>NC_062550.1:44565453-44887224 GCF_016906955.1 Phacochoerus africanus | reverse complement strand
TAGATTGCTTTGGGTAATGTGGCCTTTTTAGCAATATTAATTCTTTCAATCCAAGAGCATGGGATAAATTTCCATTTCCTTGAATATTTCTTCCTTGATTGATTATTATCATTCTCAGCATATGACTTTCACCTACTTTTTCAGGTTTATTCCTAGGTATTTTACTTTTCTTATTGTGAATTTAAATGGTATATTTCTTATAAACATTTTCTATTAAAATTAGAGTTGGTTTGCAATGGTGTGTCAATTTCTACTGTACAGCAAAGTGACCAATTCATACATATATATGCATTCTTTTTCTCATATGATTTTCTATCACAAGAGATTGGATATATTTTCTTGCACTGTACAGTAGGATCTCACTGCTTATCCATTCTAAATGTAATAGTTTGCATCTACTAATCCCAAGCTCCCAATCCACTCCACTCCTTCTCCATCCCCCTTGGCAATTACGAGTCTGCTCTCCATCTCTGTGAGTCTGTCCAGACATTTAGGTTTTTTCCATGTCTTGGCTATTATGAATAGAGCTGCTATGAACACAGCGGTACATGTATCTTTTAAAATGAAAGTTTTGTCCACATGTATGCCAGGAGTAGGAATGCTCCATATGAGTAGGTTCATATTGTAGCTCTATATTTAGTTTCCTGAGGCACATCCATACTGTTCTCCATAGTGGTTTTACCAATTTACATTCCCACCAACAGTGAAGGGGGTACCTTTTTCTCCACACTCTACTGCATTTGTTATTTGTTGACTTGTCAATGACAGCAATTCTGACAAGAGTGAGGTGGTATCTCATTGTAGTTTTGATTTGCATTTCTCTAATAATTAGAGATGTTGAGAAGTTTTTCATGTGCCTGTTGGCCATCTGTATATCTTCTTTGGTGCAATGTCTGTTCAGGTCTTTTGCCCATTTTTCAATTGCTTTGTTGTTGTTTTTTCTCTGGAGTTGTATAAGCTACTTGTATAATTTGGAGATTAAGGCCTTGTGAGTGGCATCATCTGAAACTATTTTCTCCCATTCTGAACATTGTCTTTTTTCAATGGTTTCCTTTACTGTACAAAAGTTTGTAGATTTAATTAGGTCCTATTGGTTTATTTTTGTTTTTATTTCTGTTGTTTTGGGAGACTGACTTAATAAAACATTTGTGCAGGTGGTATCAGAGAATTTTTTGCTTATGTTCTCTTCTAGGAATTTTATTGTGTCTTATGTTTAATTGTTTAAGGCATTTTAAGTATTTTTGTGCATGGAGTGTGGGTTGAGTTCTAGTTTAATTGATTTCCATGCAACAGTCCAGAGAGTAGCAAGATATATTAAAAGTTCTAAAAGGAAAAAAATTTGCCAGCTGGAATATGCTACCCAGCAAGAATATCATTTAAAATAGAATGAGAAATAAGGAAATTCTCCAACAAACAAAAACTAAAATAGTACAGCAATACTAAACCCATTCTAAAAGAAATACTGAAAGGGATCCTCTAAAAAAGAATTAAAAAATAGGATGGCACAAATCACAATTGTAAAGCACTCACTTAAATAAGTCAGTATACAGATCTAAAAGTTTTAAAAAAATAAAACCTATTTTAAAGGTGATGATAAACAAAAGGAATAGCAAAAGGACAAATATAAAGATGTTAAAAAAGGACTTCAAAATCATAAAAATGTGGGGAAGTAAAGTATGAAAATCTAGATTTTATATTTTTAAGAATGAATTTGAGCTTATAATCATGCTAAATCAAGCAGATATAGGAAGCAGTTAACGTACTTGAAAAACAGGGCAACAACAAATAAAATCCAAACAGTACATCCCCAAAATTAAAGAGGACACAAGCATAAAAAAAGAAAATCATCCAACAACAACCAAAAAGAAAGGAACAAAGGATATACGTAGAATCAACTGGAAAACAAGGTTTAAAATGGAAATAAATACATATTTATCAATAATTGTCTTAAAGGTTAATAGACTGAATGCTTCAATCAAAATACATAGAGTGGAAGACTGCATAAAAAAAGATCCTACAATATGCTGCCTATAAGAGACTCATCTTAGGGCAAAGGACACAGAATGAAAGTGAAAGGATGGGAAAATATTTTTCATGCCAATCAAAATAAAATGAAGCCCATAAAGAAAGATATGGATGGACCCTATTTAATGGTAAAAGGATCCATTTAAGAAGAGAGTATTAAACTCATCAATATATATGCCCCTAATATAGGAGCACACAAATCATACAACAAATACTAAAGAGCTCAAAGGAGAAATTGATGGGAATGCAATAATAGTAGGATAATTTAACATCCCACACATATCAATGGACAGATCCTCTAGACAGAAAATCAGTAAGGCAACAGAGATCCTAAATAACACAATAGAAAAGTTTAGTTTACATTTTCATTTTTTATTACATTCAAAAATATCATAATATACAGTCTTTTCAATTGAATATGGAAAATTCTGAAACATTGACCACATACTAAAGCACAAAACTAACCTCAACAAATTTAAGAGTATAGAAGTTATTTATCTTCTCTGACCACAATGGCATGAAACTAGAAATAAACCACAGGAAAATAAATGAGAAAAAACACTGACTACATGGAGACTAAACAACACGCTACTAAAAATCAATGGATCATTAAGGAAATCAAAAGGGAAATTTAAAAAATTCTTTGAGAAAAATGATAATGCAAACATAATTTCAAAATCTATTGATACCTCAATAGCATTTCTTAGAGGGAAGTTCATAGCAATACAGGTCTTCCTCAGAAAAGAAGAAAATTATCACATCAACAACTTAACCTACCACCTAAAACAATTAGAAAAAGAAAAAAAATAAAGTCAGCAGAAGGAAGGAAGTCATAAGATCACAGAGAAAAACAATAAAATAGAGATTCAAAAAACAATGAAAAAAATCAATAAAACCAAGAGCTGGTTCTTTAAAAGGGTAAACAAAATTGACACACCTCTAGCCAGACTCACCAAGAAGAGGAGAGAACAAACTCAGATAAATAAAGTAAGATGAAAAAGGATAAAACTCAGTGGACAATGCAGGCATACTAAAAAGAGAGAATCCTATGAACAATTATATGCCAACAAATTTGACAATCTAAAAGAAATGTACAAATTTCTAGATACATACAGCCTTCCAAAACTGAATCAAGAAGAAGATCAAACTGAACAGACCTATCACTAAAAATGAAATTGAATAAGTAATTTTAAAAACTCCCTAACAAAAAAAGTATGGGACCAGATGGCCTCACAGGCAAATTCTACCAAACATACAGAGAAGAACTTATACTTATCCTTCTTAAACTTTTCCCAAATTTGAAGAAGAAACACTCCCAAAGACATTCTATGAAACCACCATCACCTTAATACAAAAATTAGACTACCAAAAAAGATAATTATAGGCCAATATTTTGGATGAATATAGACTCAAAAGTTCTTAAAAATTTTTAGCTAAATGAATCCAATAACATATAAAAAAGATCATACACCATGACCAAGTGGGATTCATCCCACGTTCACAAGGATGGGTCAGTGAACACAAGTACAAAAATCAATCAACATCATATACTATGTTAACAAAGGAAAAATCAAAACCACAAGATCATCCCAATAGATGCAGAAAAAGAATTTGACAAAAATCCAACATCCATTCATGATCAAAACTCTTACCAAAGTGGGTATAGAGGGAACATAACATAATAAAAACCATTTATGACAAACCTGCAGCAAATATAATACTCAATAGAGAAAAGCTGAAAGCCATCCCACTAAAACCTGGAACAAACTAGGATGCCCAGTCTCCCCACTCTGATTCAACATAGTGTTGGAAGTCCTAGCCACAGTAATGAAAAAAAGTAAAATTTATCCAAATTTGAAAAGAAGATGCAGATGACACCTATGACTCTCTGCAAATGACATAATACTATTTGATACTATACTATACTATACTATATATGATACATATACATGATACTGTACTATATATAGAAATACTATGATTCTCTATATAGAAAATATACATGATACTATATATAGAAAATCCTAAGGACTTCACACAAAACCTGCTTCAACTGATCAATGAATTCTGAAAAGTAGCAGGACACAAGATCAACATTCAGAAATCAGTTGCATTTCTGCATACTAACAATGAAATATTAGAAAAGCAGTAACAAAATAATATACCTTTTAAAATCACACCTGAAAATATTAAATACCTAGGAATAAACTTGACCATAGTGGTGAAAGACTTATATGCTGAGAACTATAGAACATTATTCAAGGAAATTAAAGAGGATTCAAGGAAATGGAAAGATACTCCATGCTCCTGGTTGGAAGAATTTACTTTTTAAAAATCACCATTCTGGATGGAGGCAAGATGGCAGAAGAGTAGGGGGACATGCTTACCCTCTCCCACAAACACAACAAAAAAAAAACACATCTACATGTTAAACAACTCACACAGAACAGCAATCAATCACTGGCAGAAGAACCTAAACTCCAATAATGGCAAGAATCTCATGACATAACTGGGTAAAACAAGAGAAAAGAGGAGAGTGAGAGAAGGTGAAACTGAACTGGATGGGCGCTCCAGAAAGGGAACTGTGGAGGAGAAAGGGATCCCACACCCTGGAAAGTCACCTACTTGATGGAAAGATCAACTGAATTGGAGGAATCTCCAGATGCAGAGAAGGGTGCAGCAGTAAGTTGGAGTTCTGAAAAGCAGAGTGAGAACCAAACAGATCATCTGAACTACTGGCACAGACATCAAAAATTGAGATGCTTGGGTGGGGGCTAGTCACCAAGACCTCGGCTCTGGAGGTTAGTCCCCAGGAACGGGCTGGGGTGGGCAGTGTGGAGGCTGCCCAGGGTGGGGGGGGTCTAGGAACAAGTCTGTCAGGTTTGACGGGGCAGAGACTGCCTGGGAGACTAGAAAGCAGAGCGTTATGGGGGGAGGGAACAATATGCTAAGGGCTGGAAAGTGGAAAGCCACATCAGAGGGAACCTGGGAGAAGAGATGGATTTGCAGGAGAGACAAGGCGTCAGTGTTGGGGAAGGGAGAGAAGAAGGGGTGGGTCCCCATAGAATACTCCCCATGCCACAGCAAGCTTACTGGCCTGCCAGCTATCAGAAAGCTGTGCTTCCCAGTGCATCTCCCCTCCCCCTACCCCTCATGCACTCACCGAACCTGGGGCTGCCTGCCATCCCAGAGGGCTGGTCTTAACAATTGCTGGAAGCCTACCACTGCAGGGGCTTTCCCTGACCTGGTCTGCTTGCCCTCTGGAGGGGCTACAACCACGTTGAGCAGCACCAAACACTGCCAGCCCCCAGGAAAAGCCCTGCAGCCTAGAAAAGCTAGAACAAGCTCGGCCGGGCTGTAAAAAATCTGCCTGCATTCTCAGGCAGTCCTTCCAAGTCAGGCTGCCTTGGGGAAGAGCCTATTGGGTTCTCAGAGGCACAGCTAGCTGCTCCAGCCCTTAGGGAGTGCTGCACTCCTGTGTAACAGCTGCCCAACACTGCCAGCCCCCTGCAAGAGCCCCACAGCCCAAAAACACCAGGACAAGCTCTGCCTGGCTGAGTGAAATCTGCTACCATCGTGGTGTGGACCTCCCAGTCCTGTCTTCCCTCAGGAAGTCCTCCTTTGCTTCAGAGAGACCCTGTCAGCCCCTCCCACACTCTGGAAAAGCAATGCTGCCTCAAAGAAGACTGACCAACAATGCCAGCCCTCAGGAAACATTCCACAGCAGTGCCAAGGCAAACACTGCCTGGCCGTGGAAAGTACAACTCCACCAGGAAAAAGAAAACAACAAGCAAGATGAAGAAGCTCAGTTACCATACCCAGTTAAACCAACAGGAAAACTCACCTAAAGCAGTCAACGATGAAACAGATCTCTGCAGTTTGACAGACCTGGAGTTCAAAAGAGAAACAGTGACAATACTGAAGGAATTAAGAGAAGATATGAACAGTAATGCAGCTAACCTCAGAAAGGAGCTAGAAAATATAAGGAGGAGCCAAGAAAAACTAGAACATTCATTTGCAGAGATACAAACTGAACTAAGGGCAGTAAAAACCAGAAAGAATAATGCAGAAGAATGAATGATGTGGAAGATAGAATAATGGAAATCACCCAATCAGGTCAGCAGACAAAAAACCAAATCAAAAAACATGAAAGCAATATAAGAGACCTATGGGATAATATAAAGCGGGCCAATCTACACATAATAGGAATTCCAGAAGGAGTAGAAAAAGATAAGGGGATGGAAAATATATTTGAAGAAATTATTGCTGGAAACTTCCCAAGTCTAAAGGATACTGAGTTCAAGATACCAGAAGCACAGAGGGCCCCAAACAAGTTGAACCCAAATAGACCCACACCAAGACACATCATAATAAAAATGGCAAAAGTTAGTGATAAAGAGAGGATCCTAAAGGCAGCAAGAGAAAAACAGAATGTTATCTATAAGGGAACCCCCATAAGAATATCAACTGATTTCTCTACAGGAACTCTACAGGCCAGGAGGGAAAGGCAAGAGATATTTAAAGTGCTCAAAGGAAAAAATATGCAACCTAGAATACTCTATCCAGCAAGAATATCATTTAAAATAGAAGGGGAAATAAAAATTTTTTCCAACAAACAAAAGCTAAAAGAATACAGCAATACAAAACCCAGGCTAAAAGAAATATTGAAAGGGCTTCTCTAAACCAAAAAGAAAGGAAGGAAAGGGAAGAAAAAAGAAAAGAAAAAAGAAAAAAGAAAAGAAGAGGAAGAACTAGGACTGAGGAAACCGCAATCAGAGAGCAGTCACTCAAATAAGCCAGCGTACAGATTTAATCATGAACAGGCCTCAAACAAAATAAAATTAAAAAGAAAAAAAAAGAATCATCAAAATCATAAAATGTGGGCAAGGGAAGTAAGGAAATAAATAGACCCTTTTTTTGTTTGTTTGTTTCTATTCCTAATTTTAGTATAGTAATGAAGTGTTTGAAGTTACAGGACCATCAGGCTAAAACACACAATTATAGGAAGGGGTTAGCATAATTAAAAAACAGGGCAACCACAAGCCAAAACCAAACATTGCATTCGCAAAAAATGACAAACAAACAAACAAACAAACAAAAACTCAAGCAGAAAATAACCAGGGACCATCCAACCAAAAAAAGAAAGGAAGAATGGAGAACCATAGAATCAACTGGAACACGAGGTTTAAAATGGCAATAAATAATCATCTATCAATTATCACCTTAAATGTCAATGGACTGAATACTCTGGTCAAAAGACACAGAGTGGCTGAGTGGATAAAAAGGCAAAAACCTTTGATATGCTGCCTAGAAGAAACTCACCTTAGGACAAAGGATACATATAGATTGAAAGTGAAAGGGTGGGAAAAAATATTTCATGCCATAGACATGACAGGAAAGCAGAAGTTGCAATACTCATATCATACAAAATAGACTTTAAAACAAAAGACATAAAGAAAGACAAAGAGGAACACTATTTCATGATTAAGGGATCCATCCAAGGAGAGGATGTTACTATCGTCAACATATATGCCCCAAATACAGGAGCACCCAGATACATACAACAAATATTAACAGACATAAAGGGAGATATTGATGAGAATATAATCATAGTAGGAGACCTTAATACCCTCCTCACATCAATGGACAGATCCTCCAGACAGAAAACCAATAAAGCAACAGCGATCCTACAGGAAACAATAGAAAAGTTAGACTTAATTGATATATTCAGGACACTACATCCAAAAAAAGCAGAATACACATTCTTCTCAAATGCTCATGGAACATTCTCAAGAATCGACCACATCTTGGGACACAAAGCTAATCTCAACAAATTTAGGAGCATAGAAATTATTTCAAGTATCTTCTCTGACCACAATGCCATGAAATTAGAAATCAGCCACAGGAAAAGGAAAGAGAAAAAACCTACTACACGGAGACTAAACAACATGCTACTCAAGAACCAATGGGTGAATGAGGAAATCAAGAAGGAAATTAAAAACTACCTTGAGACAAATGATAATGAAGACACAACCGCTCAAAATCTATGGAATGCTGCGAAAGCAGTGCTCAGAGGGAAATTTATAGCAATACAGGCCTTTCTCAAAAAAGAAGAAAGATCCCAAATGGACAACTTAACCCTCCACCTAAATGAATTAGAAAAAGAAGAACAAGAAAGTCCTCAAGTCAGCAGAAGGAAGGAAATTATAAAGATCAAAGAAGAAATCAATAAAATAGAGACTCAAAAAACAATAGAGAAAATTAATAAAACCAAGAGCTGGTTCTTTGAAAAGGTCAACAAAATTGACAAACCCCTGGCCAGACTCACTCAAAAGAGGAGAGAAAGAACCCAAATAACCAAAATTATAAATGAAAAAGGAGAAATCACAACGGATACAGCAGAAATACAAAAAACCATAAGAGAATACTATGAACAACTCTATGGCAACAAGTTTGACAATCTGGAAGAAATGGACAATTTTCTAGAATCTTACAGCCTGCCAAAACTGAATCAAGTAGAAACAGACCAACTGAACAGACCGATCACTAGAAATGAAATTGAAGAGGTCATAAAATCACTCCCTACAAAGAAAAGTCCAGGACCAGATGGCTTCACAGGTGAATTTTATCACACATATAAAGAGGAATTGGTGCCCATCCTCCTTAAACTCTTTCAAAAGGTTGAAGAAGAAGGAACACTCCCAAAGACACTCTATGATGCCACCATCACCCTCATTCCAAAACCAGACAAAGATGCCACCAAAAAAGAAAACTGTCAGCCAATATCTTTGATGAATAGAGACGCAAAAATTCTCAACAAAAATCTTAGCCAACCGAATCCAACAACATATCCAAAAAATTATACACCATGACCAGGTTGGGTTCATCCCAGGTTCACAAGGATGGTTCAACATACGCAAATCAATCAGCATCATACACCACATTATCAAGAAAAAAGTCAAAAATCATATGATCATCTCCATAGACGCAGAAAAAGCATTTGACAAAGTCCAACATCCATTCATGATCAAGACCCTCGCCAAAGTGGGTATAGAGGGAACATTCCTGAATACAATCAAAGCCATTTATGAGAAACCCACAGCAAATATAATACTCAAGGGAGAAAAACTGAAAGCCTTCTCACTCAAATCTGGAACAAGACAGGGATGCCCACTCTCACCACTGCTCTTCAACACAGTTTTGGAAGTCCTAGCCACAGCAATTAGACAAAGAAAAGAAATAAAAGGCATCCAGAAAGGAAGAGAAGAGATAAAACTGTCACTGTACGCAGATGACATGATACTATACATTGAAAACCCTAAGGACTCAACCCCAAAACTCCTTGAACTGATTAATAAATTCAGCAAAGTAGCAGGATATAAGATGAACATTCAGAAGTCAGTTGCATTTCTCTATACCAGCAATGAAATATTAGGAAAGGAATACAAAAATACGATACCTTTTAAAATTGCACCTCACAAAATCAAATACCTCAGAATACACCTGACCAAGGAGGTAAAGGACCTATATGCCGAGAACTATAAAACTTTAATCAAAGAAATCAAAGAAGATGTAAAGAAATGGAAAGATATCCCATGTTCCTGGATTGGGAAAATCAATATTGTAAAAATGGCCATACTACCCAAAGCAATCTACAGATTCAATGCAATCCCTATCAAATTACCCAGGACATTTTTCACAGAACTAGAACAAACAATCCAAACATTTATAGGGAACCACAAAAGACCCAGAATCGCCAAAGCAATCCTGAGAAACAAAAACCAAGCAGGAGGCATCTCTCTCCCAGACTTCAAGAAATACTACAAAGCCACAGTCATCAAAACAGTGTGGTACTGGTATCAAAACAGACAGACAGACCAATGGAACAGAATAGAGAATCCGGAAATAAACCCTGACACCTATGGTCAATTCATCTTTGACAAGGGAGGCAAGAACATCAAATGGGAAAAAGAAAGTCTATTCAGCAATCATTGCTGGGAAACCTGGACAGCTGCATGCAAAGCAATGAAACTAGAACACACCCTCACACCATGCACAAAAATAAACTCCAAATGGCTGAAAGACTTAAATATATGACAGGACACCATCAAACTCCTAGAAGAAAACATAGGTAAAACACTCTCTGACATCAACATCATGAATATTTTCTCAGGTCAGTCTCCCAAAGCAATAGAAATTAGAGCCAAAATAAACCCATGGGACCTCATCAAACTGAAAAGCTTTTGCACAGCAAAGGAAACCCAAAGGAAAACAAAAAGACAACTTACAGAATGGGAGAAAACAGTTTCAAATGATGCAACCGACAAGGGCTTAATCTCTAGAATATATAAACAACCTATACAACCCAACAGCAAAAAAGCCAATCAACCAATGGAAAAATGGGCAAAAGACCTGAATAGACATTTCTCCAAAGAAGATATACAGATGGCCAACAAACACATGAAAAAATGCTCAACATCGCTGGTTATAAGAGAAATGCAAATCAAAACTACCATGAGATATCACCTCACACCAGTCAGAATGGCCATCATTCATAAGTCCACAAATAACAAGTGCTGGAGGGGGTGTGGAGAAAAGGGAACCCTCCTACACTGTTGGTGGGAATGGAAACTGGTACAGCCACTATGGAGAACAGTTTGGAGATACCTTAGAAATCTATACATAGAACTTCCATATGATCCCGCAATCCCACTCTTGGGCATCTATCCGGACAAAACTCTCCTTAAAAGAGACACGTGCACCCGCATGTTCATTGCAGCACTATTCACAATAGCCAGGACATGGAAACAACCCAAATGTCCATCAACAGATGAATGCATTAAAAATGTGTGGTATATATAAACAATGGAATACTACTCAGCCATAAAATAGAATGACATAATGTCATTTGCAGCAACATGGATGGAACTAGAGAATCTCATACTGAGTGAAATGAGCCAGAAAAGCAAAGACAAATACCATCTTATATCACTTATAACTGGAATCTAATATTCAGCACAAATGAAAATCTCCACAGAAAAGAAAATCATGGACTTGGAGAAGAGACTTGTGGCTGCCTGATGGGAGGGGGAGGGGGAGGGAGTGGGAGGGATCGGGAGCTTGGGGTTATCAGACACAACTTAGAATAGATTTACAAGGAGATCCTGCTGAGTAGCATTGAGAACCATGTCTAGATACTCATACTGCAACAGAACAAATGGTGGGGAAAAATATGTATACATGTAATCGTAACTTGATCCCCAAGCTGTACAGAGGGAAAAAAAAATTAAAAAAAATCACGATTCTACCCAAAGCAATCTACAGATTCAATGCCATCCCTATCAAACATCCATGAATCTATGATATTTTTCACAGAACTAGAACAAACCATTCAAAAATTTATATGGAACTACAAAAGACCCAGAATTGCCAAGGAAATCCTGAGGTGGGGGGAACCAAGCATGAGGCATAACTCTCCCAGATTTCAGACAATACTACAAAGCTATACCAATCAAGACAGTGTAGCATTTGTACAGAAATAGGCATATAGACCAATGGAACAGAATAGAGAACACAGAAATAAACCCAGACACTTAGAGTCAATTAAATTTTGACAAAGAAAGAATATAAAATGGGAAAAAGACAGTTTTTTTCAGTAAGTAGTGCTGGGAATCTCCCACCCCTTTTTTTCAATTCTATCTTCTTTATGTTAAAGCATATATGATAAATGTTCTATATACAGACTGTGGACTTAAAGCAAAATCAAACAGTATAAAAGTTCATGGACTTTACTGAAAACTGTAAACACTATAGCCCTGAAAATAGCATACTGATAGCTCTGGGGAGACAGCACTAAAGAGATGGGGAAGAGCCAGCATTACACACACACACACACACACACACACACACACACACACACACACACACACACACACACACACACACACACACGAGTTTTTTTAATGGAAATACATTTGGTTAAACATTTGTATTCCTAAAAGATGATTGCTAATCCCAAAGAACAGATATGCAGTTGATGATTTCTTTTGTGTGTGTGTGCTCCATTGCCACACTCGTGGCATATGGAAATTCCCAGCCTAGGGGTCAAATCGGAGCTGCCAGCCTACACAATAGCTACAGCATCGCTGGATCTGAGCCCCTTCTGTGACCTACACCACAGCTCACTGCAACTCTGGGTCTTTAACCCAATTAGTGAGGCCAGGGATCAAACTTATTTCTTCATGGATCCTATTTGGGTTCATTACCACTGAGCCATGACAGGAACTCCTTCAAGTTGATGATTTTAGTGCTTTTCTATGTATGATAAGGTGCAGGAATTTTGAGTCACTGAAATTCTTCCTTAGATGTGCTTCTTAACTTTCAAAAAACTTGTATAACCAAAGCACGGAATGCTTCATCCTGATTTTCCCATCCTGAACTCCTCCAGGGTGCACTGTCATTGTCATGGGTGACTGCAGTGGGTTGAAACTTAAACTTTTGTGCAATTGGATGAGTGACAGTTTGTCCTCTTTTAAAAATTATTTTTATTTTTTCCATTATAGCTGATTTACAGTGTTCTGTCAATTTTCTACTGTACAGCAAGGTGACCCAGTTGCATATACACATATACATTTTTTCTTACATTATCATGCTCTATTACAAGTGACTAGATATAGTTCCCAGTGCTATACAGCAGGATCTCATTGCTAATCCATTCCAAAGGCAATAGTTTGCATCTGTTAATCCCAAACTCCCAACCATCCCACTCCTTGCCCCTCTCCCTTGGCAACCACAAATCTGTTCTCCAAGTCCATGAATCTCTTTTCTGTGGAAAGATTCACTTGTGCTGTATATTAGAATCCAGAATAAGTGATATCATATGGCACTTGTCTTTCACTTTCTGACTTACTTCACTTAGTATGAGAGTCTCTAGTTCCATCCATATTGCTGCAAATGGCATTATGCCCTTCTTTTTTATGGCTAAGTAGTATTCCTTTGTGTATATATAAAACGACTTCCTAATCCATTCATTGGTCAATAGACATTTATGTTGTTTCCATGTCTTGACTATTGTGAATAGCACTGTTCATAATATATAGGAGTGTATGTCCTTTTTGAGGAAACTTTTGTCTGGATATATGCCCAAGAGTGGGATCGCGGGGTCATATGGAAGTCCTATGTATAGATTTCTAAGGTATCTCCAAACTGTTCTCCATAGTGGCTGCACCACTTTACATTTCCACCAACAGTGCAGGAGGGTTCCCTTTTCTCCACAGCCCCTCCAGCACTTGTTATTTGTGGACTTATTAAAGATGGCCATTCTGACTGGTGAGGTGGTATCTCATGGTAGTTTTGATTTGCATTTCTCTAATAATCAGGGATGTTGAGCATTTTTTCATGTGTTTGCTGGCCATCTGTATATCTTCCTTGGAGAATTGTATATTCAGGTCTTCTGCCAATTTTTCAATTGGGTTGTTGACATTTTTGCTGTTGAATTGTATACATTTTTGTATATTTTAGAGATTATGCCCTTGTCAGTTGAATTGCTTGAAACTATTTTCTCCCTTTGTGTAAGTATTCTTTTTGATTTTTTTTTGTGGTTTCTTTTGCTGTACGAAAGCTTGTCAGTTTGATTAGGTCCCATTGGTTTATTTTTGCTTTTAGTTCTGTTGCCTTGGGAGACTGACCTAAGAAAACATTTGTAAGGTTGATGTCAGAGAATATTTTGCCTATGTTCTCTTTTGGAGTTTGATTGTGTCTTGTCTTACATTTAAATCTTTAAGCCATTTTGAGTTTATTTTGTGCATGATATGAGGGTGTGTTCCATTTTCATTGATTTACATGCAGCTGTCCAGGTTTCCCAACATTGCTTGCTGAAAAGACCATCCTTTTCCCATTTTATATTCTTGCCTCCTTTGTCAAAGATTAATTGACTATAGATGTCTGGGTTTATTTCTGGGTTCTCAATTCTGTTCCATTGATCTGTCTGTCTGTTTTGGTACCAGTACCACACTGTCTTGATGACTGTGGCTTTGTGATATTGCCTGATATGGGAGAGTTATGCCTCCTGCTTTGTTTTTGTTCCTCATAATTGCTTTACAATTTTTGGACTTTTGTGGTTCTATATAATGTTTTGGATTGTTTGTTCTAGTTATGTGCAAAAAATCATGGATAATTTCATAGGGATTGCATTGAATCTGTAGATTTCTTTTTGTAGTATGGCCATTTTTATGATATTAATTTTTCCAACCCAGGAGTATGGACTATCTTTCCATTTCTTTGAATCTGCTTTAATTTCTTTGATTACTGTTTTATAGTCCTCAACATATAAGTCTTTCACCTCCTTGGTCTGGTTATTACCAGGTATTTAATTTTTTGGGGTGTGATTTTAAAAGTTATTGTATATTGATATTCCTTTACTAATATTTCATTGTGAGTATGTAGAAATGCAAATGACTTCTGAAAGTTAATCTTGTATCCTGCTTCTTTGCTGAATTCATTGATTAGTTTGAGTAGTTTTTGGGTGAATCTTTAGGGTTTTCTACTTATAATATCATGTCATCTGCATACAGTGACAATTTTACCTCTTCTCTTCAAATTTGGATAAATTTTATTTTTTTGATTGTCTGATTGCTGTGGCTACGACTTCCAATATTATGCTGTATAGAAGAGGTTATAGAAGGCATCCTTGGTTTGTTCCAGATTTTAGTGGGAGGGCTTTCAGTTTTTCTCCATTGTGTATTGCATTTGCTCTGGGTTTGTCCTAAATGGCTTTTATTATGTTAAGGTATGTTGACCCTATACCTGCTCTAGAAAGAGTTTTATCATGAATGGATGTTGGACTTTGTCAAGCGTTTTTCTGCATCTCTTGAGATAATTGTGTGGTTTTCGACTTTTCTTTTGTTAATGTGGTGTATAATGGTGATTGATTTGCATATGTTAGACCAACTTTGTGATTATGGGATGAATCCCACTTGGTCATGGTGTATGATTTTTTTTATTTGTTGTTGGATTCAGTTGGCTAAAATTTTGTTGAGAATTTTGTGTCTATATTCATAAAAGATATTGGCCTATATTTTTTTGATAGTATCTTTGTATGGTTTTGGTATTAAGATCTTGCCATCGTAGAATATCTTTGGGAGTGTTCCTACTTCAACTTTTTGGAAAAGTTTAAGGAGGATTGTTATATGTTATTCTTAGTATTTTGGAAGAATTCACCTGTGAAGTCATCAGGTTCTGGACTTTTATTTGTAGGAAGTGCATATTTATGACATATTCAATTTCATTTCTGGTGATCATTCTGTTCAGTTGATCTATTTCTTTTTGATGTAGTTTTGGTGGGCTTTAATCTCTAGAAAGTTGTCCATTTCTTCCAGGTGGTCAAATTTGTTAGCATACAATTGTTCACAGGATTCTCTTATGGATTTTGTATTTCTGCAAAAACACATTGTGATTTCTCCTTTTTAATTTCTTATTTTGTTTATTTGGGTTTTTTCTCTCCTCTTCTTGATGAGTCTGGCCAGAGGTTTGTCAATTTTGTGTACCTTTTCAAAGAACCAGCTCTTGGTTTTATTGATTTTTTTCTATTGTTTTTTGAATCTCTATTTTATTGATTTTCTCTCTGATCTTTATGATTTCCTTCCTTCTGCTTGTCTTTAGGTTTTGTTTGTTCTTCTTTTTCTAATTCATTTAAGTGTTGTGTTAAATTGTCAATTTGAGATTATTCTTCTTTTTTGAAGAAGGCCTGTACTGCTATGAATATCCATCTGAGCACTGCTTTTGCAGCATCCCATGGATTTTGAGTGGTTGTGTCGTCATTATCATTTGTCTCAAGGTAGTTTTTATTTTCCTTCTTGATTTCTTCATTGACCCATTGGTTTTTTTAGTAGCATATTGTTTAGTCTCTATGTACTCAGTTTTTTCTCATTTCTTTTCCCATGGTTGATTTCTAGTTTCATGTCATTGTAGTCAGAGGAGATATTTGAAAAAATTTCTATATTCTTAAATTAGTTGAGGTTAGCTTTGTGCCCAAGTACATGTTCAATCCTAGAGAATGTTCCTTGTGCTCTTGAGAAGAATATATATTCATATTTTTTGGATGTAAAGTCCTTAAACTCTCAATTAAGTTTAACTTTTCTATTGTGTAATTTAGAATCTCTGTTGCCTTATTGATTTTCTGTCTAGAGGATCTGTCCATTGATGTGAGTGGGGTGTTAAATCCTCCTACTATGATTGTATTACCATCAGTTTCTCCTTTTATGTCTGTTAGTATTTGTTGTAGGTATCTGGGTATTCTTATATTGGGGCATATGTATTAACAATTGTAATATCCTCTTCTTGAATGGATCCTTTTATCATTAAATAGTATCCTTCTTTGTCTTTCTTTCTGGCTTTCATTTTAAAGTCTATTTTGACTGATATGAATATTGCAAATCCTGCTTTCCTGTCTTGCCCATTTGCATGAAATATCTTTTCCCATCTCCTTACTTTCAACCTATACGTGTCCTTTGCCCTAAGGTGAGTCTCTTGTAGACAGAAGATTGTAGGTTTTTACTTTTTTTATCCAGTCTTCCACTCTGTGTCTTTTGATTGGATCATTCAGTCCATTGACATTTAAGGTGATTATTGATAGTTATGTATTTATTTACATTTTAGACCTTGTTTTCCAGTTGATACTATGTTTCTCTTTTCTTCCTTTCTTTTTTTGGTTGGATGATTTCCATTTATTTTATGGTTGAGTACTTTTCTTTCTAGTTTTTGTGAATGTAATGTTTGGTTTTGATTTGTGGTTGCCCTGTTTTTCAAGTATGTTAACCCCTTCCTGTATCTGCTGTCTGATAGTCAAATAGGTTCAGACACATCCTTAAAAAAAAAGCGTCAACATTTTCTTACTTTCTTTCCCCACATTCTATGATTTTGAAGTCCTTTTTAAACATCATGTTTTTCCTTTCATTGTTCCTTGTGTTTATATTTGCTTTTATAGTAGTTTTTAAGTTTTTCCCCTACATTTAGATCTGTATGCTGGCTTATTTTAGTCATTGCTTTCCATTCGTGATTTCCTCCATCCTATTTCTTCTTACTTCCTTTTTTTATTTAGAGAAGTTCTTTCACCATTTTGGAATGTGGTTAGTATTTCCATACTCTTTTAGCTTTTGTTTGTTGGAGAAAAATATTTATTTCTCCTTCTATTTTAAATGATATTCTTGCTGGGTAGAGTATTCTAGGCTTCAAATTTTTTACTTTCAGAACCTTGAATATATCTTGCCACTCTCTTCTGTCCTGTAGTGATTCTGTAGAGAAATCAGCTGATAGCTTTATGGGGGGTTACCTCATAATTTTTCTCTTCCTTTAGAATCCTCTCTTAACTTTTTTTCCATTTTTATGATATGGGATATTATAAATTATAACAGGGATGAGGTATTTCTTCCATAGTCTGAAGGTGGCAGGGGCAAACCACCGCAGTTATCACTGACTCCAAAAGTGGGTATGGACTGTTCCACTAGGGGTTCCTGAACAGGCAGCACTTGTGGCTCCAATCACCTCAGAGCAGGGCATTGCAATCAAATGCTACCTGTTGTTGCTCTCACTCCCCTGAGAACTCATGCACCTTGCAGCTGCCACTCCCAAATGTTTTTGGCACCTCATAAATCTGCCTAAGGCTCATTACCGCTTCCCAGGGCCCTGCAACTAGGAGTAGCCTATGTCACCTTCCTTCAGGTCCTTGATGCTGTTAAGAGCCCTCAACCAGACACTGATTACTAGCCTTACCCATTGCCTCCTTCTCCCTGGAAACATACTCAGCCTGATCACACTGAAGAAAGAGACAGCAAATATCCAGACTCTCATGCCAAAAATAAATAGTAACCCCCCCACAAGATACAAAGGGGTGCTCTTGCATACAAGTAGCCTTACAAGACTACAGTTTGGCTTCCCTAAATGCACAGAAAAAGAATAACATAAGTAAAGTTAAGAAGCTTGGAAACCATTCCCAGTTAAAGGAACAGAATTCACATGAAGCAGCAATGAAACAGACCTCTGCAGTCTAAAGGACATTGAGTTCAAAAGGGAAATAGTGAAAGTACTGAAGGAATTAATACTGAATATCAAGGAATTAAGAGCAGATATGGACTGTAATGCAGATTACTTTAGAAAGGAACTAGAAAATATAAAGAGGAACATAGAAATATTAGAAAATTCACTTGCAGAGACACAAACTGAGCTAAAGGTACTAAAGAGCAGAATGAATAATGCAGAGGAATGAATTAATGACTTGGAAGATAGAGTAATGGAAATCACCCAATCAGGACAGCAGACAGAAAACCAATTGAAAAACCACAAAAGCAATATAAGAGATCTATGGGATAATATAACATGGGCCAATCTACACATAATAGGAATTACAGAAGGAGAAGAAAGAGAAATGAGGATTTAAAATACATTTGAAAAAATTACTTCTGAAAACTTTCCAAATCTAAATGAAACAGATATCAAGATACAGGAAGTACAGAGCACCCCAAACATGTTGAACCCAAATAGGCCCACACCAAAACATATTATAATAAAAATGGCAAAATTTAAAGATAAAGAGAGAATTCTTAGGCACTAAGAGGAAAACAAAGTATTAATTATAAGGGAAACCCCATAAGGCAATCAGCTGATTTCTCTACAGAAACACTACAGGCCAGAAGGGAGTGGCAAGATATATTTAAAGTTCTGAAAGGAAAATTTGCAGTGTATAATACTCAATCTAGCAAGAATATAATTTAAAATAGAAAGAAAATAAAGAATTTCTCCAATAAACAAAACTAAAAGAGTACTGCAACACTAAACCCTTCTAAAAGAAATACTGGAGGGCTTCTCTAAATAAAAAACATAAGAAGTAATGGGATGGAGGAAACCGCAATTGGAGAGCAATAACTGAAATAAGCCTGCATAGACATCTAAAAGATGGGAAAAAATATTGGTTGGTGCCTTATAGGCTCCAGGTCTCTCTTAATTCTACCCTTATCTGTACCTGCTCCAGAATTCCTAGCAAAATAAGTGAAGCATGGTGCTTTCAGGCAATACTTCTCTTTTGGCGACAGCAGGTATGAACCCCTTTTCTATATAGCTGACTAATATAGATTTGGTTGGGGATCATTTGTTATGAGAAGGCAGTAATGCAAAGCATTCTATGATACAAGATAGCATGGATTCTCATGTAACTGAGGTGTCAAAGTGGGTAATAGAGTTTAGAATCTGAAAAAAAATCATAGTATCAGATTTCTTAATTTACCACATTTTTAAGTACCTTTCCAGAGTCACATTAATCAAGAGCTTACCATATTCATATTTTATGTCTCAGCATAACTTCATATTATGAAGACTAGGATTTTATTTACTACATGGATTTTTTCTTAGCTTCTAATAAAAATAAGACAAGGAAAGAGAGAATGGGATGTTGAAGTAGGTCCCAAATAAATGGAAAATATGAAAAACACATCATCAGGGACTACTTGAGGCTCTAGATATGGTGAGTCCAGAATTCTATCTCTGTAGTCAACTACAGTAGGAATAATACGGATTCTAATACTATAAACAAACAGAGCTCACAATATTCATATGTTTCTTTTGTTTCTCTTCTCTTGAGGACAAAGAAAAGGGGCTGCCCAGATATGCTATATATGTGGTTCTGGTATTCATCTACTGAAGCATGCAAATAGAAAACCATTATTTATATAGCAAAGGAAGACAAAACAGAGTTTCCTAAACAAAGAAGTTTTGCAGTAAAGTAGGATATAATTTATATAAAGGACATTATATTTGATTCTGTTTTATTCAAGCGAAAGAGAAGAGAATGAGCCAGTAACCTCTACTTAAATGTATACTTGGAATTCTTTCATAATTGCCATAAATAAAAGGCAAGTCCTTGGAATTCCTCCTGTGGTACCCTGGGTTAAGAGTCTGACTTCAGCAGCTTGGGTCACTATGGAGGTATGTGAGTTCAATCCCCAGCCTGACACAGTGGGTTAAATGACCCAGGATTGCTGGGAAATTCCATATGCTGTGGGTGGGAACTTCCATATGCTGTGGGTATGGCCATTAAAAAAATTCCATAAAAAAGATGGAAGGGAAGCAGAAGCATATTGCCTCTTCCTCAGAGTGTGTGTGGTTGCTCTTTCTAACACAGGTGCCAGCTCTAAGTTTCCATGGTGATCATGAGTTCGTTCCCTGCAGTCCTTGATTAGAGGTAATTGATAAGAATTAATATATAGGAAGTGTTTTGAGTTGTGGTTGGCAGTTGTATTATGCTTAGCACAAAACTAGCTGAAAACATCATTGAAAACTAGCATGTATTTGTTAAATTAGTACTTCAAAAACTGCTAGTTTCATGTACTACAGATGTTCAAATTATGGGAGTTCTGGTTTGCAAAAGTGTAATCATGGAAGTAAACTAAGGAATAAAATTTCTTAAGCATGTATATATTAACATAACATATACAGTTTGTAAAAAGGAAGAGAAAAGTAACATTGAGAATTTAGAGTCTTTTTGCATTGAGAATGTGAGCTCTATTGGGATAACAATGATGCAAATAATTATAAGATACTACCTGAAAAATAGCCTTTACAACATTTATAAAGAATAGAATACTAAGTATGTTTGACTACAAGTGAATACCTAGTTGAGAGATATAAAAGAATTTGTCAGTAAAATCCAAATATACACAAACACATAAATTAATATAATGTATATAATTGTGATATGCACTGTATTTTTAAATAGTAAAATTTTTTAATTATTCAGAGTGTATAGAAGATTAGCAGATTCTTGAAGGAACAGGAAAAAATGAAATAGAATTCAACATAGTTACAAGAAAAAAGTCTTATTTTCTTTTCAAGAGGTTAGAAAGCGATGACTTAAGTATCAAATAAAAAAATTCTCAAGAAAAAAATAAAACATTGGGGATTAAAGAGAAAAATGGACAATTTTCACTGTAAGCTCAATTAATTAAATTATAGACTGACGGTGAGTTCCTGTCATGGCACAGTGTCTAACAAATCCGACTAGGAACCATGAGGTTGTGGGTTTGATCCCTGGCCTTGCTCAGTGGGTTAAGGATCCGATATTGCTGTGAGCTATTGTGTAGGTCACAGACATGGCTCAGATCCTGTGTTGCTGTGGCTCTGGCATAGGCCAGCATCTACAGCTCTGATTAGACCCCTAGCTTGGGAATATCCATATGTCACGGGAGCAACCCTAGAAAAAGACAAATATATATGTATATAGACTGAGAAGCTACAGGTGAAGAGATTTGGACAAAAATAGCAAAATCAAAGAACAAAAGGAATGATCTTGTAGATAGGTTTAAGGTTAAGAAAACAGCAGACCAAGAAATACTCAATGTACTTTCCACATAGACATAATCTTTGATGATTGCTTAGGACAAATTTTGAGTTCAATCAAAATGTGGTAAAATAAAACAATAAATATGTTGACCTGAGAACATAAATGAAACAAGAATAACGATCAATAATGATACCTTAGAGGAGTTCCTGTAGTGGCTCAGCAGAAACGAATCTGGCTAGTATCCTTGAGGATGCAAGTTCCATCCCTGGCCTTGGTCAGTGGGTTAAGGATCCAGTGTTGCTGTGAACTGTGGTGTAGGTTGCAGAGGTGGCTTGGATCCCAAGTTGCTGTGGTTGTAGTGCAGGCTGGCAGCTGCAATTCCAATTTGACCCCTAGCCTGGGAACTTCCATATGTCATTGGTGTGGCCCTAAAAAGACAAAAAAAAAAAAGATACCTTAGAAAATAGAAAGAGAAAATATCTGTAAATTAGGATAACAAGATGTTACGCAAGGATGTTTTTGTAGAGGTAGAAAAAAAGTAGCGCAAATCATGAGCAACCAAGGTACAGCAACATATGTAATAGACCAAAAATAAATGATCTCCATAGAAACTTAAGGGAAATGGGTCAAAAGAGGGGGTAAGAGGAATGTTTATGTTTAGCTCACTAAAATTCTAGTTCAATAAGTTATGTTAATAGAAAATTAGAAGATTTTATCTGATGAATTAATCAGTACATAATAGTACATATTAGTTTAATAGGCAAGAACATAATGAAAAAAGCACAAATTTTATGTTTCGACATTCCTGGCTTCGACTCCCACTTGCATGATTTTTTAGAAATGTATACGAATGTGTCACTATGTGACTTTGGGCTAATTAATTTTTTTGAGGTAATACCTTTTTCATCTTGATAAAGAGAAAAGTAGCACAGTCTTTCAGCTTATGAATAATAAAGATAAAATACATAAAATAAGTAGTACAGAATCTGTGTAAGGCTTTCAATAATTTGTTCTTTCCTCTCTTCCAAACTGCACATTTTTCTTTTCCTTCTTTCTGAAATTGGGATGTAGCTTATAAATGTAAAAAGAAACTTGCAGGCTACCAGGGCAAAGAGAAATTTTTCATTGCCTTTGCTTGAGAGAACTCAGTTTTATACAGAGTTTCCTTTGATTGTCATCTCAATAGAGATACTAACATTGACAGCTCCACAGGCAACTGAATTTTAAGCTAATTTTGGTTCCTAATTTCTGCTTAAAATGTCTTTGAAAAGATTACATTTTGATGCAGCATTGAAATGTAAAGTTGCTTTGTGTACAGAAGATTACCTGTCACAAGCCAAGTAATTTAAAGACAGACGAAATTGCCAAATCTTTCAGAATAGAACATAGAATTTTCCAAAGCTCAGAGAGGTTGGAGTCACTTATTAGTGAGTCATAAAAAACTATCACTCAAGTGCCTATCAATGATCTGTCAGAAACTTCTAGATGACTAACAAGAGAAGTGTTTTAACTTCTATTAATATATACCTCAAGTGAAGATTTAAAAAACTGAGATAACCTAATAGGAATTATAGGGGAAAAACCCAGAATTTTTTAGTGTGCCTTATTGTCAAGCCAAAAAGATACAGAGAGATGAAGAACAATAATGCAGCTACAATAACTACAAAAATCCAGTTTCCATGAAACCTTACATGTTGATTCTAACTTTTTAAATTTTTATTTATAATACTATGAGCCAGTCACTTCTAAATATTAATTAATTTAACTACAAACTAACTTATTCAATTACAAATTAACTGATTTAATTCACAAATATTAACTCACTTAATTCTTAAAAATTTATAAGGCAAGAACTCATTTTATATCCATTTTACAAATGAAGATATTTAGGAATAGAACAGTTAAATGAAAGGTCACAGAATAAGTAAATGTTAGAGCTGCAATTCAAACCTCCTGGATCTATGTTCTTAATCTTTACACTGCTGCTTTTGAGACTTGGTATGTAGAAAAACCTTAGTCTCAGTCTACATCAGTATGCTCTGTTCTTATCTTAAATAAATGGCTTGAAATCTTATAATAACCTTGGGAGGTAGATATAACTTCTGAGAGCTACAGAGAGGTGAGGGAAATTGATGACGGAACTGGGATTTCTACTGAAGTAGCTTGGCTTCAGAGCATGCACATCTAGCTTTTTTTAACCATTAGGTACATGCTTCTGAGTTGTAAAGCAGCTTCAAGAACTTTGTCAAGATGCAATACAACTCTAGTTATCCAATTACTTCCTTGTTCTATTAGCTACATTCATCCATTCATTGCTATTTTATCCACCATGGACCATACATAGAAAAAAGAAATTCCTCAAAGGTGGGGATGGGGAGGAGAAGCAGAATTTTGGCAATGTGCCTGAAGATAACTCTGAGGCATGGCCTTGTTCGCAGCCCTCAAATACAGTCTACTCCTTTCTAATCTTTGTTGTTAGCTTTGTTTATTGTGTTGGTTAGAATATACTAGACTATTGTGCAATAACAATTAACCCCCAAATTTCAGTGGTTGAACACAACAAAGATTTATTTCTTGCTTAAATCACAGTTCAGCAAAGGCTGAGCTTCACCTTTAGGCCAACTTTTCCTCTCAGTGTCCCAGTTTTGATCTTTGCCTAGAAGCCATTTTAAAATGGCAAAAGCTGAAAAAGTTCGCCACCTGAAAAAGATGGGAAATTTTATAGCCAGCAAGTCCTTGCTTCTTTTTGTTTAAGTTCTATTTTATTTTGTCTCTCTCTTCTCACATTTCACTATAAACAGCAAGAAGAAAGTGGTGACACCTTCAGCATTCTACCTGGACATCTACTTAGCAAGGTCATCCCATTTATTTGGGTGCATTTTCTTTCACATTACAGAAAGTGATGGCGTTCCTAAAATTTTGCTAAAGAAAAGATCTTCTTTCCTTCAGTTTCCAGTAATATTTCCTTCAGAATTCTTTAAGCCTTTACCTATATCCTCCTCAAGGTTCATCTGAAATGTCCTAGCAGTTTCTTTAAGATTTTCATTCTTTCACTACCTCTTTCCTCAAAGTCCTTTCACCCTCCTGATTCCAAATCCACTTTCACACTTTAAGTTTTTCTTATAGTAGGACATTACTTTTTTGTACCAAAATCTGGTATTAATTTTCCATTGTTGAATAGAAAATTATCTGAAAACTTAAAAGAACAATAGGTAGTTCCTATGGGTTAGAAATTTGGGATTCGCTATTCTGGCTTGGAGGCTCTCATGAGGTTGCAGACAAGACAGTGGTCAGTGCTACAGTCTCCTGGAGGTTTGGATAGAGTTTCAGAGTATATTTCCATCCAATTAGGATCACTCATGGTTGTCAAGTCATGCTGATTTTCAGCAGGAGACCTTACTTTATTGCCAAATATTCTCTGTACAATTGTTATCTTCATAAAATTGAAGCTGGCTTCCAACAGAGCAAGTGATGAAAGAGCAAGGTGGAAGTTACAATATGTTTTATAACCTAGTCTCCAAGTCATACTTTGTTATTTCTGTAATATCCTCCTGGTCACACAGATCAGCTTTATTCAGTGAAGTGGCCTACACAAAGACCTGATAATGGGAGGCAGGAATCAATGGGACCATCTTGGAGAAAGGCTATTATGGAGGACATAAACACAGTAACAAGCAGTGATAATGTAAATATTAAATGTCTCAGAAGAGGTTTGTTTAAAGACAGTGCTATGGAGGATGGAGTTTGTAACTACTGTGATGTAGATCAAGGTCAAGAAATTCTTTTCAGAGAAGATGACATCTTAGATAATTCATTGTGAATGAATGAGGATAACATACTCAAAAGGAAAAAAATAAGCAAATGAGTTCAGGGAGAAAGAGGAGATGTTTTAGTACTTCATATCTAAGTATTGAAATATAATAGGGTTGTGTTGTTTTCATTGTCATTTGTCTCAAGGTATTTTTGAATTTTGTCTCTGATTTCATCATTGACCTATTGATTTTTTTTATTAGCAAGTTATTTGGTATCCATGTAATAATTTTTTCCCCTTATTTCTCTTTATGTACTTGATTTCTTGTTTCACACCATTATGGTCAGAAAAGATGCTTGAAATAATTGCTCTTTTTAATTTTTTTTAATTTTTAAAATTACAGTTGAGGGAGTTCCCATTGTGACACAGCAGAAGTGAATATGACTAGTATCCACGAGGATGTGGTTTTGATTCCTGGCCTCACTCAGTGGATTGGGGATCCAACATTGCTGTGAGCTGTGATGTAGGTTTCAGACATGGCTTGGATTCCATGTTGCTGTGGTTTGGGGGTAGGCTGGCTGGTGGTACAACTCCAATTTTCCCCCTAGCTTGGAAGCTCTCATATACTGCAGGTGTGGCCCTAAGAAAAGGGGGGGGAGAGAAGAAAAAGAAAGAGATAAAAGAAAATATAGTTGATTTACAAAGTTCTGTCAATTTCTTCAGTACAACAAAGTGACACAGTCATACATATATGTATACATTCTTTTACTAACATTATCCTCCATCATGTTCTATCACAAGTGAGTAGGTATAGTTCCGTGTGCTATACAGCAGGACCTCATTGCTTATCAATTCCAAAGGCATTACTTTGCATCTACTAACCCCAAACTCCCAGTCCATCCCACTCCCTCCACCTTCTTCTTGGCAACATCAAGTCTGTTCTCCATTCCCATGAGTTTGTTTCTTTTCTGTAGATAAGTTCATTTGTTCCATATGTTAGATTCAAGATATAAATGATATCATATATTTGCCTTTCTGTTTCTGACTTACTTCACTTAGTATGAGAATCTCAAGTTCCATCCATGTTGCTGCAAATGGCATTATTTTGTTGTTTTTTATGTCTGAATAATATTCTGTTGTGTATATATGTACTACATCTTCTTAATCCTTTCATCTGTCATTGGACATTTAAGTTGTTTCCAATCTTAGCTATTGTGAATAGTGCTGCTATGAATATAAGGGTGCATGTATCTTTTTCAATGAAAGTTTATCCAAGGAGTGGGATTGCTTTATCATATGGTAGTTTTATATTTAGTTCTGAGGTACCTCCATACTGTTTTCCATAGTGATTGTACCAATTTACATTCCTACCAGCAGTGAAGGAGGGCACCCTTTTCTCCACAATCTCCTGCATTTCTTATTTGTTGACTTGTTAATGATGGCTATTCTGACTGATGTGAGGTGGTAAACTCATTGTGGTTTTGATTTGCATTTTTCTGAAAAATAGTGATGTTGAACATTTTTTCATGTGCCTATTGCCCATCTGTTTATCTTTGGAGAAATGTCTATTCAGGTCTTTTGCCCATATTTCAATTGCATCATTGTTTTTTTGCTCTTGAGTTAACTTAAGTTGCTTGTATAATTTGGAGAGTAAGCCTTTGTCAGTTGCATCATTTGAAACTATTTCTCCCATTCCATAGTTTGCCTTTTTGTTTTTGTGTTTTTTTGGTATCCTTTGCTGTGCACAATCTTGTAAGTTTAATTAGGTCTCATTGGTTTATTTTTGCTTTTTTTCTGTTGCCTTGGGAGACTGATGTGAGAAAACCTTTGTAAGGTTGATGTCAGAGAATGATTTGCCTATGTTCTCTTCTAGGAGTTTGAAGGTGTCTTTTATATTATGTTTAAGTCTGTAAGCCATTTTGAGTTTATTTTTGAGCATGGTGTGAGGGTGTGTTCCAGTTTCATTGATTTATATGCAGCTGTCCCAGTTTTCCCAGCACTGCTTACTGAAGTGGTGCTTACTGAAGCACTCTTTTCCCATTATATAATTAATTAATTGACCATAGGTGTCTGGGTTTATTTCTGGGTTCCTTATTCCATTCCATTTGTCTGTATGTCTGTTTTTGTACCAGTACTACACTGTCTTGATTTCTGTAGCTTTGTAGTATTCCCTGAAGTCTGGGAGAGTTATGCATCCTGCTTGGTTTTTATTCCTCAGAATTGCTTTGACAATTTTGGGTCTTTAATGATTCCATATAAGTGTTTGCATTGTTTGTTCTGGTTCTTTGAAAAATGTCATGGGTAATTTGATAGGGATTGCATTGAAACTGTAGATTACTTTGAGTAGCATGGCAATCTAAAAACACTAAATTCTTCCATTCCAGGAGTATGGAATATCTTTAAATTTCCTTGAATCCTCTTTAATTTCTTTGATTAATATCTTATAGTTCTCAGAATATAAGTCTTTCACCTCCTTGGTCAGGTTTATTCCCATATATTTAATTTTTGGGGAGGGGAAATTTTAAAAAGTATTGCATTTTCATACTCCTTTTCTAATATTTCATTGTTAGTATTCAAAAATGCAACTGATTTCTGAATGTTAATCTTATATCCTGCTACTTTGCTGAATTCATTATCAGTTCTAGGAATTTTTGCATGAATTACTTAGGGTTTTCTATATGTAGTATCATGTCATCTGCATAGAGTGTCAGTTTTACCTCTTCTCTTCAAATTTGGATAACTTTTATTTATTTTTTCGTTTGTGTGATTGCTGTGGCTAGTACTTCCAACACTATGTTGACTCAGAGTGCTGAGAGTGGGCATACTTGTCTTTTTCCAGATATTAGTGGGAAGGCTTTCATCTTTTTTCTGTTGAGTATTACATTGGCTATGGGTTTGTCATAAATGGCTTTGATTTGGTAAGAATTTTTATTATGAATTGTTGGATTTTGTCAAATGTCTTTATCTGTATCTATTGAGATGATCTTTTGGTTTTGACTTTTCTTTTGTTAATATGGTATATGATGTTGATTGTTGATTGATTTGTATATGTTGAACCATCCTTGTGAAGTTGGGATGAGTCTCATTTGGTTGTGGTGTATGATCTTTTTTATATGTTGTTGGATTCAGTTGGCTAAAATTTGTTGAGTTTTTTTGTGTCTATATTGATTCAAGATATTGGCTTATAATATTTTTTTGGTAGTATCTTTGTCTGGTTTTGGTATTAGGGTGTTGGTGGCTTCATAGAATGTCTTTGAGAGTGTTCCTTCTACAATCTTTTGGAAAAATTTAGGGGGGATGGGTATAAGTTCTTCTCTGTATATTTAGTAGAATTTACCTGTGAAGCCATCTGATCCTGGACTTTTTTTGTAGGGATTGTTTTATTATATATTCAATTTCAATAGAAAAAAATAAAATAGACAGCTGGTTCTTTGAAAGGGTAAACAAAACTGACAGACCTTCTTGGTCAGACTCACCAAGAAGAGGAGAGAAAGAACTCAAATAAACAAAATAAGAAATGGAAAGGAGAAATCTCAACAGATAATGCAGAAATAGAAAAAAAAAGAGAAAGAGAGAATACTAGGAGCAATTATACACCAACAAATTTGACAATCTAGAAGAAATGGACAACTTTATAGAGACATACAATCTGTCAAAACCAAATCAAGAAGAAATAGATCTATCCTCTTAAATTTGCTGCAGCTTGTTTGGTGTCCTAGTATGTGGTCAATACTAGAACATGTTCCATGTGTTCCTGAAAAGTATGTGTATTCTGGTTTGTTTTTTTGTTTTTAGATGTAGTATCTTGAAAATTCCAACTCTAACTCTTATGTTGTATTGTTTAGGATCTCTGCTGTTTTAGGGATTTTCTGTCTGAAAGATATCTCCATTGATGCAAATGAGGTGTTAAAGTCTCCTACTATTATCTTATTCCCATCAATTTCTCCTTTTCTGTTAGCATTTGTT
Organism: Phacochoerus africanus; assembly: GCF_016906955.1. Taxonomy (NCBI): domain Eukaryota; kingdom Metazoa; phylum Chordata; class Mammalia; order Artiodactyla; family Suidae; genus Phacochoerus; species Phacochoerus africanus. Next base: position 44,858,155 of record NC_062550.1, on the reverse strand, counting down.
TTAGGAATTGAGTGCTCCTATATTAGGTGCATACATGTTAAAATTGCAAAATACTCTTATTGTATTGATCCTTTTATCTCTATATTGTGTCCTTCTTTATCTGCCTTTATGGCTTTTGTTTTAAAGTCTGTTTTGCCAAGATGCTATCCTGCATTCTTGTCATTTCCATTTGCATGAAACAGATTTTCCATCCCCTCACTTTCAATCTATGTGTATCCAGTGCCCAAAATTGATTTCTTTTAGGCAGCATAGTGTAGGTTATTTTTGTGTGTTTTTAATCCAGGCTGCCTCTATGTCTTTTGATTAGAACATTTAGCCCATTGACATTTAAGGTAATTACTGATATGTATGTGTGCTATGTGCCATTTTAAACTTGTTTTCCAGTTGATTTTGTATTTCCTCTTTGTTTCTTTCACTTTCATTTCATTTTTCCTTCTTTGGATTGATAGTTTTCTTTTATATTATGCTCATGGTCTCTCCTTTTTCACTTTTGTGAACTTATTGTATATTTTTGATTTGTGGTTACCCTGGTTTTCAAGTATGATAACACATTACTATATCTACTTGCTTTAGACTGGTAGTCCTATTATACAAAATCTATGGAATGAAGCCAAATTTGTCCTTAGATGCAAGTTCTTAGTGATACAGGCTTCCTCAAAAATCAAGAAAATTTTCAAATAAACCACTCAACTTACCTGCCAAAAGAATTAGAAGAACAAATAAAACCTAAAGTCAGAAGGATATAATGAAAGATCAGAGAGAAAATAAAGAAAAAATATAAAAAGCCAATAAAACTAAATGCTGATTCTTTGAAAGAGTATTCATACAACTAGATCATATAACTCAGTACCAAAAAATTAAACAACCCAATAAAAAAATGGATAGAAATAAAAAAAAATTTTTTTCTGAAAAACTCATGCAGATGGCTATCACGCACATGAAAAGATGCAAAGCATCATTAGTTATTAGAGAAATGCAAATCAAAACCCAAATGGGTCATCACCTCATATTTGTCAGAATGGCTATTATCAAAAGTTTACAAATAAAAATGTTTGAAATGATGTGGAGAAAAGAGAACCCTAATACGCTGTTGGTGGGAATATAATTTGGTGTAGTCACTGGAAAACAGTATGGAATTTCCCTAAAAAACTAAAAGTAGAACTACAACTTTATCCAGAAATTCCATTCCTGGATATATATCTGTAAAAAATGCAAACACTAATTTGAAAAGATGCATGAAATCCAATGTTCATAGCACAATTTACATTAGCCAAGACATAAAGCAACCCAAATATCCTTTAAAGATGAGTGGATTTGAAGATGTGATATATACATATTTGTGATATATATAATTGTGATATATATATATTTATATATACACACACACATATATGACTAATATAAATGAGAATTACTCATGTACTATATATATATATAAAAACATTACTCAACTATAAAAAATAATGAAATACTGCCATTCACAACATGGATGGATCGAGAGAATATTATGTTTAGTGAAATAAATAGTAGGAAGACAAGTACAAGTACTATATGATATTATTTATATGTGGAATCTAAAAAATAATATAAATTAGTGTATATACAAAATAGAAACAATTCACAGATGCATAAAACTGACGCCAAAGGAGAGATGTAAGTGGGTAGAGGGTCACATTAGAGGTATGGGATTAACAGATACAAACTACTATATATAAGATATAAAAGCAAAAAAAAAGATAGTCTGTATAACACATGAACTATACCAATTATCTTATAATAACCTATAATAGAATATAATCTGAAAAAATACTGAATCACTGTGCTGTATACTTGAAACTAATACAAGATATTTATCAGGCATACTTTCAAAAAGAAAAAAATGAATCATTATGTTGTACACCTGATATCAAAATATTATATATCAACTATACCTTAATAAAAATAAATTAAAAAGTGATTATAGAAAATAGAGGATCTAAATGGAATAGTTTATTGAAATCTATGAAGAATAATTCTTCTTAATTTATATAGAGAGAATGTATTTTCTAAGTCTCAACAGAATAATTACAAATACTTTATACTGTCTAGTGATTTAAAATTATGGAAAATATAAAAATATATAAATTATAAAATTTCAGGAGTTATTGAGATTATATTGATTGAATTTTTTTCCCTTTTTTGCCTCCTTTCCTGCTGTTCCCTTTATAGGATACTTACATGATGACCAGTGCTCCAACATTCATGGTGGAATGTATGGCAAACATAAAGATGAAAGTCATGCCCTTAGGATGGCTGAATAGAAACAAACACCAACCACCAAGAAACAGCAATATGAGCCCTAGAGTCTCCATTTTAGGACTTCTTTTAACTTAGAGATTAGTAACTCCATATACATCTCACCAGTAATTTTGCTGGATTCAGTTATTTCTGTTGTGTGCAGATTAATGTCATTCACTGATAGATAATATTGCTGCGATTTTAACTCTATTTCCAAGCTCTGACTAAAATTGTCTAAGGTCATATGGCCTATAAATGATATTGTGTATTAAATAAGAGCTTGATGTAGGAAATTAAAGACTATTCCATCTACTTAACCATGGCCTAGTGTAGATTAATGGGGCAGATGACTAAGATACATAATTCCTCATTTGTGCCTGTAGTTAACAATCTCTTCTTACAAATGCTAAAATGGTCCAACTTGTAAAGCATTTCCTTTTTTTTGTGACCTATTTGAAGTGAATGATAATAAAACAATTATACTTGAGAGGAATTCTAAGGAATTTCTGTTTGACAAGAAGTTATCTGATGTTTAATGTGTTTCATAATATAACTTAATTTCAAATTAACTTTCAAGATCTGTTGGTATTTATGTCAGAATTTGCATCCAGTAGAAATATTTTTTTTTTCTGGCCACTCCCATGACATGAAGAAGTTCCCAGGCCAGGGACTGAACTCAAGTCAGAGCAGTGACAATGCTGAATCCTTAACTTCTAGGTCACCAGGGAACTGTAGAAAAATTTTTTTGAGATGTAAATGGAAAAGAAGTACATACTTATTCAGAACCCTTTTTGAAGAGGGTTATATGCTGCCATATTACTTAACAATAGGTATTTTTTTAAATCACTAATATAGTCTAAGTATTTACAAGAGTATACATGTTCTATTCTATCCACAGAATGTTCTCATTTTTTATTAATAAACAAATATTGCACAGATCGATCATTCATACTATAAAAATATACATTTTGCATGTTCTTTCTCCTAATTTACAAATTTGAACACACTCCTGCAAGACAGATTTGAATGAGAATGATGAGAAATGAATAGGTTTTTTTTTTTCTGTGATCTTTTCAACAGTGTTGTAATTAAGCTACAAAAAGCTAAGAGAAAAAATAATACCTGTGCTCATTGTATTTGAATGAAGAATGGCTGCTTAAGAGAAGCATATTTTGTTCAACAGATTCAAGAAATAATTTGAGCATATCTAACATATAATAGATGATGGGCAGTGAGATATTTGTTACTGAAATTAGCTGTAAAGTAGACCTTAACTCATATAGTCTGTAGTCTAGAACTAGGTGTCTGAAAAAATAAAATTAGTACTATAATGAACATTGCTTTAGGGAGAGTGAAGACTTATGCACTGAGTGACCTACCTCTTGTCTCATGTAACTTGATGTGTTGTGGGTAGGCACCAAGACAGAATCTTAGTTGACACCTCTGAATTCTTGAAGCAGCCACCTTTATTGGCTTAACACTTTCTCATGTTGGGATCAGAGCCAAACAGATATTATTGAAAAAGGAAATTTCAATGAAAATACTAATAGTTTTTATTATCTGAAAAACATGCTTAGTCTATCTATATAACTCATGTCTGCAAACACTCCTTTAATGTAAGTCACATTTTTTTTAAATGACTATCAAATTTCAGTGGCACATTTGCTCCCTTTTTTTTTCTTTTTGCTTTTTAGGGCCATACCCACAGCATAATGAGATTCACAGACTAGGGGTCCAATCAGAGATACAGCTGCTGGCCTAAACCACAGCCATAGCAAGCCAGATACTTAACCCACTGAGCGAGGTCAGGGATTGAACCTGCAACCTCATGGCTCCTAGTTGGATGCATTTCTTCTGTGCCATGATGGGAACTCCACTTTTGCCCATTTTTAATGCTAGTAGGAAAACTAAAATTATAATGGAAAATTCAGTGATCAGAAGAGTGGCAATTCAGACTAAAGCATGTTTTACCACTTTTGAAAAGATGGAAATAATCTTAGCATGCTTTAGCATCAAGAGATTCTTACAACTCATCTTAGAGAAGCAGAGTGATTGCAGGGGCTTGAATTACTTTAACTTGAACCACTCAGCTCAATTTAAATGAGGTACTATACTCCCATGCACTCAAGGTAATTCTTAATATTTCTCCCCTAAAACAGATTTATAATTTATCCCAGTGTCTTTCAGAATATAGTAGAATACTTTAGCCTAGTTTTAACAATTCTTCTTACTTGTACCTTAGCTCTATCACAACTATAATGATGGAGAAATGTTTTCTCTAAATCTGGCACTAAATGACCTTAGCTCTTTTTACTTTTTAATTTTTTTTACTAGGTAATTAATAAGAACATATGAGATGCTCATATCATCAGCCATTAAGAAAGTGCAAATTAAAAACATAATGCACTATGACTGCATGCCTTTTAAAATATCTAAACATGTAAATATAATAATACTAATAATACCAAGTGCTGGAGAGGATAGGGAACAAATGAAATCTTCACATATTCCTGATGAAAATGCAAAATGGTATAACCAGTTTAAGAAATAGTTTGACAATTTATTGTAAAATTAGCCACTTATTTACCTTATAGCTCAACAATTCCATTCCTAAGTCATTATTTCCCCCAAATGAAAGCTTACATTCATGCAAAAACATATATGTAAGGATTTATAGTAACACTCTTCACAATTGCCCCAAACTAGAAAAAACTCAATTGTCTTTTAGTTGGTGAATACTTTTTTTTTTAAAAAAAAACCAAACCTGTGGTTAATCTATACAATGGAAAACTACAAACTCAGCAATATGCAGTATAAAGAAGTGTACCACTGATACACAGAGTAACATGAGAAGTGTGTATATTTTACATATATTCTTAATGTGTATATAGTGAGAAGGGGAAAGAGAGAATGGAGGCAGGTCTTATAATTAGAACAGAAGACATAAATCCACTGAGATCTCAGATATTTACAAACAGTGTCAAAATAGCCAGCAAATGTAGCTACAGAGATTTTATTTGCACAGTGATGATGTAAGATGTTACTACTGGGAGACAGACAGCAATTGGATTACTATATTTCAGGATTAACAGAAAATGTAGGAAAAGACAATCATAGGTCTTCATGAATTCATGTGAAATATATCATCCTTTAAACCAGAGGTGGAATTTGGGAATGAAATTTCCATGAATTTTCTGACAATAGCTGAGGCAAAGGAAGCTTCCTTTCTTTATTTTCTTCTCTTCTATTCTCTCCTCTTCTCTCCTACTTTCCTTCTTCCCTCCTCCATTCTTTCTTTCTTTCTTTTTCTTTCTTTCTTTCTTTCTTTCTTTCTTTCTTTCTTTCTTTCTTTCTTTCTTTCTTTCTTTCTTTCTTTCTTTCTTTCCTTCCTTCCTTCCTTCCTTCCTTCCTTCTTTCTTCACTCACCTATTATTTTATCCTCTTACATATTCATTAATTCATTACTCATTCACTGTCTGCTTGGCTACACAAAGTTTTGAAGCAGTTCTTTAGAGTTTAAACTTAAACTTTTAACTAAAATTTTAGAATAGAGATGAGATATAACAGGGTTGAGGGAGTAAGAATAATTACAATAGAAATGTAGGTATATCTCTCATAGCTGCCAAAGCATAAAAAGAGCATCAGTTATATGACTTGCATTGTATGCAAAAGGAGAATGCTATTTCATGGGAAGAACACTGGTTTCTTGATTTAAGAACTGAAAATAAATTATCTATGGTAATAATCACATGATAGACACTGAGAGATGTAATATGCTGATAGACCTGTCTGTCTCATACAGCAAGCTCCAATATCATTTCTTAATTTAAACTATGGATACTACAATAAGGATGAAATAGGAAATCTGGGAGTGGCCAAGAATAGGTGGTTTTAGGTTACAGCTCTCAGACATTATGGATGTATCAATTAAATCTCCTTGGTTGAAATAATTGGAAACCAAATAAATATTGAGTGACCAACTAAAAATATATATAACAAACTGAAAGTAGGGAAATCATTTTTGTGATATTAGACTTCTTGGCATTCCTTAAATATGCCAGTCCTTTTCAACAGTCTGAGCTTGACCCATACTTTTCCATTCGTCTGGAAAGCTATTTCCTAGTTAGCTTGGCAAAGTCATAATTGTGTTGTGGTACAGCATAGGAGTTTAAACTGCTAAATTTCCAAAGGAAAAAAATCTGGATTTGAGTTCTGGCCCTGTAGTTTTCTAGCATGTGACCTATTGTCACTAAATTCCCTAGGCCTCTGAATTGTCATCTTACAAATGGGGTGCAAAAATAGCACCTTCTTCAATGCTCTGCCCCTCCCAAAAAAAACACACTTGCATAGAGCTTGTCACATAGTATGGCTCAATAAATTCTGGTTGTTAATAATTGAGAAAGTTTATGACAAACTCTGTGAAATATTTGGAGGAAAGAACAGATCTTAGAGGAAAGTAGGAATAAAATTAGGCTATTAAAGAAATCTATCAGGAGTTCCCATCGTGGCTCAGTGTTTAACGAATCCGACTAGGAATCATGAGGTTGCGGGTTCAATCCCTGGCCTTGCTCAGTGGGTTAAGGATCTGGCGTTGCCATATGCTGTGGTGTAGGTCACAGACGTGGCTCGGATCCTGTGTTGCTGTGGCTCTGGCATAAGCCAGTAGCTACAGCTCTGATTAGACCCCTAGCCTGGGAACCTCCATATGCTGTGGGAGCAGCCCTAGAAAAGGCAAAAAGACAAAAAAAAAGATATCTGTCCTCAGTAGGACTTAGTCATCTTTTTCAGTTTTTGCATTTTTTTTTTTGACATGACATTGCTCACCTTGTTTTGGCAGCCTGTGATCAAACTCAATTTGAATAAATGTGCACAATGCCTCATTTTAGAAATGTGTCAGCAAAACAATTAAAAGATGTAGGTTCTCTTGTTTCATAAAAGATGATCTTAAATTTTGAAGGGCTTGACTTTGAAATATTTAAAAAATTTTTAGAGCAATTTTGCTGTGAGAGGCCTTGGAAAAATGGCATGAGATTTTTAGTTTTATATGTCAACTTAACTGTATCACAGGGTTCCTAGATATGAACATTCTGGATATTTTAGTGAAGGTATTCTTGAATGAGATTAGCATTTAAATTTGTCAGCTAAGTACAGCAGATTGCACTCCCTAATACAGGTGGGCCTCATTCTGTCAGTTGAAGTCCTAAATAGAATATAAGGGCTGACTTTTCTCCAGATAAGAAAGAATCTTCCCTCCATTATTGGCAGTTTGGCCTTTAAACTAGGACATAAGCTTTCTTCTTGCCTTTGAACTTGAATTGAAACACTGGCTCTTCCTGAGCTTCAAGCCTATTGATTTTCTGATTGGAATTAAACCACTGGCTCTCCACACTGCAGATCTTGGGACTTTCAAAATTGCATGAACCAATTTCTTATTATATAATTTTCTTTACATAGCATCCTAGCTGGAGAAAGAAGGTGGAGTAGTAGGATGTGAGGCTCACCAATTTTCACCAATACATCAAGAATACATCTATCTGTGGAATGATTTGCACAGAAAAAATTGCTGGATTCTGGAAAAAGACCCCAGGAATCTAACAGAGCAAGAAAATATTCATGAAACCAGGTAGGACAAAAGAAAGAAAAAAGAGAGAGAAAATTAGAAAGCTGGTCAGGACCCACACCTCTAAGAGGAAGATGTAAAGAGGAAGAGATCCTGCACCTTGGGAAGTCCCCTACCAGTGAGGTGATCAGCCAGAAGAGAGGAGGAACATGAGTGTATTAGAAGAGATACTAGTATGAAGTAGTTAAAATGGAAAGAGTCCTCCACAAATAGTGCACTACTGCCTTGCACTTTTCAACCTTATGTTGGTATGGGCAGGGTTTGGAAACTGAAACTCTGACTTTGGAGAGAAGACTCAGAGAGAGATCTGGGGCTGGCTATGTGGGAAAAAACTGGAGTTGGCCTTTCAGAAACAGCCTGGAGGGACTAGAGTCTAGAGCTATCACATTTAAGGGTGTATGCTGAGGAAACCTGGATGAGCTTGGAGGGCAGGCACCACTGTTTGGGGTGTTCGAGTGAAGGGGTGGGAGCCATCACTACAGCCTTGTTCCCTTCATGTACTCTCAGGCTGCAAGACACCAATTCCTCCAGCTCCAGGAGCCATACAGGAGCAGATGCTGGCTAGAAACACCTGGGGAGCAGCCCCACCCCTAGGGCTACAGACAACACAGAATGGGTGGAGTGACTGTGGGAACAATGTAAGTTCAATAGGCTACAGAGATCAGTCCTGCCAGTGGCCCTGACAGTGACACAGGTTCTGAGGCTAGCTGCAAGAACAGTGTATGAAGTGCATATTCCACAGCTGGCTGCAAGAGCCATGAGAAACCTTCCTACACAAGAAGAGTATGGGCTCTTGCAGCTACAGAGAGCAGCTGTTAATAACACCTACGGAGCAGCCCCCAACTTTGGGGCCACAGAGAGCACACTCCCTAGAGTGGCCAGACAAAGGGAGTGATTGCAGGAATGGTGCCTGTCCCCATAGCTACAGATAGTAGTTCCGAGAGCCTCCCTGGAAAAAGGGAGGGACTGCAAGAGCAACTACTTATGCTGCCAGCTATAGGAAATGGTTCTTAGAGCTGCATGGTAGTAAGAAGTATTGCAGGAACTGCTTCTGCCTTCCCTACCCCTGCTACTAGAGCAGTCTTGTGAATTGTGAACCACTGCTAACTCCCCCATGTGACGCATCCCTCAGAGCCACCTGGCTCCAGGAGAGGTAGCGTGATACCATTGCTCCCTTTGCATCTCTAGGTACATGTGAGCTGCCATCACCCCTGAGAACTCCAAGACTGGCACCAGCTTCTGCATCTACATACCTTCTGTCAAGGGAACAGTAAACATAGAAAATTAGTCAATATGAGATGACAAAGAAATAGCTTTGGAAGGAACAAGACAAAAGCAACTAAATGAAGAAGAGGTAGGCAACTGACCTGAAAAAGAATGAAAAGAACTGAGGAGAGCCTAAGAGACATCTGGGACAACAATAAATATACCAATCTTCACAGCATTGGAGTTCCAGAAGGAAAAGAGAGAGAGAGAAGGCCATAGAAAATGTTTAAATATATTATAACTGAAAACTTCCCTAATATGGGAAAGGAAATGCTGGCCCAAGTTGAGGAAGCACAGAGAGTCCCATACAGGATAAGCCAAAGGAGAAACACAGTGAAGCACATACCAATCAAACCGACAAAAATTAATACAAAGAAAAAAAATCTTAGAAACCACAAGGGAAAATCAACAAATAACATACAAGAGAAACCCCATGAGGATAACAGCTGATATTTCAGCAAAAACTCTGCAAGCTAGAAGGGAGTAGCAAGATGTATTTAAAGTGATGAAGGGGAGGAAACTAGAATCAAAAATACTCTATGTAGTAAGGCTCTCATTAGGATTTACTGGAGAGAGCAAAAACTTTTCATACAAGCAAAAGCTAAGCACCTCCAAACCATCCTACAACAACTATTAAATGTATTTCTCTAGGCAGAAAAAAAAGTAAAGGCCACAATTAGAAACAATAAAATTACAAGTAAGAAAGTTCACTGGCAAAGGAAAAGATAATATAGCATCCTATTGGTTCTGTTTCCCTGGAGAACGCTGACTAATACAGGGTACTTCATCCTTTTTCATATTTGGTTTCAGAATTTTTCATGATCACAGGTGGTCAGCATGTATGAAAACTGAAGCAGTCATTATGTATCCTGACCCACTTAATTGGTTTGACCAAAAGTGAATAGTTACAACTTCTTTAGTCATGATCTTTTCCCCAATATTATAAGCTTTTATTCTAGAATTATTCTCAAAAACCTGCTTACACAGTCTCCAACTTTCTTCATCTGGTCTTGTACACACTTTGAAACCTATCCTGTCCTTCTGTCTTCTGTCCTGCTGATAAGGACACTGAATGTTCTGTGGTACCATCAGGGTCAAACTTCATTTTTGTCCATTTTCACTTACTCTCTGGACCAGTTGTCATATTATCAGGCTTATGGTTAATCCAGAAGTATGTTTAGAGTCTGGCAGCCCAACACATTTTTTTGGCAGCCCAACACATTTTTTTGTATAAATCTTCCTATATCCTTCCTCCCATTTTCTAGTCATTGAGACATTTTCCATAATTTCCCCATGTTTTTTAACTTCCACAACTTGGATAATTCTGGATTTTTTTTTTCCTGGCAGACCAGTTTCCAGAAATGGTGAAGGTATTTATTTCAAAAACGTTCTATTAATTAAATTCCTTAGTATATCAAAATACTCACAGATAATACATTCATACTCACATTTGATCACTTATTTGAACTTCAAAAGAATTTATCTATGGTACATATCTTGGCATTATATGGGAATATGTTTTCACATTGCTTATTCAATGAAGTATTAAACTATTTTGATGGGAAAGAGCATAACTGGTGCTTTTGTTTAATCCTCACATAGCAGAAATAAAGACAAAACATGACATGATTAATAAATACAGTACTGTTTGATTCAATTAGAGTACTTTTTAATTGCTTAACTACAAAATTCATTGATCTTTAGTAGTTTATTGGTAGCATGTTCAGAATTTTCTATGTATCAGTATCATGTATAAAACAATGAGAGTTTTACTTCTTTTCAAATTTGTATACTTTTCTTTTTCTTCCTGACTGCCATGGTTAGGACTTCCAAAATTTTGTTGAATAAAAAAGGAGAGAGTGGGGGATTAAGATGGCGGAATAGAAGGACTGGAGCTCAACATCTCTCCTAAAAACAAAAAAATTCACAAATAAAGACTGAGGACTCCACCCAAATGGACTGGAAACCTTAAAAAAGATACCCTACTCCAGAAGAAAAAGAGGAGGAAACATCAAGAGGTAGAAGGGGGGATTTCACAATATAAACAACCCCATACCTCCTGGGTGGGAAGCTCCACAGACTGGAAAGTAACTGGTTCACAGAGACTCACCTACAGGAGGGAGAGTTCTGAGCCACACATCAAACTCTGACGTGTCAGGATCTGGAACGGGGAGAAAGAGCCCCAGAACATCTGGCATGAAGGCCAGTGGGGTTTGTGCTCAGGAGCTCCACAGGACTGGGGGAAATGAAGACCCCATTCTTAAAAGGCACACACAGACATTCACGTGCACTGGGTCCCAGGGCAAATTAAAGTCTCCATGGGAATCTAGGTCAAACCTGACTGCAGTTCTTGGAGGACATCCTGGGAAAACAGGGGTGAATGTGGCTTGTTGTGAGGGAAAGACATTGAAAGCAAAGCTCTCAGAAATATTCAGCAGTGTACCTTTCTCTGGAGGTGGCCATTTTGGGAAAATATGGCCCCATCCATCAGTCAGCTGCTGAGAAGCCCCAGGGCAAACAATAATCCAGGTGGGGTCACAGCCCCACACCTCAGTAAACAGGCTACCTAAAGACCCCTCAGGCACACAGCTGCCTCTAATCCCATCCAGAGACTAAGCCCCACCTATCAGGGGGCAGGCATCAGCCCCTCCCATCAGGAAGCCTAGAGCAAGCCCTCCCATACCAACTTCAGCCACAAGGGGGGCAGACACCAGAAGTAAGAGAGGCTACAACTCTATTATCTGGAAGAAGGTCACCACACCAAAAACCTATAAAAATTAAAAGACAGAGAACTATAACTCAGATGAGGGAGAAAGGAAAAACCCCAGAAAAACAGCTAAGTGAGGAGAAGATTCTTAGCCTCCAGGAAAAAGACTTTAGACTGCTGATGCTAAAGATGATGCAAGACATTGGAAATATTCGGAGGCAAAGATGGATAACTTACAGGAAACAATGACCAAAGAGATACAAGATATCAAACTTAAACAAGAAGAGATGCGAAATACAATAACTGAAATAAGAAATTCACTAGAAACAGCCAACAGCAGAATACAGGAGGCAGGAGAATGAATAAGCGAGGTGGAGGACAGATTGGTGGAAATTACGGATACAGAACAGAAAACAAAAAAAAAATGAAAACAAACAAAGAGAGCCTCAGAGATCTCTGGGAAAATGTTAAAGGCACCAACATCTGTATTACAGGGATGCCAGAAGGAGAAGAGAGAGAGAAGGGGACAGAAAAAATATTCCAAGAGATAATAGCCGAAAACCTCCCTAACATGGGGAATGAACCACTCACTCAAATCCAGGAAGCACAACAAGTACCATATAAAATAAACCCAAGGAGGAACACTCTGAGACACATATTAATCCAACAGACCAAAATTAAAGACAAAGAGAAAATCTTGAAAGCAGCTAGGGAAAAGAAACAAGTAACATACAAGGGAACCCCAATAAGGTTATCAGCAGATTTTTTAGCAGAAACTCTGCAGGCCAGAAGGGAGTGGCATGATATACTTAATGTGATGAAAGGAAAAAAACTCCAACCAAGATTACTCGACCCAGCAAGGCTCTCATTCAGATTTGAAGGAGAAATCAAAACCTTCACAGATAAGCAGAAGTTGAGAGAATTCAGCAACACTAAACCAGCCTTATGACAAATACTAAAGTAACTTCTCTAGGCAGAAAAGAACAAGAGAAGAAGGAAAGAAAAAAGGCAATAAAAACAAATCTAAAGCAATTAATAAAATGGCAATAAGAACATACATATCAATAATTACCTGAAATGTTAATGGACTAAACACCACAAACAAAAGATATACACTGGCTGAATGGATTCAAAAACAAGACCCATATATATACTGTCTTCAAGAGACCCACTTCACTTCTAGAGACACATACAAATTGAAAGTGAGAGGATGGAAGAAAATATTTCACATGAACAGGGATCAGAAGCAAGCTGGTGTACTAATACTCATGTCAGACAAAATAGACTTTAAAATGAAGAATATTTTAAGGGACAAAGAAGGACACTACATAATGATCAAAGGATCAATCCAGGAAGATGATATAACAATTTTAAATATCTATGCACCCAATACAGTTTCAACACAATGTATAAGGCAACTGCTAACAACCTTAAAAGGACAAATCAACAATAACACAGTAATAATGGGGGACTTTAACACCCCACTTACAGCAATGGACAGATCAACCAGACAGAAAATCAATAAGGAAACACAGGCCCTGAATGATGCATTAAACCAGATGGACTTAATAGATATCTATAGGACATTCCAACCAAAAGCAACAGAATACACATTCTTCTCAAGTGCACATGGAACATTCTCCAAGATTGATCACATCCTGGGCTACAAATCCAACCCTGGTAACTTTAAGAAAATTGAAATCATATCAAGCATCTTCTCTAACCACACTAGACGACTGGAAATCAACAACAAGAAAAAAAACTGCAAAAAACACAAACATGTGGAGACTCAACAACATGCTACTAAACAACCAATGGATCACTGAAGAAATCAAAGAGGAAATTAAAAAATACCTAGAAGCAAATGACAACCAAGAGACAACACTCCAAAACCTATGGGATGCAGCAAAAGCCATTCTAAGAGAAAAGTTTATAGCAATACAGGCCCACCTCAGGAAACAAGAAAAAGCACAAATAAACAAGCTAACTTTACATCTAAAGCAGCTCGAGGGAGAAGAACAGACAAGACCTAAAGTTAGTAGAAGGAAAGAAATCATAAAGATTAGAGCAGAAATCAATGAAATAGAAATGAAGAAAACCATATAAAAGATCAATGAACGAAAAGCTGGTTCTTTGAAAAGATCAACAAAATTGATAAACCCTTAGCCAGACTTATCAAGCAAAAAAGAGAGAGGACTCAAATCAATAAAATTAGTAATGAAAAAGGATAAGTAACAACAGACACCACAGAAATATAAAGGATCATAAGGGACTACTATATGCAACCATATGCCAATAAAATGGAAAACCTAGAAGAAATGGACAAATTCTTAGAAAAGTACCATCTTCCAAGACTAAACCAAGATGAAACAGAAAAGATGAAAGGACCAATCACAAGTACTGAAATTGAAAGTGTGATTAAAAAACATCCAACGAAGAACAGTTCAGGACCAGACGGCTTCACAGGCGAATTCTATCAAACATTTAGAGAAGAGCTAACACCTCTCCTTCTGAAACTACTTCAAAAAACTGCAGAGGAAGGGGTACTCCCAAACTCATTCTATGAGGCCACCATCACCCTGGTACCAAAACCAGACAAAGATTCCACAAAAAAAGAAAACTACAGGCCAATTTCACTGATGAACATCGATGCAAAAATACTCAACAAAATCCTAGCAAACCGCATCCAACAATACATTCAAAGGATTGTACATCATGTCAAGTGGGATTTATCCCAGGGAAGCAAGGGTTCTTCAACATCCACAAATCCATCAGTGTGATACACCACATTAACAAACTGAAGAATAAAAACCATATGATCCTCTCAATAGACACGGAAAAAGCCTTTGACAAAATCCAACACCCATTTCTGAAAAAAGTCGTTCAGAAAGTGGGCATAACGGGAATCTACCTCAACATGATAAAGGCCATATGTGACAAACCCACAGCGAACATCATTCTTAATGGTGAAAAGCTGAAAGAATTCCCGCTGAGATCAGGAACAAGACAAGGATATCCGCTCTCGCCACTTCTCTTCAACATAGTTTTGGAAGTCTCAGCCATGGCAATCAGAGAAGTAAAAGAAATAATAGGAATCCATATTGTAAAGGAAGAAGTAAAACTATCACTAATTGCAGATGACATGATACTATACCTAGGAAATCCTAAAGACTCTACCAGAAAACTGTTAGAGCTCCTCAATGAGTTTGGCAAAGTCGCAGGATAGAAAATCAATACACAGAAATCAACAGCATTTCTATACACTAACAATGAAAGAGCAGAAAAGGAAATTAGGGAAGCAATCCCGTTTACTATCGCATCCAAAAGAATAAAATACCTAGGAGTAAACCCACCTAAAGAGACAAAAGACCTGTACTCTGAAAACTATAAGTCCCTGATGAAAGAAATCAAAGATGACACAAATAGATGGAAAGATATACCATGCTCGTGGATTAGAAGAGTTAATATCATCAAAATGGCTATATTACCTAAGGCAATCCACAGATTCAACACAATCCCTATCAAATAACCAAGGACATTTTTCACAGAACTCAAACAAAATATTTTAAAGTTTGTTTGGAAGCACAAAAGACTCAGGATAGCCAAAGATATCCTGAAAAAGTAAAATGGAGCTGGAGGAATCAGGCTCCCGGACTTCAGACTATACTACAAAGCAACATTCATCAAACTCATATGGTACTGGCACAAAGACAGAAATACAGATCAGTGGAACAGGATCAATAAAAAGCCCAGAATTAAACCCATGCACCTACAGTCAACTCATCTATGAAAAGGAGGCAAGACTATACAATGGAGAAAGGACAGCTTGTTCAATAAGTGGTGCTGAAAACTGGACAGCCACATGGAAAACAAAGAAATTAGAACACTCCCTAACACCATATACAAAAATAAACTCCAAATGGATTAAAGACCTCGTTATAAGACCAGACACTATAAAACTCTTAGAGGAAAACATAGGCCAAATACTTTCTGACATAAACGAGAGCAACATCTTCTCAGATCCACCTATCAGAGTATTGGCAACAAAAACAAACAAATGGGACCTAATCACACTTCAAAATTTCTGCACAGCCAAGGAAACCCCAAACAAAACAAAAAGAAAACCCACAGAATGGGAGATAATCTTTGCAAGTGAATTGACTGACAAGGGATTAATCTCCAAAATTTATAAACAACTTCTGCAGCTCCATACAAACAAAAAAACAAAAAAACAAAAAACAAGCCTATCAAAAGGTGGGCAGAAGATCTAAACACAGTTCTCCAAAGAAGTCATACAGATGCCAAGAAACACATGAAAAGATGTTCAGCATCACTCATTATTAGAGAAATGCAAATAAAAACCACTATGAAGTACCACCTTACACCAGCCAGAATGGCCATCATCCCAAAGTCGACAAACAATAAGTGCTGGAGAGCATGTGGAGAAAAAGGAACCCTAGTACACTGTTGGTGGGATTGTAAATTGGTGCAACCACTGTGGAAAGCAGTATGGAGATTCCTCAGAAAACTAGAAATAGAACTCCCATTTGATCCAGCAATCCCACTCCTGGGCATCTATCCAGAGAAAACCATGACTCGCAAAGACACATGTACTCCAGTGTTCATTGCAGCACTATTTACAATAGCCAAGACATGGAAACAACCTAAATGTCCATCAACAGAGGAGTGGATCAAGAACACGTGGTACATATACACAATAGAATATTACTCAGCCATTAAAAAGAATGAAATACTGGCATTTTTTGCAACATGGATGGACCTAGAATCTATCGTGCTAAGTGAAGTCAGCCATACAATGAGACACCAACATCCAGTGCTTTCACTGACATGTGGAATCAGAAAAAAGGACAAACTGAACTTCTTTGCAGAATAGATGCTGACTCACAGACATTGAAAAACTTATGGTCTCCGGAGAAGACAGTTTGGGAGGTGGGGGGATGTGCTTGGGCTGTGGGATGGAAATCTGTGAAATCAGATTGGTATGATCATTATGCAACTACATATGCAATAAATTTATTTGAGTAATAAAAAAAGGAAAAAAAAAAACAAAGAAAAAAACAAAACAAAACAATACAAAAAAAAGGAAAGAGTGGAAATCCTTGTCATGTTCCTGATCTCAGAGTAAATGCTGTCAACTTTTGTCACTTGGTATGATGTTAGCTGTGAATTTTATATTAAGGTAGGTTCCCACTATACCCAATTTCTGGAGTTCCCCCCTCCATAAATGGATGTTGAATTTTGTTGAAAGCTTTCTCTGCATCTATTGAGATGATATCATTTTTATACTACACTTTTTTAATGTGGTTTATCACCCTGATTGATTTGCAGATATTGAAATATTCCTGCATCCTTGGGATAAATCTCACTTGACCTTGGTGAATGATCCTTTTAATCTATTTTTGGCTTCAATTTGCTCATATTTTGTTAAGAATTTTTGCATCTATGTTCATTAGTGATATTGACCTGTAATTTTCTCTTTTTTTGTGAAATCTTTTCCTGGTTTTGATAACAGGATAATGGTAGCCTCATAGAATGAGTTTGGGAGTGCTCCTTCCTCTACAATTTTTGGAAAGAGTTTCAGTAGAATTGGTGCTAACTCTTCACTAAATGTTTGATAGAATTCACCTGTGAAACCATCTTTTCCTAAAATGACAGTTTCAGTTTAAGTACTTATGATTTGTTTCCTCATATTTTCTATTTTTTCCTGGTTCACTCTTGAAAGACTGTATCTTTCTAAGAATTTGTCTAAGAATTTCCAATTTCCCCATTTCATTGGCATATAGCTGCTTGTGGTAGTCTCTTATGATACTTTGTATATCCATCGTGTCAGTTGTAATTTCTTTTTCATTTCTAATTTTATTGATTTAAACCCTCTTTTTTTTCCTGAGTAGTCTGGCTCAGTTACCAATTTTGTTTATATTTTCAGAGATCCAGATTTAGTTTCATTGATCTTTTATATTGTTTTCTTCATCTCTGTTTCATTTATTTTGGCTCTGATTTTATGATTTCTTTCCTTCTACTGAATTTGAGTTTTGTTTGTTTCTTTTCTCTGGTTGCTTTAGGTGTAAGTTTAGGTTGTTTATTTGAGATTTTTCTTGTTTCCTGAGGTAAGGTAGTATTGCTATAATCTTCCTTCTTAGAACAATTTTTGCTGTAGTTCCAGCAAAACTGGATCTATATCCCATCTACCTAAGGGATGATCCCATAGGTTTTGGATCATCCTGTTTTCATTTTCTTTTGTTTCTAGGTATTTTTTAATTTCCTCTTTTATTTATTCAGTAATTCATTGGTTGTTTAGTAACATACTTATTTGCCTCCACATGTTTGATTTCTAATAGTTCTTTTCTCATAGCTGATTTCTAATCTCATAGCATTTTTGTTGGGAGAATGCTTGATATGACTTCAATTTTATTAAATTTACTGAGGCTTGATATTTGGCCCACTATGTGGTATACCCTGTAGAATGTTCCATGTGCAATTGAGAAGAATGTGTATTCTGCTTCTTTCAGATGTAATGTTCTATAATTATCTATTAAGCCCATCTGTTCTAATGTATTATTTAAAAACTATGTTTGTTTTATTTTTGTTTTTAGGGTCACACCCAGAGCATATGGAAATTCCCAGGCTAGGGGGCAAATTGGAACTATACCTGAGGGCCTACGCTGCAGGCACAGCAAAGTGGGATCTGAGTTGTGTTTGCAACCTACACCACAGGTCACAGAAATGCCAGATCCCCAACCCACTGTGTGAGGCTAGGGATCAAACTTGCATCATCATGGATACTAGTCAGATTAATTTGTGCTAAACCACGAAGAAAACTACTCTTTATTAATTTTCTGTCTGGATGATCTGTCCTTTGCTGTAAGTGGGCTGTTACAGTCCTCCATTATTATTGTGTTATTATTAATTTCTTCTTTTATGGCTCTTAGCAGTTGCCTTATGTACTGATGCTTCTATGTTAGGTACATATATACTTCCATTTATTCTTGGATTGATCCCTTGATCGTTATTCAATGTCCTTTTTCTTTTATAATAGTCTTTATTTTTAAGTCTATTTTGTCTGATATGAGTATTTCTACTATAGCTTTCTTTTGTTTCCATTTTCATCCAATACCTTTTTCCATCTCCTCACTTTCAGTCTGCTGCCTCACATCACAGGTGTGTCTCTTGTAGACAACATATATTTAGATATTATTTTGTATCCATTCAGCCAGTCTGTGTCTTTTGGTTGGAGGATTTAATCCACTCACATATAAGGTAATTATCAATAGTATGTTCTTATTTCCATTTTGTTAATTATTTTGGATTTATTTTTTATTGGTCTTTTTTCTTTCCCTAATTTTTTTGTTCTTTTCCCTTGTGATTTGATAACTATCTTTAGTATTGTGTTTGGATTGCTTTTTCATTTTTTATGTATATATCTACTATAGCTATATAGTTTTTTGTTCATGGTTACCATGACATTTTGATAGCAATCCATATACATATAAAATTAATTTCCTAGTCCCTTAATTTCAAATGCTCTTCTAATATCCTGCACTTGTATTCTTCTCATGATTTCTGGTTTTGATATCATATATTTGTGTGGATGATTTCCTACATTTACTGAATGTTTGCCTTTACCAGTGAGATTTAACCTTAGTAATTTTCTTGTTTCTAGTTGTTGCCTTTTCTTTTGTGCCTAGAGAAATTCCTTTAGCATTTTTTGTAAAGGCTGAATTCTCTTAGCTTTTCTTTGTCTGTAAGGCTTTTTATTTCTCCCTTGAATCTGAAGGAGAGTGTTACTGGGTTGTAGTTTTCTTGCCTTTCATCCCTGTAAATATATTGTTTCAATACTTTCTGGTTCCACAGTGTTTCTTAAAAAAAAAAATCAGCTTATAACCTAATGGGAATTCGTTTGTTTTTATTTGTTCCTTTTCAATATTTTCTTTTTGTCTTTAATTTTTCTCAGTTTGATTAATGTGTCTCAGCATGTTCTTTCTTGGTTTTATGCTGTATGGGACTCTTTGCACTTTCTGGACTTGAATAAGTGTTTCCTTTGTCATGTTAGGGAAGTTTTTGGCTCTCTTTAAAGATTTTCTCTGGCCCTTTCTCTCTCTCTTCTCTTTCTGAAACCTCTATCATGTAAATGTTTGTGTGTTTAATGTTGTCCCACAAGTCTATTAGACTGCCCTAATTTCCTTTCATTCTTTTTTTTTAATTCTTTTCTTTGGTAGTGATTTCTACCAATCTGCCTTCCAGCTCACTTATTTTTCTTTTGTATCATTTACTGTGCTGTTGATTCCTTCCAGTGTATTTTCATTTAGTTATGGTATTATTCTGTTTATTTGTTCAGAAAATCTTCTAGCTCTTTGTTAATCATTTCTTGTATCTTATCCACCTGTGCCTCCATTCTTCTCCCAAGATCTTGAATCATCATCATTATCATTACTCTGAATTCTTTTTCAGGCAGCTTTCTATTACTTCACTCAGTTGTTCTTCCGGGGTTTTATCTTGTTCCTTCTATCTCTTTTTGTTTAACTTTCTGTGCTTGTTGTCTTCATTCCACAGGCTGTAGGATTGTTGTCTCTTTTGCTTATGGTGTCTGACTCTGGGTAGGTGAGGTTAGTTGAGGGGTTTGTGCATATTTTCTGGTGGGAGGGACTGGTGCCTGCCCACTGGAGGGTGGAGCTGGATTTTGGCCCTCTTGTGAGCAAGCCTGTGACAAAGTGTATGTATTTTTTGTTGTCATTTTTGTTGTTTTTTTAGGACTGCACCTGCCACATATGGAGGTTCCCAGGGTTTGGGGTCTGATCAGAGCTGTAGCTGCTGGCCTCAGCCACAGCCACAACTTTGCCAGATCCAATCAATGTCTGCAACCTACACCATAGCTCATGGAAATGGCAGATACTTAACCCACTGAGAAAGGCCAGGAATCAAACCTGCATTCTCATGGATACTAGTCAGAGTTGTTTATGCTGAACAATGATGGGAACTCCCAAGGTGTATGTTTATAGGTGAGGCAGCTGTGGGATCAGGGCCACTTAATGTAGCCTGTCTTTGATGGATGGGGCTGTGTTCCCACTGTATTGTTTGTTTGTCCTTAGGCATCCCAGCATTGAAGCCTTCAGACTATTAGGTGGGCCAGGTCTCAGTGACAAAATATGATCTCCATGACAACTCATGCAGTTGAGCATTCCATGGGGCCTCTGAGACCAGTGTCTTTGCCCTTATAGCGAGCAACAGTGATGCCTGCCTTCCAGGAAGACCCTCCAAAATTTACATGTAGGTCTTTTTGTACTTTCCAAAGCTTTCTAGTTTTCATCAAGTCTATTGTAAAAATACTCAAGTTTAACTTTTACTTGGGGTCTTCATGTCCCATAAAATGCTCTCATGTCATGTAAAACTTATATTGAATAAACTTGTATACTTTTCTCTTGTTAGTATGCCTTTTGTACAGAATTTCAGCCAAGAACTTAGAGTGGTAGAAGGAAAATATATTTTCTGTACACTATAATTGCCTAGGTCAAGTTTTCAGGGCCACACTTTTAACCTCCGCAGAAACTAAAGCATACGCTTATAAATTTCAGTGTTTTCAATTTTCTTTTTTTTTGTTTTTTTATTGTATGATATCATACATATACAAGAGAACATACAAATGTATGAGAGTTTAATGTCCAACTAGAGAGCAAAAATCCATTTAATCATCATCCAGTATAGAAATAGAGGATTGTGATTATTCCAAAAGTCCATGGGGCTCCTCACTTAATAGTATGCTGGGAAATGTTTAACAACTTAGTCTCCAGAGGAAAAAAAAAAAGGACCCGAAATTTCTGATTTGTAGTGTTTTCTGATTTTCATGCTGTAAATGATGGCAAATTTCAAGTTACAAGTGGTTAACAACCTACCAAAAATTTAGCAATCTGCTCCAGCAAGCTGATAGGAGCCATTACTGCCCTCAACTTCAAGTCCCAGTGTCACTTTGCCTGATTTTGCACTATACGCAAATATTATCATACACCATATTCATTTGTACCTTGATTCTTTCACGCGATATATTTGTAGATGCCTCTGTTTTTACACATTGCTCTGATTCCTTCACATTCACAATTAACTGTGTGCTGTATAACATTCCTTCCAATGAATGCAACATAAATTTTGTATCTACTCTACTGTCATTGACATTTCAGTTTTTCTAGGTTGTGGCTATATTGAACATTGCTGCTATGGATATTCTAGTGCATGTCACCTGGCACACACTGGAAAAGATACTCTGGGATATTTTCAAGGAGTAAAATTGTTTAAGTCTTACCAAACTATTGTCCAAAGATGTTTACTGATTTACATTCCCACCAACAATAAAAGAATTGCTAGTGTTATAATATCATCACCAATACTTGGTACCATCAGATCTTTATTTCTTAGCAAATAGGGAGAATTTGTAATCATCTCTAATTATAGTTTGAATTTTTATTTCTGAGGAGATTATTATTGAGGTGGATTTCTCCATATTTAAAATTTTTTTTAATAATGATTTTTTTCCATTATAGCTGATTTACAATGTTCTTTCAATTTTCTACTGCACAGCAAGGTGACTCAGTCATGCATACATGTATACATTCTTTTTTTTCACATTATCATGCTCCATCACAAGTATGGTGATGCAAAAAGCTTGTCAGTTTGATTAGGTCCCATTGGTTTATTTTTGCTTTTGTTTGTGTTGCTTTGGGAGACTGACCTGAGAAAACATTTGTAAGGTTGATATCAGAATGTTTTGCCTATGTTCTCTTCAAGGAGTTTGATGATGTCTTGTCTTATATTTAATTCCTTAAGCCATTTTGAGTTTATTTTGTGCATGATATGAGGGTGTGTTCCAGTTTCATTAATTTACATGTGGCTGTACAGTTTTCCCAGCACCACTTGCTGAAAAGATTTTTCTCCATTTTATATTCTTGCCTCCTTTGCCAAAGATTAATTGACCATTGGCATCTGGGTTTATTTCTGGATTCCCTGTTCTCTTCCATTGGTCTGTCTGTCTGTTTTGGTACCCATACCACACTGTCTTAGCCACTGTGATTTATTCAATTCTTTGTGTATCTCTCATGTATATATGAGATACACATGTTAATAAACTTCTGTTTTTCTTTGTTAATCTATCTTTTGTTACAGTGACCTTAGTCAAGAGTATAGGTGTAGACAGAAAAAAATTTTTTTCCTTGCTTACAGTGTCAAATTAATCCCTATCAGTAAACAAGAAATATTTGGGTACATGCATATTTAGAATTGTTACATTCTTCTTGGATTGATGAATTTATCATTATTATGATGCCCTTTATTTTTCTTGTGTTAGGCTTTGTTTAAAGGCCTTTTTGTCTGATACAAATATTGCTCCCCTAGCTTTCTTTTTATATCTATTTTTACAAAATATCTTTTTCTATTCCCTCACTTTTAGTGAATTTACATTTTTATCTCTGAAATGAGTATCGTGTAGGCAGTATATTATGGGTGTTATTTTGTATGCATTCAGCCATTCTGTGTCTTTTGATTGGAACATGAAGTCTAGGAGTATGTATTCACAGTCATTTTTAAAATTGTTTTTATGGTTCCTTTTTGTTCTTGTTTTGCTCTGTCCTTGTGACTTGATGATGATCTTTAATATTATGATCAGATTTCTTTCTCCTTTTTTGTGTGTGTATCCATCATAGATTTTCATTTTGTGGTTACCATGGGATTTATTTATAGCTAGCTATCTGTCTGTATCTCTGTCTCCATCTCTCTCTTTCTCTCTGATTTTTTTTTCACCTTACCCATGCCATGTAGAAGTTCTTGGGTCAGGGATCAAACCTCCACCACAGCAGGGACCTGAGCCATAGCAGTGACAACACCAGATCCTTTACCCACTGAGCCACTAAGGAACTCATCTATAAGATTATTTTAAGTTGCTGATTATTTAAGTGTTTTGACTCTCAAAACACATTTTTAAGAATCATTCATTTTTACTCCCCTCTCCCAATGTTTACGTTCATTGACATTATATTTTATGTATTTCATATTATGTATTCTTAACTACTTATTGCGAATATGGATAATTAAACCAGTTTTTTCTTTTGACCTTTCTACTACCTTTATACATGATTGATTTACAAACTTTACAATATATTTGCCTTTACCAATAAGATTTTGTCTTTGTAATTTTTATATTTCCAGTTGTGGTCCTTTCTTTTTCACTTAGAAAAGTCCCTTTAACATTTCTTGTAAAGCTGGTTTGGTGGTGCTAAACTCTTTTAACTTTCACTTCTTTGTAACACTTTTGATCTCTCCATCAAATCTTGTTGAAAGGCTTGCTGGTGGAGAATTCCTTGCTGTAGTTTTTTCTCTTCATCACTTTAAATATACCATGCCATTCCCTTCAGGCTGTAGAATTTCTGCTAAAAAGTTAGCTGATAGCTTTATGGGGATTCTCCTGTATGTAACTATTCCCCCCTTGCTATTTTAATTACTCTTCCTTTATAATATTTGCCATCTTAATTGCAACATCTTTGCATGGTCCTCTTTGAGTTGATTCTGGTTGGGACTCTCTGTAATTACTGGAACTGGTTATCAGCTTTCTTTCCCAGATTAGTGAAGTTTCCAGCTATTAGGTCTTCAAATATTTTCTATGTCCCTCTCTTCTCCTTCTGGGACCCCATATACTGTGAATATTGTTATATTTTATGTTGTGCCAGAGTTCTCTTAAAACTTTCTTTCTTCTTTCTTTCTTTCTTTCTTTCTTCCTTCCTTTCTTTCTTTCTTTCTTTCTTTCTTTCTTTCTTTCTTTCTTTCTTTCTTTCTTTCTTTCTTTCTTTCTTTCTTTCTTTCTTTCTTTCTGTTGAGTTTAGTTGATTTCACTACTCTGTCTTCAGGCTCACTGATCTAATCCTCTGTATCATCCAATCTACAATTTTTTCTTTTTATTGTATTTTTTCATTTCAATTATTACATTCTCCATCTTTGCTTAACACTTTATTAAAAACATTTTTTTACTTTTCACTCTGTTCAATCAATCTTGTTCTTACTTCTATGGACATCCTTATAATCATTACTTTGAATGTTTTATTGGGTAGATTGCTTATCTCCATTTCACTTCATTCTTCTGGAATTTTATTTCTTATTCATTCTTTGTTGTCTCATTTTGCCTAATTTTCTGTATTTAGTTCTATCTACTTGGTAGGTTGGTTGTTTGCCATCCTTGGAGAAGTGGCCTTTCATAGGAGATGTTCTACGTGTCCCACCAGTGCAATCCCCTCTTATTTCAAGTTCTGTATGGCTCCTATGTGGTCCGTGTGGGAGCTTCTTTTGTTGAAGGCTGACTACTGTGGGTTGCTTGGTCAGAAGTATCCCAGTACTAGTGCAGACAGTCTAGTGTGTAAGGTCAGGTCCTGAGGCTAATAAGCCTAAGGAAGGATTCCAGAAATGCACTTGCCAGCACCAGTGTTGTCATGGTAGAATGAGCTCTCAAAATTGGCTGCCACTAGTGTCTGTGTCCCCAGGGTGAGCTCTAGTTGCCTCCTGCCTCTCCAAGATCAGCAAATGTGTCTTCCCCAAGCTCCTTTCAAATTACCACTTCTGCCTTGAGTTTTGCAGCATGTGAGATTTTGTGTCCACCCTTTAAAGTGTAACCCCTATTTCCCATAGCCCACTGGGCATCCTGAAAGTAAGCCCCATTGGCCTTCAAGGTCAAGTGTTCTGGGGGCTGGTTTTTCCAGGGGAGGACTCCCTCACTGAGATGAACAACATGGAGATTGGGCTCTTCACTCCTTGAAAAGAACCTCCACCGTTGTAATTACCTCCCTGTTTGTGTATTTCTCATCCAGGGTTATCGATCTTGACTATACTGCCTCTATGCCTCTCCCATTCATCATAGCTTTAGTTGTAGAAGATCTTTTATGTTAGTCTTCCAGTCTTTCTCATGAATAGTTACTCTGTAAGTAGTTGTAATTTTGGTGTGCCTATGCCACTCCTCCTCTTTCTTTTATTTTTCTTTTGTTATTCTTGCCAAGCTGTTTCCAGGCAAAATGCTTAATATTAAAAATTCTGGGTCCATCAATGTATTTGTTCCTAGATCTCCTGAAAAGTTTAAATCCAATACTGTTTTTGTAGCTTGGGACACAGTGGAAAGTTTGAACAGATTAAATTACCATGAGCTT
This sequence comes from Phacochoerus africanus, assembly GCF_016906955.1. NCBI lineage: Eukaryota > Metazoa > Chordata > Mammalia > Artiodactyla > Suidae > Phacochoerus > Phacochoerus africanus. The sequence continues at coordinate 44,832,099 of NC_062550.1, read as the reverse complement.
TCGAAGATACCTACAGAAGAATTTACAATATTGTTAATGACATGTCAAATCCAAGCTTCAAGACTGCAATTTTTTTCCTTTTCTTTTCTTTCTTTTTATTAAAGTTTGACCTATATAGTGACTTATGTAATTTTCAGTTATCTGAATTTAACATAGATTTTAACTTCTTTTTAAAATAGGGAAGATTCTCTTTAAAACATGGATCTACAATGCGACATACACCATACCTAAGTAGCTGCTGACCTCTTTGACAGGGCATATGGTTTGGAGTTTACCTCAGTCCCCAGAACACTCTCATTTCAATCATTTATATTGTCTGCCTGGCTCCTGTTGGGATATTTCTGTAGTCTATATTAAAGGCTTAGAAATAACTAAGGAGGAGGTAGAAAACAAGGCCATGTCAAGGTGATAATTGCCCTTAAAGGACACATAGAACCCAAAGAAACCCACTGTGTCTCCTTCACTTTGTTCCCTGCTGTGTTGTGATATTTTGTTGAAAAATGACTGATTGGCTAAACTTCTCAAAAATCATTGTGATAACTTAATTTCATAAATCTCTGAAAACTCAGAAGGGCTAGTGTGGAACTTGTAGTTCTTTCAGCCCTGGGGATTATCAGTGGTGATAGAAGAGGCAGTGTTCTCACCTCACACATGAGGTCAGGGCCAAGGGAAGACTGATGGGGTTTGTATTGTTTATTCAACAGACAATGCTTCCAATTTCTCACTGCTATTGGATTGGCTATGTCCTAAAAGTGGGGCCATTAGAGGTAAGGAAGTAATATAGAAGCATTTGTGATTGATTAGTAATGTACAGAAGCCATGATCTTGATTAATGTCCTTTGGATTCCCATTGCATTTGAGTAACGTCTAAACTTCTTATTAGGACCTTCTGCTTCTCTTCCCACTTTCCAATTGTAGCTCTTGTATAATCTTATATTACTCTATCTCATTAACTTTGCTTCAGGCACACCTGTTGGTGTCTTTGGGGTTTTGGACATCTGAACTAAAGTCTTGAAATCAGCTCACTTTAGGAGATAGAGAATAAGGCCATTTCAAGATAATAGTTTGCCCTGAAAGGATGGAGACCTCAGAGTGGCTCCTTCAGATCCCTCCAGCATGTCGGTTTCTTTGTTGCATAGGGGAATGGCATTTTTCATCTGCTTTTGTCTTAGTCATCTCTTGACTTGTTCTTTTCTCATCTTTTAGGTATCAACTTAAATGTGGGATCTTTTAAAACATCTTCAAAGTAGGGCTGCTCATTTCCTCTTCAATCAAAAAACATTTATTTATATGTTAGTATTTATGACAGCCTAGCATTATCTTTTTGTTTATTTTTATTCTCTCTCTCCACCTCAGACATATATATAAACTCTATGGCCACAGCCATACCACAGGCCAACTTCTGTGTTTTCTGATTGATATATTTCTAGCAACAAAGCAATGCCTGGCTCAAAGACAATGGAATAAGTAAATGTGTGCCACATGTTGAATCTCTTTTGCTGCTTTGTTATTTCTGTCTTCAGTTTCTGGAAACAAATCACACTATTGGAACATATATTAACTATTGTTACTATTCATGTAAACTAAAAATATTGAAGGAGTATAATTTACTCTAATATTGATTTAATTTTCTTATTATGAATCAGCAGTACCATGGTTCATAATCCATTCCTATAATTTCTTTTGAAGGTAGTAAGTTTAAAAACATGGGAGTAAACTTTGTGTATCAGATTGTTTTAAGGCAATTTAACTTGAAGCATATTTATTTGAGAAGTATTACTAGCAGTCACTGAGCAACATGATTATCAAATAGGTTTTTATATACAACTAAAACTATTTTGTCAGTGGACTCTGAGATTAGAATAGTGCTTTATTTTCTTGCTTTCACTGGCATTTTGCACTCTGTAATTCTCAAATATCAACTTTATTTTAAAAAATAGCCAATGTGACTTTTAGAGGGGGTAATGGCTCTTGGAACTTTTACTTTTGTGTTTATCTAAGCACTGAATTTTAAACTATTCATCTACTTCTATAGATGTAGACATACTCCGTATTAGCACACAGATTATAGGCCAAGGCAAGGGAAACCTGGAACTCTATGCTAGTTGCATATCCACTGTAATATAAGCATGGATCCACAACTTGTAGTGAGATATTTGCTGCCTTAAGGTGATATAATACAATATCCACAGTCAGTGAAACTTATTCTTGGCTGTATTTCCACATTTTGGGATTCTTTATCATTACCTTTCCCATCATTGTTGTAGATCTTGATTTATACTCCAACTTACATTAATGTTAAACATTATCCTCATTTGGACATGCAGGCTTTTATGTAAGAAAGATTGTTATTCTACATTAATCCTCTTTTATTGTGTTTCCCATGCTTTTTAGTTACTACATCATGCTTTGAATTTCTCTTACAAATAACCTCTAGTGAAAATACTAGGTGTTGTTACATTCACATGTCACTTTTTTTGAGTTTCATTTAGAGCACTGAAGTTTTCAGGCATCCTTACTTTGATTTTGGTTCTCTTGGTGAGTTATTCCGTAGTCATCTTACCTCTTTTTGACATACGCTTCTTGTTTCTAATTTTCTTAGGTTCCTGGCAATGTCATTACCTTATTTATTCTCATAGCATTGTCCAATTAAAGTTCCATAGGGGATCTGATCTAAAACCAGGCCAAACACCAGTGGTGTCCTATCTCAAACTAGTTTCCTTCACTCCGTTGCTGGTTAACTTTGATATCCAGTTTTAGCAAATCTCTATTTCTGTGATAATGCTAACTATTGAGCTAAGAGGGCTATTTCTATGATTAAAATTTCATGGTTTCTTACATATAAATTCTTTGCTAGAGAGAACGTTAAATATTCTCTGGGGGAAAATACTGTATAACATTTTGTTGTTGCAGAAATTTACCATTAAAAATTCTAGGACTGCTCTCTTGTTAGTTCTGTCCAGGAGAAATAGAGTAAGAAACTGCATAGCAAGAATCAGATTTGATAATTTATGTTTATAGTAATGAAATAATAGTATCTATTCTACATACAGGATTATTTTTTCATAAGATTTTTATTTTTGAGACAAATAAAAAATACAATTGAGACAATTAAAACAATATACTTTATGGTTTGTTGATTTTGCTAATATTGACCATGTACCTTAGCATTTTTTTTTAATAAACCAAGAATTTTTTTTTGTGTAATTAAGAATTTGGAAAGGGATTCTTAGGTGAATTAAGAATTGACCATATCAAATCAAAGCAAAATTTTTTTGTAATCCTGATGTGTGCCTAGTTTTATATTATGTACTATAAAGGAGTACATGACCTTTGTTGCCACAAGTTTTATAATTTTCATAAGGAAACAAGAAGAAAGATCAATCTAATATATATGTCATGAAATTCTAGTTTTTATAACACAAAAACTGAGAGAGTAAAAAAAATCGGATGTTGGAATCTTAAGTGGATACTTTTTGGAAGATGTGCAATTTTGACTGTTTTTTTTTTTTTCTTTTGCCGCCCTGCATCAGGTGGCATTCCAAGGCAGGGATCAGATCTGAGCCACAGTTGCGACCTACACCACAGCTGTGGCAAAACCAGCTCATTTAACCCACTGTGCTGGGCTGGGGATCGAGCCTGTGTCCTGGTGCTGCAGAGAAACCACTGTTCCCTTTGCACCACAGCAAGAACTCCCAATTTTGACTGCTCTTAAAAGGAGTGTAAGATTTAAATTTGTCACTGAATGAGGAGGGAAAAGGAAAAGACACAGAAGAGAAGAGGTCAGTTTCCATCAAGTGGGCATAATATTTCCCCTAGGGCAGCAAATTGTTGTCTAACCCCTAAATTTCACTGGGTGAATTCTTCACTTTTTAAATAAAGTGTGTTTTCTTTAAAACTGTAGGACTTTCAAGTTTCTTACTGTTCATAGCAAGGTGGTTTGCTGAGGTGGTTTACACCAACTGAATTAGAATAAGTTCAGTTTTGTTCAATTTTGTCACACATGTTTAGACATAGCCATAGCTCAGGAAGTTATTTAGATCTCATTTCAAATGTAGGAGGATAACTGGTAAGGTCACTTTGTGATTCAGAGTATAAAGACAAATGTTCTGTGTCAAATAATAAAATACAGCTGGATATGTGACCATGATTGTCCCCAGGTAGTAGAATCTTAAATATATCTTTATTTTAGAGAAAAATGACAAAAAATTGTGCAATACCTTAGAGACAAGACAGAATGTATGATGCTGACACTATCTGCATATAACAGGCATCAGATTCCAAGTAGCTGCAAAAATGAGGAATTTTTAGTATTGAATGGAAATATTAAAAATTCAGTGACTTCTGTGCAATTAGGAAAAGTAGTTTCCAACTCTATTCAACTTGGAATTTGTTTTCTTTTTACCAACATTTACCAAAGAGCTATTGATAATTTCCAATGCTAATGTGCATATAGCAAATTTTAAAAATTAGCAATGGGGAGGTCAAAGAAGATGCTGCTAGAGAGTGATAGAGACAAAGAGAAAGAATAAGGCCAAGAGAGAGACAGAGACCAGATAATGAATAGGATATGGGTTACCATTTCCTTTCTTTAACCAGATACTCAGTGTTATAAACTGAATTTTGTCCTCCTTTCTCAACACCCACAAATTCTTGTTTTGAAGCTGTAATTCCCAATATGGCTGTATGTGGAAATAGATCTTTAAAGAGGTAATTAAGGTTAAATGAGGTCATAGTGTAGGGACCTAGTCCAATAGGACTCATATCATTTTAAGAAGAAGAAGAGGATATCAGAAATCTCTTTCTCTTAGTGCATGCACCGAAGAAAGACTACATACAAGCACCCTGAGAAGCAAGCAACAAAGAGAGGCCTACACAGAACAAACCCTTCCAGAACCTTTATCTTGGTGACAATGATAAGAAAATAAATGTCTGTTGTTAAGTTACTCAGTCTCTGGTATTTCGTTATGGCAGCCCTAGCTGACTAATACATTCCATATGCCAATAAAGAAATAGTGTGCTTGATAAAACTAGCAGCAGTGAGCAGTGTATACAATAGAAAAAAAAATACTCAGAGAGGCACTAAAAGAGCAAACAGCAGTTAGGAAGAAAGGACTGGGGAACAGCCTGGAGATTGGCAGTTCCATCCCTTTTCTGTACCCTTTATTGTACAGCAGGCATAACTCAGAATTTCAATTTGGGAGGCCCAGAAGGAACTGGGAGTTCCCCTCCCCATTAAATTTACATACTTTTGCTTATGTCTGCTGGATGAGCATGAAATTCAAATATAAAACAAAATCCCAAACAAAAAACCCTATGTTAACATGCATATGCCACTATAAATCCTAGGTTCTGCAGCTCTACCCTGTTTTGATTCATGAGGCTAAAAAACATATAGCACATAGTATCAACCTGAGATATGGACAGCATCAGCCTCTGGGTGCAGGGAGGTTGAAGGGAGGTGAGCACCAGCACTGGGGCCAGCAGCCAGGTGTACTAACTCCCAAGTAATGATATATCTACAAAACTTTTTTTTGTTTTCCTCAATGTGATACTATCATTGTATTAGGTAAATATGATAAAATCTTGGAAAAATTTTGAAATTAAAAAAATTATTAATGAGAATTTTCACATATATTTTTATTCTAATTTGCTCTGTATACCCATTTAATCCAGTTACCCAATCCAATGCTTACAATTCACCTTCAGAATCTCTTCATGTGAGTGGGCAGTGATTCCCTCTGATAAACTACTTGTGTTCTGGCATGGTGACACTGCAGACCTTGTGAAGCACCCATATTGCTATGTTCATGGTAGGTCTCTGCTGGTAAAGTAATGCCAAAACTAGTTCCACTTGGAGCAAGAGCCACAGAAGCCAACTTCTAATCTTGTGCTTTTTATAATTCCGAAAGTTCTCAAAAATGAAGACTGGAAAGAAGGAAAAAAGGAGGGACAGAGAGGGTGAGGAAGGGAAATGAAGGGGTTGTCATCTCTCCATTATATATTCTTGCCTCCTTTGTCATATTTTAGTTGACTGTAGGTACATGGTTGAATTCTGGGCTTTCTATCCTGTTCCACTGATCTATATTTCTGTCTTTGTGCCAGTATCATATGGTTTTGATGACTGTAACTTTGTAGTAAAGTCTAAAGTCAGGGAGACTGATTTGTCCATGTCCATTTTTCTTTATCAGGATGGCTTTGGCTATTCTGGGTCCTTCGTGCTTCCAAACAAACATTAAAACATTTTGTTCTGGTTCTGTGAAAATATCCTTGGAAATTTGATAGGGACTGCATTGAATCTGTAGATTGCCTTAGGTAGTATAGCCATTTTGATAATATTGTGCTGGGTAATAGTGGTTCTGGGAAAACTGCATAGCCACATGGAAAAGAATGAAATTAGAACACTTCATAACACCATACACAAAAATAAACTCAATATGGATTAAAGACCTAAATATAAGACCAGACAATATAAAACACTTAGAGAAAAACATAGTCCAAACAGCCTCTGACATAAAGCACAGCAATATCTTCTCAGATCTATCTCCTAGAATAATGACAATAAAAACAAAAATAAACAAATGGGAATTAATTAAATTTAAAAGTTTCTGCACAGCAAAGAAAACCCTAAACAAAACAAAAAGAAAGCCCACAAAGAGGGAGAAAATATTTGCAATAGATGCAGCAGACCAGGGATTAATATCCAAAATTATAAACACCTCCTGTACCTCAATACCAAAAAACAAACAAACAAACCTCATCGAAAAATGGGCAGAAGATCTAAACAGACAGTTCTCCTAAGAAGACATACATATGGCCAAAAAACACAGGAAAAGATGTTCAACATCACTCATTATTAGAGAAATGCAAATAAAAACCACTATGAGGTACCACTTTACATCTGCCAGAATGGCCATCAACAAAAAGTCTACAAACAATAAATACTGGAGAGGGTATGGAGAAAGGGAACCCTGTTATACTGTTGGTGGGATTATAAAGTGGTGCAACCACTGTGGAAAACAGTGTGGAGATTCCTCAGAAAACTAGAAATAGAACTACCATTTGATCCAACAATCCCACTCCTGGGCATCTATCCAGAGAAAACCATGACTCGCAAAGACACATGTACTCCAGTGTTCATTGCAGCACTATTTACAATAGCCAAGACATGGAAACAACCTAAATGTCCATCAATAGAGGAATGGATCAAGAAGATGTAGTACATATACACAATGGAATATTACTTGGCCATTAAGAGGAAAGAAATAATGGCATTTTTAGCAACATGGATGGACCTAGAAATTATCATGCTAAATGAAGTCAGTCAGAAAGTGAGATACTTCTTTTCCTGTGGTTGATTTCTAGTTTCATGCCATGTGGTCAGAGAAGATTCTTGAAATAATTTCTATAATCTCAAATTTGTTTAGGTTAGCTCTGTGCACCAATATGTGAACAATTCTTGAGGATGTTCCATGTGCACTTAAGAAGAAGGTATATTATGATTTTCTTTGGATGTAATGTCCTGAAAATGTTAAGTCTAACTTTTCTATTGTTTCCTTTAGAATCTCTGTTGCTTTATTGATTTTCTATATAGAGTATTTGTCCATTGTTGTGAGTGGGGAGTTAAAGTCTCCTACTATGATTGTATTCCCAAACATTTCTCCCTTTATGTCAGTTAATATTTGTTGTAGGTATCTGGGTGCTCCTATATTAGGGGCATATATATATTGATGATTGTAATATCCTCTTCTTGTATGGATCCTTTAACCATTAAGTAGTGTCCTTCTTTGTCTTTCTTTATGGCCTTCCTTTTAAAGTCTATTTTGTCTGATATGAGTATTACAACTCCTGCTTTCCTGTCTGGTCCATTGGCATGAAACATCTTTTCCCATCCCTGCACTTTCAATCTGTAAGTGTCCTTTGCCCTAAGGTGAGTCTCTTGCAGGCAGCAGATGGAAGGTTTTTGCTTTTTTAACCAATCTACCACTCTGTGTCTTTTGATTGGAGCATTCAGTCCATTGACATTTAAGGTAATTATTGATAAATATGTATTTATTTTCATTTTAAATCTTGTTTTCCAGTTGATTCTATGTTTCTCTTTTCTTTCTTTTTTTGGTTGGATGATTTCCATTTATTTTATGTTTGAATACCTTTCTTATCAGTTTTTGTGAATGTAATGTCTTGTTTTGATTTGGGGTTGCCCTGTTTTTCAAGTATGTTAACCCCTTGCTATATCTGCTTGCTTTAGCCTGGTAATAATATAGGCTCAAACGCATCCTTAAAAGAAAAAAAATGAAAAAGAATCTAATTTTTCTTACTTCCTTTGCTCACATTGTATGAATTTCAAATTTCTGGGAATACTCTTGACCAAAGAGGTAAAGGACTTATATGCCAAGAACTATAAAACATTAATTAAGAAATGAAAGATGTAAAGAAATGGAAAGATATTCCATGCTCCTGGGCTGGAAAAAATAATACTGTAAAAATGGCCATACTACCCAAAGCAATTTACAGGTTCAATGCAATCCCTATCAAATTACCCATGACATTTTTCACAGAACTAAACAAACAACCCAGTATTGTATATGAACAACAAAATACCCAGAATTGCTAAGTAATTCTGAAGAACAAAAACCAAACAGGAGGCATCTCTCTCCCAGACTTAAGGCAATATTACAAAGCCACAGTCTTAAAGACAGTGTGCTACTGGTACCAAAATAGACAGACAGACCAATGGAACAGAATAGAGAACCCAGAAATAAACCCTGACACCTATGGTCAATTAATCTTTGACAAAGGAGGCAAGAACATAAAATGGGAAAAAGACAGTCATTTCAGCAGGTATTGCTGGGAAACCTGGACAGCTGCATGCAAAGCAATGAAACGAGAACATACCCTCACAAAATGCACAAAAATAGACTAAAAATGGCTGAAAGATTTACGTATAAAACAAGACACCATCAAACTCCTGGAAGAGAACATAGACAAAACTTTCTCTGGCATCAACCTTACAAATGTTTTCTCAGGTCAGTCTCCCAAAGCAACACAAATAAAAGCAAAAATAAACCAATGGGACTTAATCAAACTGACAAGTTTTGCACAGCAAAGGAAACCAAAAAAAAAAAAAATGACAACTTACTGAATGGGAGAAAATTGTTTCAAATGATGTCATTGACAAGGGCCTAATCTCTAAAGTATACAAACAACTTATACAACTCAACAGAAAAAAAGCCAACAACCCAATGGAAAAATGGGCAAAAGACTTGAATAGACGTTTCTCCAAGGAAGATATACAGATGGCCAACAAACACTTGAAACAATGCTCAACATCCCTGATTATTACAGAAATGCAAATCAAAACTACCATGAGATGCCGCCTCACACCAGTCAGAATGGCCATCTTTGAGAAGTCCACAAATAAATCCTGGAGGGAGTGTGGAGACAAGGGAAACCTCCTTCATTGTTGGTGGGAATGTAAGCTGGTACAACCACTATGGGGAACAGTATGGAGGTACCTTAGAAAACCATACATAGAACTACCATATGACCCAGCAATCCCATTCTTGGTCATATATCCAGACAAAACTCTCCTTAAAAAAGACACATGCACCTGCATGTTCATTGCAGCACTATTCACAATAGCCAAGACATGGAAACAACCCAAATGTCCTCCAGCAGATGATGGGATTAGGAAGATGGGGTACATATACACAATGGAATACTACTTGGCCATAAAAAGAACAAAATCATGCCATTTGCAGCAGCATGGATGGAACTAGAGACTCTCACACTGGGTGAAGTAAGTCAGAAAGAGAACGACAAATACCATATGATATCACTTTTATCTGGATCTAATATATGGCACAAAGGAACCTTTCCACAAAAAGAAAGTCATGGATTTTGAGAATAGACTTGTGGTTGCCAAGGGGGAAGGAGAGGGAATGGGAGGGACTGTGAGCTTGTGGTAAATAGATGTAGAAAGTTGCCTTTGGGATGGATTAGTAATGGGATCCTGCTGTGTAGCACTGGGAAATCTGTCTAGACAATTATAATGGAACATGTAATGTGAGCAAAAAGAATGTATACATGTATGTGTAACTGGGTCATCATGATGTACAGTAGAAAAAACATATATAAATAAATAATTAGAAAAGAATGAAAAAAAAGTGAGATACCATCATCATATGCTATCACTTACTTGTGGAATCTAAAAAAAGGGACACAGTAAACTTCCTTGTAGAACAGATATTGACTCACAGACATTGAAAAACTTATGGTTTCCAAATGAGACATGTTGGGGATGTGGGGGGATGCGCTGGGGGTTTGGGATGGAAATGCTATAAAACTGGGTTGTGGTGATCATTGTACAACTATAAATGTAGTAAAATTCATTGAGTAATTTTTTTTAAAGAAGGGAAATAAGGTTCAGTTCCCACCCAGTTCTACAGAATTGAGCTGTGTTATCTGTTGTCAGTACCTGTGAGCTTCCAAAACAAACTTAAAACATCATCTAAGAAATTTAAAAAAACCCCGTCAATCACCACTTGTTCATGTAACCCATACTTTTCACATGAAACAAGCAAACAACATCTCATCCTTGATTAATTAAACTATTTTCTCTGCTATAAGGAGAGATGGGGTGAGCATCTTCATGTGTATCCGAGTTCGAGATGATACCACCCTTAAGCTGGCACTGATTTTGCTAGCAAAATGTATGTGTATTAAGGTGTTCATCAACTCAGGAAGATATTGAGCTGCAGCCCCACTCAAAAACAGTTTCAGTTTCCTAAATTCAGTTCTATTATAAATCTAATCTCCATTCCTTCTCCTATTCTAGGATATTGATAAGAGATCCAAGTGAGGCAGCAGTAATTGGAATATGTCAGAAAGGGTCAAGCATCAATATAGCATAGGCAGACATCACTCCCTGATAGGTGGCAGTCAGTTCATAGTTGACTGTGGTCTAAGGCAAGCCCTCTTGATCAGTTGGAAGCTCAGCCACTTGGAATGGGTGATGGGCGGTACTCTCGCTAATGGAATTTTCCTCAACTGCCAGGTCCTTAAATAAAATCTCCCTCAGAGTGATACTTTGCTTTTAAATCCTTCATTCCTGGTCATATAAATGACTCATGTCAGACATTGTCATCCTGGCTCAGCTCCACATCACTCAGCTTGTAGAAACTTACCCTAGTCTCATAGGAGTTGAAGAAGGGAAAGCACTGCCTCAGTGTAACTGTCTTCTTCAAGCTCCCACAAACAGAAGCATTTAAAACAAAAAATCCAGGAAGAAACTCCTTTTTTCCTCTGTCATGTTTCTCCCCTGAGGAAATAAATGTGGAAAATCTAGCTGTTGACTGTGGAAAGTGGAAGAAGAAAGAGGAGGAAAAAGTCAACTCAAGGAGGAAGGATGAAAAGGCAACATTGGTAAATATCTAAAAATATTATATTTTTAATATATATTTGTTTTGTTTGCTAATATTTTATTGAAGATTTTTGCATCTCTGTTCATGAGTGATATTGGCCTTTAATTTTCTTTTTTTGTGTGGTATATTTGTCTGGCTTTGGTATTGGTGTGATGGTGGCTTCATAGAATGAGTTCAAGAGCGTTTCTGTCTCTGCTATTTTTTGGAAGAGTTTCAGAAGAATAGGGGTTGACTCTTCTCTGAATGTTTGATAAAGTTCCCCTGTGAAGCCATCAGGTCCTGGACTTTTGATTTTTAGAAGTTTTTAAATCACATTTTCAATTTAAGTACTTGTGATTGGTCTATTCATATTTTCCATTTTTTCCTGGTTCAGTCTTGGTAAGTTGGACCTTTGTAAGAATCTGACCATTTCTTCTTGGTTTTCCATTTTATTGGCATAGTTGCCTAAAGTAGTCTCTTATGACCCTTGTATTTCTCTGCAGTCAGTTGTAATTTATCCATTTCCATTTCTGATTTTATTGATTTGAGCCCTCTCCCTTTTGTTCTTGATGAGTCTTGGTAAAGGTGTATCAATTCTGTTGATATTTTCAAATAACTGACTTTGGTTTCATTGATTGTTTCTATTGTTTTCTTTGTCTCTATTTCATTTATTCCTGCTTTGATATTTATGATTTCTTTCCTTCTACTAATTTTGGGCTTGTCTGTTCTTCCTTTCCTAATAGCTTTAGGTGTAAGGTTAAGTTATTTATTTGAGCTTTTTCTTCTCTCCTGAGATAAGATTGTATTGCTACAAACTTCCCTCTCAGAATTGCTTTTGCTGTGTCCCAAAGATTTTGGATTTTTATATCTTCATTGTCATCTGTCTCTAAGAATCTTTGGATTTCCTCTTTGATTTCCTCAATGATCCATTCATTGTTCAGTAGTATATTATTTAGCTTCCAGGAGTTTGTGTTCTTTGCTTTTTTTTTTTTGTAGTTGATTTATAGTCACATAGCATTGTGGTTGGACAACATGCTTGAAATAATTGCAACTTCTTAAAATTTATCAAGGCTTGATCTATGGCACAAGATGAGATCCTGGAGAATATTACATGTGCAATTGAGAAGAATGTATATTCTGCTGCTTTGGGGTCGAATGTTCTATAAATATCAGTTAAATATATCTGGTCTGTGGTGTCATTTAAGGCCTGCATTTCCTTGTTGATTTTCTGTCTGGATTATCTATCCATTGGTGTAAGTGCAGAGTTAATGTCCCCCACTATTATTGTGTTGCTATTTATTTCTCCTTTTATGGTGGTCAGCAGTTGCCTTTTATTCTGAGGTGCTCCTAAAAGGATCATACACCATGATCAGGTGAGATTTATCCCAGGTATGCAAGGATTTTTCAATATCCACAAATCAATCAGTGTGATACACCACATCAACAAATTAAAAAAGAAAAAAAACACATGATCATCTAAATACATTCAGAAAAAAGCTTTTAACAAAATTCAACACCTGTTTCCAATAAAAACTCTCCAGAAAGTGGAAATAGAGAGAACCTACCTCAACATAATAAAGACGATATATGACAAACACACAGCTAACATCATTCTCAATGGTGAAAAGCTGAAAACATTTCCACTAAGAACAGAAACAAGAAAGATATCCACTTTCACCATATTTTAAACCCAGTTTTGGAAATCCTAGCAATGGAAATTGAGAAGAAAAAGAAATAAAAGGAATCCAAATTGGAAAAGAAGAAGTAAAATTATCCCTGTTTGCATATGGCATGATACTATACTTTGAAAACCCTAAAAACACTACCAGAAAACTGTTAGAATTCAACAATGAATTTCTCAAAGTTGCAGGATACAAAATTAATGCACAGAAATCAATTGCATTTCTATATACTAACAATGAAAAATCAGAAAGAGAAATCGGAGAAACCATCCCATTTACCATCACATCTAAGAGAATAAAATACCTAGTAATAAACCTACCTGATGAGACAAAAGACCTATATTTTGAAAACTACAAGACACTGATGAAAGAGATCAAAGATGACACTAACATATCAAAATATGAACCATGCTCTTGGCTTGATAGAATCAATATTGTCAAAATGAATATACTACCCAAGGCAATCTACAGATTCAATGTAATCCTATCAAACTACCAAGGACATTCTTCATAAAACTAGGACAGAATATTTTAAAATTTGTATGGAAACCAAAAAAAACCCAAATAGCCAAAAATATTGAAAAAGAAAAACAGAAATGGAGGAATCAGGATCCCTGACTTCAGACAGTATTACAAAGCTGTAGTTATGAAAACAATATGACACTGGCACAAAAACAGAAATATAGATCAATGGAACAGGATAGAAAGCCCAGAAATAAACCCAAGCACCTATAGTCAACTAATATATGACAAAGGAGGAAAGAACATACAGTTGAATAAAGATAGTCTCTTCAGTAAGTGGTGCTGGGAAAACTTGAAAGCTACATGTAAGAGAATGAAATTAGAACACTCTCTAGCACCATACACAAAAATAAATTCAAAATGGATTAAAGACCTAAGCATAAGGCCAGATACTATAAACTCCTAGAGGAAAACATAGGCAGAACACTCTTTGACCTAAATCACAGCAACACTTTATTTGATCCACCTCCTAGAATAATGAAAAAAAAAACAACAACAAAAAAACACGGGACCTAACTAAACTCAAATGCTTTTGCACAGCAAAGGAAACCATTAAAAAAAAAACAACAAAAATACAGCCCACAGAATGGGAGAAAATCTTTGCAATTGATGCAGCAGACAAAGGTCTAATCTCCAAAATATATAAGCAACTCATACAACCCAACAATGACAACAAAAACCAACCCAATTGAAATATAGACAGAACGCTTAAATAGACATTTTCCCAAATAAAACATACAGCTGGCCAATGGGCACATGAAAAATTGCTTAACATCAGTAATTATTAGAGAAATGCAAATCAAAACCACATGAGGTACCACTTCACACTGGTCAGAGTGGCCATCATTAGTAAGTCTACAAATAACAAATACTGGAGAGGGTATGGAGAAAAGAGTACCCTCCTTCATTGATCAGTGGGAATGTAAATTGGTACAACCACTAAGGAAAAGAGTATGGAGGTACTTCAGAAAACTAAATATACAACTACCATATGACACAGCAATCCCACTCCTGGGCGTATATCTGGACACAACATTTATTAAAAAAAAAAAGATACATTCGCCCCCTAGTTCATCAGAGCACTATTCACAGTGGCCAAGACATGGAAACAACCTAAATGTCAATCAACAGATGAATGTATTAAGAAGCAGCGGTGCATATATACAATGGAATACCACTGAACCATAAAAAAGAACAAAATGATGCCATTTGTGACAACATGGATGGAACTAGAGATTCTCATACTAAGTGAAATCAGAAAGAGAAAGACAAATACCATATGATATCACTTATATGTGGAAAATATGGCACTAAAATATGACACTGATGATCCTATCTACAAAACAGAAACAAATCATGGACATGGAGAGCAGACTTATGGATGCCAGGGGGGAAGAGGGAGAGAGAGTGGGATGGACAGCGAGTTTGGAGTTGGTGAATACAAACTATAACATTTGGAGTCGATGGCCAGTGGGATCTTACTGTAAGCACAGGAAATTTTGTATGATTTGGTTGCTCTGCTGACAACAGAAATTGAAGAAACATTGTAAATCAAACATAGTTTAATAAAAATAATTTATCCTACTGTACTTGTTATGCTACTAGCTGTATGCAAGTTTGCATATAAACTGCTATAAGCTCTCTAGTTTCTTAAGAAGGAATTTAGGAAACTATGACAAATAGGAGAGAGATTAGATCTTTCACACAGACTTAAACCATGAAGAAGGAAGCAATGTCATTACATCAGTACTTATCAATAGGAACAACACTGATCCCAGGGAGATGTTTTGCGTTGTTGGTTGTCTTATTTAATGACAAAAGACTGGGGCCTTCTCCTCTCAAAAATAAATTATCCAGAATTCTGCATGACTTTTATTTATTTATTTATTTATTTATTTATTTATTTATTTATTTATTTATTTTTTGGTCTTTTTGTCATTTCTTGGGCCGCTCCTGCGGCATATGGAGGTTCCCAGGCTAGGGGTCGAATTGGAGCTGTAGCCACCGGCCTATGCCAGAGGCACAGCAATACAGGATCCAAGCCACATCTGCACCCTACACCACAGCCCACGGCAACGCCGGATCGTTAACACACTGAGCAAGGGCAGGGATCAAACCCGCAACCTCATGGTTCCTAGTCGGATTCGTTAACCACTGAGCCACTACGGGAACTCCCTGCATGACTTTTAATTGATCAACAGGACATTCAGGCAGATGAAAATCTTCCTATAATTACCTGAAACAAGATAATCTTTGTTTACAGTCTTTTTAGTGTAGTGTTTTATTTAATTTCCAGGGATAGAGTTATTGAGGAAGATTATACTTTGTTTAGAAATTCACCATGAGTTTTTAGGAGTTCCCATAGTGGCACAGTGGATAACAAATCTGACTAAGAACCATGAGGTTGTGGGTTCAATCCCTGGCCTTGCTCGGTGGGTTAAGGATCTGGCGATGCCATGAGCTGTGGTATAGGTTGCAGATGCCGCTCGGATCTGGTGTTGCTGTGGCTCTGGCATAAGCTGGCATCTATAGCTCTGATTAGACTCCTAACCTGGGAACCTCCATATGCCATGACAGTGGCCCTAGAAAAGGCAAAAATAAATAAATAAATTTACTATGAGTTTTTAACCTTTTGGAAAAAATCATTCCTGCCAGTTGGCTTTAGGCCTAAGTTCAAGCATCTGACTATATTGTACATTATAATCATAACCAAATGGTTCCATATTTAAATATCTATTATTTTATTACAAATAAATTTCATGTGTTATTTTTTGTTGTAGTAAACATCTTGTATGCATAGAATAGAGTCCAGAAAGCTCAGATATAAGCTCTCAGTTGTCTTCTCCCGGTGAAGTCATATGGACAGTTCTTAATTCTCCCAGCAATATTATGTGACAAAATGTATGAAGTGTTGCCAGTCAGGGAAGGTCACTTAAGTTATGATGGCCATGGCTTTTATTGAGGATCAATCATGTAGTTATGGAGTATCCACAAGGCTGACCTTGTTTACTTAGTATCCAGGTACTCCAAGATCAAATTGATACCATGTGGCCCAAAGCCCTTGTTAGGCTAATGCTGTTAGCATAAACTATCTCCTGTGCCCCAGGTAAATAAAGACACTGTTTTCAGGCATGATGTTTCAAGGGCTCAGAAATTACCTTCCAGGAGCTGGGCAAGGGCCAAACTTTTGTTTCAGAATGTTCAGGGTTTGAACCAGCAAGGCCTGCTGAGTTAATCCTTTATTGAAAATACCATGAATTTTATTTTGTAATATTAAAGGAAGTATTATAGAAATTTTTTGTTGTAAGAAAAATAAATTGGGTCTTCTAGGGTATATAATCACTGTATTAAACATAGTGTATGATTGAGACTGATAATAAAACAAAAAAAAAATACATTCTGTCTGCTATTTCATTCCACCCCCTTTTTTCAGCCTCCTTCAGGTGGTAGAGTACAATTTTCAAAATATAAGACTTTTGAGTTAGACTTTCTGCATAAAAGCCTGGATCTACTATTTACAAAATTATGTGATTCAGGGAAGGGTATTAAAAGGTTCCATGACTCAGTTTCTACATCTGGTAATAATTAGAGCTGTAAATGTTCCCACCAAGCCAGTTACCAATAAAAGGTTCTTAGCCTTTGATGTTTATTAGAATTACTAATATTACCTAGCTTTCCTAAATAAACAAATAGGATTACCAATTCAGAGAGAAAAGGAAGATTAATGGTAATTTGAAGTTTTGGATGTGGTGCCCTTTCAGGTAGGGGTTTCGGAAGGCTCCTGCTCTCAGTCTTTCTCCCAATTAATGAGGGAATACCTGCTATTTGAGATAAGTTTTGAACTCTGGAGAATGAGAAACCAGTATGGAAAAGTGTATTTGTCTTCTGAGGGCTTGCTCAGTGCTTTTGGTTCAGAGAGAGAGCTTAAAGCAAATCTCTCTCTCTTTTTTAAGATTTTTATTTTTTCTCTTATTATTGGTTTAAAATATTCTGTCAATTTCTGCTATACAGCAAATTGACCCAGTTATATATATACACATTCTTCTCACATTGCCCTCTATCATGTTCCATCACAAGGGACTAGATATAGTTCCCCTGGGCTATACAGCAAGATCTCATTGTTTATCTCCAAGTGCATCAACTAACCCCAAATTCCGAGTCCATCCCACTCTTTCCCCCTCCCCTTTGGCAAATCTCTTTTTTATTCCTAAACTGTCTAAAACTATTCACTAAGGTACAAATAAGGCAGATATTCAGGGTAGCAGTTCAAATAACAAACATTTGGTTGAAGCTTTCTTTTGGTGCTGCTTCTCTTGAGAAGCTCAGAATAGAGTTTGCATATGGTACCCTTTACACATGACAGTTAATGAACAGCCTATATTCATAAAAGTTTTCTTAACCAAGATGAAAAATTACATTGTATAAAGAGATGTTTAAGTGCTTTAGTCATTGCTTTCATGATATAAATACAATTTACAAGAGTATGGTAATCATTTGTTTTGCTAAAAATGGGTTGCCATAGGTTTACTTTTATCAAGAACAACTTAGAATAAGAGAATCAGTTAATTGAAGACTGTGTATGCTTCAGCTTAAGAGTCTTCCTGGTAAAGTTACATATCACTTTATGCAAAGTGAAGTGACATTAAGCAGCAGAAAATGAAAATACATATTTTACACTAGAGAGCTTGGCTTCTAGATCAGCTGGCAGGGCATGGGGGTGGTCTTTGTCTATAAAGCAATTCATGCTCCCAACCCTCACTAAAAGTTATTAATTTTTTTTGTAAACTTAACTTTTTCACAGAATTGAAATACAACAGATCTGTTTAATAGTACAACTTAATCAGAGAAACATCTCCCGGGAGTTTCCCACAGCTGTCACCCAAAGAGATCACGAAACACTGAGCATATTTTACAGACTTCAGCAACCCTGGGAACCTGAGAGTTTACCAGAGTTCTGAAATCTACCTCTTGGCATTTCTGCTGTCTTCAAACACTCTGGTCATGGAAACATTTCTTAGCATCCTCAGGCTCCTCTCCACTGATTTGGTCTCTCACCCCTCCTACACTCTCCTAAACCCTTTCACTGTGCCATTTTCTATTCCTGACCCATGATCAGCAAACTCTTATATAGACTCAGTATCTTTCACATGTTTGCCTTAATCTGACCTCCTTCTTGAGCATCTCTCAAGCTGTTGTTCACCTGCTCATACCCCACTCATCTCTAGGTCAGATCATATAAAATACTTAGGTTACTACTGCATTAATCAGCTGCTTTAACTGGGGTTCTCCCATCCACTTAAAATTCTCATTCTTATTGCTATATTCTGTACCTTTTGCCACCAAAAAGGTGCCACCTTAAAATCCCCAATTCAGACATTCTACTGTAAGGCCTCAATCTAATATTTCTTATTGGCTTATATGACCTGTTGGCATAATTGGGTTTGTTTCCTGCTTTATTGAGATAATTGACATTTAACATTATGTAACTTTAAGGTTTACAATGTGATGATGATATATATATATATATATATATATATATATATATATATATATATATATATATTATGATCTGTTTATCACAATAAAGTTAGTTAACACATTCTTTACTTCATATAATTACCACTTGTTGTTTCTGTTACGGTGAGAACATTCAAGCTCTGATCTCACAGCAAATATCAAGTATACGATACAGTGTTGTTAACTATATCACCATGCTGTACATTAGATCCCTGGAACTTATAGATGGAAATTTGAATCTTTTTTATTTTTTTAATTTTTTAATTTTAAATGACTTTTATATTTCCATTATAGCTGGTTTAAAGTATTCTGCCAATTTTCTTCTGCATAGAAAAGTGGCCCAGTCACACATACATATATACATTCTTTTTCTCACATTATCATGCTCCATCATATGTGACTAGATGTTGTTCCCAGTGATACACAGCAGGATCTCATTGCTAATCCATTCCAAAGGCAATAGTTTGAAGTTTTATCTTTTGACCAACATTGCTGCATTTTCCTTACCCCTCTGTCCTTGGCAACCTCTGTTCTACTATCTGTTTCTGTGACTACAGTGTTTTTAGATTCCATATGTAAGTGAGACCATATTGTATTTGCTTTTCTCTGTCTGACTTATTTTACTTAGCATAATGCCTTCAAGGTACAGCCATGGTGTGACATAATTGTTTTATTTTTATGCTTCAGCCCTTCAGCATCAACATTAACTCATGTAGCTTTCTCGTACTCTTCAATAACTATTTTGAAAATTTCCTCTCTATCCTTGAAGACCTACTTCTTTCTTATTCTCAGTAAATGATTTGAACCACTCAGCATAGACATTTAGATGTTTCCATCACTTCAAATTCAATATGTGGGAAAATATTTTTGAACTATCACTTCTCCATCAAAAATGCCTCTTCTTCAGTGTTCTCTCTCTTTCACTCTTGTACACCTCTGATCTATTCTCTCAATATTTAAAAATGCAAACCTGAAATCCTGTCTGCAGGCATATCATTCCCTTGTTAGAAAATCCAAATGAGCAGTTTTCTCTATTTCCTATCCCATTCATCTTACATTTTCTGATTCTTCATGTCTCAATTAAAATATCCCTTCTTCCAATGAAGTATCCGAGGACACATCTTTCCAACAGACTAGATTAGGTCTTCCTATTACACAGTATAAAAAGTTTCATGTTTCAGTTAGAATTATTGATTATTATTTTTTTTACCCTTAATAAGCTCCATAAAAGTATGATATAGGTCTGTTTTATTCATTCATATAGATTCTCAATAGCATTCATGGAAATGACTGAATGAATTTAAATCTATTAGTTTACCATATTTTATAGACTATAATTATTCCAGCTTTATTGTGACAAAGTGGCATGACTTTCCTCATAGAAGATATGAATAACTGCAACCTTACTATTATCTCAATTTCATCCATACTGTTCTTGGGTCACTATCCCCTATCTTTCCAGCTCTCTGCTATTATTCCATCAAACTTTTGTGCCTGTAGACCCAAAGCTGAACTTGACTGGAGAAAAACGCAACCACACTGACTGTTCCTACTTTAAATTCAAGACATAAACTTCAAAGTAAATCCTTAATTATGCCCAGAAACCACAGTACATTTCCCTAGGCTGCTCACCCTCCTCTGTTCTGGGAGATTTTTCACATCTTCCTTTCTCAGACTTTGAGTACTTTCCCTGCGATCTTCCCTCTCAGCTGATACTCTTGTTTCCTTCTTCTCTGAGAAAAAACACTGAATCATTTAAAGGAGAACTTCCTCAGATCCCAGCACCACATCTATCAACCTACCAACACCTGTAGCTAAAAATCTGAGTGAACAATAGTACATGAATTGCCTATGCTCCTGATTCAAGCCAAAACTCCTAGGGCGCATTAGACCTCAGCTCTTCTCACTCATGTAGAGACCTAGCTCCAGAAGTTCTTCACCTCCCCTTGTATTATGTTTTCCTTTCTTATACTATTATTGCACCCATGGAATATGAAACTTCCCTGGCTAGGGGTTGAATCGGAGCTGCAGCTGCCAGACTACACCACAGCTCATGGCAATGCTGTATCCTTAACCAACTTGAGCAGGGCCAGGGATTGAACCCACGACATCATGGATACTAGTCAGGTTCATTGCCACTGAGCCACAATGGGAAATCCTGAAATTGTGCTTATTAAGGTCACAAGTCACCTCCATGTTACTAAATCTACTAGCCAATTCTCACTCCTCATCTTATCTGGTCCTTTTGAAACACTTGACTTCAGTTGATGACATCCCCCTCCTTAATACACTTTCCTAGCTTGACTTGCTGAAATCTGCATCCTTCTGATTTCCCACAACCATCCTTGTTGTGCCTTCTTAGTCTCCTTTAGTGCCTTCTACACTTGATCCATGCTGCACTGTGGGAATCCTCTGGGTCTCAGTCTTTATTTTTTCTTGGACATCTATATTCACTCCCTTCGATGACAATGGCTTTAAATTCCAATTATATCCAGTTGACTTTCAAATTTATATCATTAGTCTGGACTTCCCTCATATGTACATCTGCTCACTCAACAGTTACATATTTCAAACTTAAACTTGTCCAAAACTGACTTCTGTTCTTCTGCTTCCACTCTTTCTACATGATTTCCCACTTTAGGTGAGGGCAGCCTAGTCTTTCCAGCTAATTAGGCCACCAACAGTCATTTTTTAATCTGCCAGGAAATTTTGATTCAAACTTTAAAGTATGTTACAAACCAATCAATTCTCTCCACCTCTAAGAGCTATACCCTGGTGTGAATGGTCAGTATTCTCTACCTAGATTGTTGCTATAGTGTTTTCACTGTATAGTCTCCCTGACTCCATATAATACGGTCAAACTCTGAACTTGAAATGATAGCTGGGCTATTTTTTGGCTGAAACTATTGGATTTTGTCAATAATCTGCACAGTTTAAAAGTCATCACTTATCAAAAAATAAATTACATCCAAGAACAGCTGAAATTTAGGATATTTTGTATACTCATAATAATATTGTATGATGTCACCATAAATAAGCAAGCATGCTCATTTTCTGAAACTCCCACAATGACCCCATAACTTAGGAGGAAGCCAAAGTCTTTACACAAAGCCCACAAAATCCTACGTGATCTGTCTCCACTATACTCTGATTTCATCTCTCTTCCTCCATTGCAGCTCAATGGTCAGCTTGCTTTTCTTTGAACATCTTAGGATGCCCCATTTTACTGTCTTTTATTGGCTATTCCCTTTGCCTGAGACATTCTTCTTTCCAAGTAGCTTCATGTTTAACTACTTCTGCCTGTATTTTTAAAAATTTTTAAGCTTTTTTTTTCCGTTATAGTTGATTTAGAGTGATCTATCAATTTCTACTGTACAGCAAAGTGACCCTGTTTCATATATACACATTCTTTTTCTCACATTATCCTCCATCATGTTCCATCACAAGTGACTATGTTCCCTGTGCTATACAGCAAGATCTCATTGCTTATCCACTCCAAATGCAATAGTGTGCATCTATTAACCCCAAACTCCCAGTCCATCCCACTCCCTCCCCCTTGGCAACCACATGTCTGTTCTCCAAGTCCATGAGTTTGTTTTCTGTGTGTGTGTGCCATATATTAGATCCCAGATATAAGTGATGTCATATGGTGTTTGTCTTTCTTTTTCTGACTTCACTTAGTATGAGAGCCTTTCAAGCCTTTGCTTAAATGTGACCTCCAAATGGCTTACCTGACTAATTTTTAAATTTTACCATTCTATTTAGAATTACAACCTACCTTCCTAGCACCTGTGATTCCTCTTAATCTGTTCTTTTTAATACCATTGTCAGCTTATGCCATATATATTTTATCTACTGGCTATGTATAGTTTACTGTATGACTCTCAGATGAGAATTATATTACTGTAGCATCACAGATCTTATTATCTTTGTACTTTTGATCATTGAAGAATTTTAAGCCCCCAAAAGAATTGCTGACATAGAATAGCTTCTCAGTAGATTTTGTTTGAATAAACTAAGTTCTAAAGAAATTTTCCTCCTTGTTAGAAAATCACTGGCATTTATAGTAAAATATATTATTTACATTTGAAACATATGAAAATATATCCAAAGGAAAAAAAGTCACATCAAATTGCATTCTCCTGAAACACAGTTTCATCTTATTTTAAACTTCTCTCTATGTATCAAAATATAACTGAGATGGCAGGTGAGTCCACTCTATCTGCACTGCTCTATGCTCATTCTCTTCAGGAGGCAGCTGGTATTATAAACCAAATATCTTCTTGAAATTTCTTTAAAATTTATAAAAATAGTTTTCTGACATCAGTATTTTTCTGAAATGTCATTTTCTTTTGTTTTAGTGCAGTATGTGACATGACTTATTTTGCCAAAGTCTTACAGTTGGACTTTCATGCTTTTTACTTAATCCAACACTGTTTGATATAAATATGTGAGGTTTCTTTACTTGCTTTATTTTAATTGATATCTGACCTTATATTGTCTTGTTTATAATGCATTTCCTTTTAATGTTTTATTATCATTTTCCTTCTTTTTTATGGTCTTCTGCTTTTTCTGTCTGTTAATTTAGAAGTTGTATTTCATTATAGTAATATCTGTTTTATAATTTTCCTTGAATATTTGCATCTAAGTATTATTAACAATCTCTATGTATTATAATACATCAAAATTGCCTTTCTTCTTCCATACCTTCCCCGTTTCATTTCCAGTTTTCATTAATGAAATATGAAATTTAAGTCTTTGTTATTTTGTATTTTATATCTTATCTTCTCTTTCATGGTATTTTTATATTGCTTTGTAAGAATTTAATATATTTATTCAATAGCCTTATTCCTTAGCAATTATTCCCTTATACTGTTTCTCTATTCTTTTTTTTTTGTCTTTTTGTCTTTTTAGGGCCGCACCTTTAGCATATGGAGGTTCCCAGGCTAGGAGTCTAATCAGAGCTGTAGCTGCCGGCCTATGCCAGAGCCACAGCAATGCGAGATCTGAGCTCTGTCTGTGACCTACACCACAGATCATGGGAACGCCAGGTCTTTAACCCACTGAGCAAGGCCAGGGATCGAACCCACAACCTCCTGGTTCCTAGTCAGATTCATTTCCTCTGTGCCACGATGAGAACTCCCTGTTTCTCTATTCTTAAGATCTTTGCTGTTTTGTTCTATTCTCATTTTCTTGAATTACCTCTTCAAAAATTTTTAATTAAGTCTTTGCAAAACTTAGAGAATGTTGTTCTACTTTCTGATCTTAAAAACAAGATCAGTGAACTTTGGGGATACGTATACCCTGCACCACACCCACAGTTGTGAGAATGTGCAACTGTTAAAATGTGGTAATTTTTTTTAAGTACAGGTTATCAGTAATGTAAAAGATAAATCATATATCCAACTATTTTGTGACAAGGTGAACGTGGAAGTATTTTTAGCCAGAAAGAAAATGAAAACACAACTGTTTTTTGGTACTTAAATTTTACCACCACTGTCCTGCTTATGTCCTGTCTGCACACCTGTTCAAGCATGCTTGCTTGTTTGCGGTGATGTTGTACAGTATTATTACAAGAGTACACAAACTCTCTTGCACTTCATCTGTGGTTGGATGTAACTTATTTCTTGATACCTGTGATGATTTTTAAACTGACTTTATCAACATTGCCACATTTCCATACATTCATTACTAAGTCAAGAATTTGAAACAAATATTTTATTATTATCAAGAAGTTTCCATCTTGTCTCAGTGTAATGAGAATTTATTGAGGTGCTAATTATCACCTTGTTTTGAAAGTCATGAAAATAAAGGAGAAATAATATCAAAAAATGTCTACCTATAAATCAAGGAAATTTTAAAATAAAACTTGAAATTTTAAAACATCTTGGTTCAGATTTTTATCATTATTTTATATGTAGGAAGTAGAATTTCCTGGTTTGAGTCATTTGTTCTAACAAAAATTTACCCATGGAAAAAATAACTATTTATGGTACAAAAATCCTAATTTAAAGAACGTTGGAAAATTTCAGAAAATATAAAGGACATTAGATACTTTTTTTTTTTTTAATTTTCCCACTGTCCAGCAAGGGGGTCAGGTTATCCTTACATGTATACATTACAATTACATTTTCCCCCCAGCCTTTCTTCTGTTGCAATATGAGTATCTAGACAAAGTTCTCAATGCTATTCAGCAGGATCTCCTTGTAAATCTATTCTAAGTTGTGTCTGATAAGCCCAAGCTCCCGATCCCTCCCACTCCCTCCCCCTCCCCCTCCCATCAGGCAGCCACAAGTCTCTTCTCCAAGTCCATGATTTTCTTTTCTGCGGAGATGTTCATTTGTGCTGGATATTAGATTCCAGTTATAAGTGATATCAGATGGTATTTGTCTTTGTATTTCTGGCTCATTTCACTCAGTATGAGGTTCTCTAGCTCCATCCATGTTGCTGCAAATGGCATCATGTCATTCTTTTTTATGGCTGAGTAGTATTCCATTGTGTATATATACCACCTCTTCCTAAACCAATCCTCTGTCGATGGACATTTGGGTTGTTTCCATGTCTTGGCTATTGTGAATAGTGCTGCAATGAACATGCGGGTGCATGTGTCTCTTTTAAGTAGAGTTTTGTCTGGATAGATGCCCAAGAGTGGGATTGCGGGATCATATGGAAGTTCTATGTATAGATTTCTAAGGTATCTCCAAACTGTTCTCCATAGTGGCTGTACCACTTTACATTCCCCCCAACAGTGTAGGAGGGTTCCCTTTTCTCCACACCCCCTCCAGCACTTGTTATTTGTGGACTTATTAATGATGGCCATTCTGACTGGTGTGAGGTGATATCTCATGGTAGTTTTGATTTGCATTTCTCTTATAATCAGCGATGTTGAGCATTTTTTCATGTGTTTGTTGGCCATCTGTATATCTTCTTTGGAGAACTGTCTATTCAGGTCTTTTGCCCATTTTTCCATTGGTTGATTGGCTTTTTTGCTGTTGGGTTGTATAAGTTGTTTATATATTCTAGAGATTAAGCTCTTGTCAGTTGCATCATTTGAAACTGTTTTCTCCCATTCTGTAAGTTGTCTTTTTGTTTTCCTTTGGGTTTCCTTTGCTGTGCCAAAGCTTTTCAGTTTGATGAGGTCCCATGGGTTTATTTTGGCTCTAATTTCTATTGCTTTGGGAGACTGACCTGAGAAAATATTCATGATGTTGATGTCAGAGAGTGTTTTGCCTATGTTTTCTTCTAGGAGTTTGATGGTGTCCTGTCATATATTTAAGTCTTTCAGCCATTTGGAGTTTATTTTTGTGCATGGTGTGAGGGTGTGTTCTAGTTTCATTGCTTTGCATGCAGCTGTCCAGGTTTCCCAGCAATGCTTGCTGAATAGACTTTCTTTTTCCCATTTGATGTTCTTGCCTCCCTTGTCAAAGATGAATTGACCATAGGTGTCAGGGTTTATTTCCGGATTCTCTATTCTGTTCCATTGGTCTGTCTGTCTGTTTTGATACCAGTACCACACTGTTTTGATGACTGTGGCTTTGTAGTATTTCTTGAAGTCTGGGAGAGAGATGCCTCCTGCTTGGTTTTTGTTTCTCAGGATTGCTTTGGCGATTCTGGGTCTTTTGTGGTTCCCTATAAATGTTTGGATTGTTTGTTCTAGTTCTGTGAAAAATGTCCTGGGTAATTTGATAGGGATTGCATTGAATCTGTAGATTGCTTTGGGTAGTATGGCCATTTTTACAATATTGATTTTCCCAATCCAGGAACATGGGATATCTTTCCATTTCTTTACATCTTCTTTGATTTCTTTGATTAAAGTTTTATAGTTCTCGGCATATAGGTCCTTTACCTCCTTGGTCAGGTGTATTCTGAGGTATTTGATTTTGTGAGGTGCAATTTTAAAAGGTATCGTATTTTTGTATTCCTTTCCTAATATTTCATTGCTGGTATAGAGAAATGCAACTGACTTCTGAATGTTAATCTTATATCCTGCTACTTTGCTGAATTTATTAATCAGTTCAAGGAGTTTTCGGGTTAAGTCCTTAGGGTTTTCTATGTATAGTATCATGTCATCTGCATACAGTGACAGTTTTATCTCTTCTCTTCCTTTCTGGATGCCTTTTATTTCTTTGGTTTGCCTAATTGCTGTGGCTAGGACTTCCAAAACTGTGTTGAAGAGCAGTGGTGAGAGTGGGCATCCCTGTCTTGTTCCAGATTTGAGTGAGAAGGCTTTCAGTTTTTCTCCCTTGAGTATTATATTTGCTGTGGGTTTCTCATAAATGGCTTTGATTGTATTCAGGAATGTTCCCTCTATACCCACTTTGGCGAGGGTCTTGATCATGAATGGATGTTGGACTTTGTCAAATGCTTTTTCTGCGTCTATGGAGATGATCATATGATTTTTGACTTTTTTCTTGATAATGTGGTGTATGATGCTGATTGATTTGCGTATGTTGAACCATCCTTGTGAACCTGGGATGAACCCAACCTGGTCATGGTGTATAATTTTTTGGATATGTTGTTGGATTCAGTTGGCTAAGATTTTTGTTGAGAATTTTTGCATCTATATTCATCAATGATATTGGGCGATAATTTTCTTTTTTGGTGGTATCTCTGTCTGGTTTTGGAATGAGGGTGATGGTGGCATCATAGAATGTCTTTGGGAGTATTCCTTCTTCTTCAACCTTTTGAAAGAGTTTAAGGAGGATGGGCACCAGTTCCTCTTTATATGTTTGATAAAATTCACCTGTGAAGCCATCTGGTCCTGGACTTTTCTTTGTAGGGAGTGATTTTATGACCTCTTCAATTTCATTTCTAGTGATCAGTCTGTTCAGTTGGTCTGTTTCTACTTGATTCAGTTTTGGCAGGCTGTAAGATTCTAGAAAATTGTCCATTTCTTCCAGATTGTCAAACTTGTTGCCATATAGTTGTTCATAGTGTTCTCTTATGGTGTTTTGTATTTCTGCTGTATCCGTTGTGATTTCTCCTTTTTCATTTATAATTTTGGTTATTTGGGTTCTTTCTCTCCTCTTTTTAGTGAGTCTGGCCAGGGGTTTGTCAATTTTGTTGACCTTTTCAAAGAACCAGCTCTTGGTTTTATTAATTTTCTCTCTTGTTTTTTGAGTCTCTATTTTATTGATTTCTTCTTTGATCTTTATAATTTCCTTCCTTTGACATTAGATACTGTTGAAATAAATGCTACTGAGGGGTGAATGCCAATTTCATGCTAAAACTATTGCTGATAATTATAATTATATATTAAAATTACAATTAAATTATCAAATCACTCACAACAGGTTAAATAACTAACATGAACTTGAAATTCACAGTTACTATATTTACTTAGACAACCATGTCTATATTTAAGAGTGATGATGTATTTCATTGTGAACACAATCCTTAAAAGAACTATCCCAATGTTTTAATTCATAAGGCAGTATACCCATAAAATTGTGCAAATTTAAAATAGAATCATAAGGACTAGAATGCTGCACAGCATTGGTAACTAGATCCTTTTGGATTTATTTAGTAGTTTCTGGTGCAAATAGTGATGTATAAATAAATGACAGCTGTCAGTTCATACAAGCTAGCTGAATTAAATATAAAAATTTGTTTAAGAAGAGATTGTAAATTTTATTGTTGTTGAAGGGACACCTGAAAACAATTTAAAGGGGTTATTATAATGAATCAAATAAATCAAAGTTAATTTAAAGAAGATCTGTACTTGTGTATATGACCTCTATATAAATTTGAATTTTAGTGATGACACAATGGTGAGGCTTTGTAATTCCAAAATGCTCTGAACTTTAAAAAAATTTTCATGAAACTATGAATCTGAGATATGATAGGCATTTTATTTCCCAAAACCTTTTTGAAGATGGAATAGGTGTATCATTTAGGAAATGATATTGTTATTGAAAACACATTGAATCTATAACATCATGGGTTACACAAAACAATGTTTCAAAAATGTAACTTGGCCAATAACTGAAGTGATTTGCTGAAATTGACTTTCAGATTCAAATTTTATTTTTACCTTAAAACTTCTAGATTTTGCTTTAAGGATACCAAAGTAAAAATATAGCCATTCCTCACTTTTCAAGAGTAGGAGCATTGAAGACAAACAAAACCATCAAGGAGGGTAAAGAATTTATGTATGCAAAAACAAAAACCTAAAAACAACCAAGCAACCTACCCAAACAACAACAACAAAAAACCCCATCAAAACTGATGATTCTAAAGTTACTAGATTTATAAATTATGAAACAAAGAATTTAGGCTAAAAATTGTGTGAGACTATTTATAAACTATGTTTTATAATGTAAAAACTCTCCATAATCTCTACTCCACAGCCAATTTTGTATGTCAGTTGTTTGGCCAGTGCTGCTACTATCACTATTCTTTCTTTCATTTCTCCATAATCTATATGATGACAGACTGCTGTGTAAATGAAATGAAACATACGTATTCAAAGGGAAGTATGGGCATGAGGGATAGTGGGCGAATGGAGCACAGACATAATTCATGGTCCCGGTAGAAGAAAGATTTAAAGAGATCAACACCTATTCATTTTGCATTTATCACTTTATGTTTTAAAATTAAAATTTTATATGTTTAACAGTCAATTAACCACATTTGATCAATCAATCTGGTCTCATGATGTGATATATAAAATATGACAGGATGAATGTTAATGAGTTTTTAAATGGACCTCAGTTACACGGAACTGTGTTAATCATAATGTTTGATTTGTAGACAATTTATGTTCTTGCAATGTCTCTTTTATGGGTTTTTTTTGATATGGTGCATATATGCATTTGTTAGTATAAAAAGCATCCATAAACTCAAATCTTAAGAACTAGAGCATGTCTATTTATTTATTTATTTATTGGTCTTTTTCAGGCAGCACCCAGGGCATATGGAAGTTCCCAGGCTAGGGGTCCAATTAGAGCTGCAGCCACAGGCCTACATCACATCTCATGGCAACACTGGATCTTTAACCCACTGAGCAAGGCCAGGGATAAAACTCACATCCTCTTGGTACTAGCCAGGTTTGATAACCGCTGAGCCTTGATGGGAACTTCAAGAACTAGATCATTTCTAATTTATTCATCCTTTTTCTATTCCTCTAGCTCTCACTTCCAAATAACCAATATCTTGAACTATTTTGTTTGTCATTCTCTAGATTTTTTTGTAGCAGCTTTATTGGTATGTAATTCATACACATTTCCTTTAAAGTGTTTAATTGTATGGTTTTTAGTGTATTCACATAGTTGAAAAACCACAATAAATTTTAAAATATTTTCATCACCCCCTAATAATCCTGACCCCTTTGCATTCACCTTCAGTGTCTTCATCCTAGACTGACCTAGGCAATCACTAATTTACTTTATATCTCAATAGATTTGCCTACTATGCATCTTTAGTATAAACAGAATCATAAATTGTCTTTTATGATTGACTTCTTTCACTTAGCATGTTTCCAAGGTTCACCATGTTATAGTATGTACCAGTACTTTATTCATTATTTCTTACAAAATAATGTTCTATATGTGGATATATCACATTTTCCTTTCCTATTCACCAGTTGATGGGCATTTGGATTGTTTCCTCTTTTTCACTTATTATGAATAATGCTGCTATGAACATTCACGTACAAGTATTTTTGTGGGACATATGTTTTTATTTCATCTTAGTATATATTTAGGTGTGGAATTTCTGGGTTAAATGGAATTTTGTGGTAACATTTTGAGGAATTGTTAGTTTTCCAAAATATCTGCACCATTTTAAATTCTTACCAACTTTCAATGGGGATTCCATTT
Source organism: Phacochoerus africanus (assembly GCF_016906955.1). Classification (NCBI taxonomy): domain Eukaryota; kingdom Metazoa; phylum Chordata; class Mammalia; order Artiodactyla; family Suidae; genus Phacochoerus; species Phacochoerus africanus. The sequence goes on along the minus strand of NC_062550.1, from coordinate 44,801,157 downwards.
TTTATACATTTTTGTCAACACTTGTAATTCTCTGTATTATAGACATTTTACTGGATGTGAAGTGGTAGCTCATGGTTTCAGTTTCCATTTTCCTGATGACTGATGATGTTGAACGTCTTTTCCAGAGTTTATTGGCCATTTGTATATCTTTTGGGAGACATGTCTTTACAGATCCTTGCTTATTTAAAACAACTGTGTTCTTAGTTTTTATTATTGTTATAAGAGTTCTTTATATATCTAGAAACAAAATCTTTATAAGATAAATAACTGGCATACAGTTTCTCACATTTAGTAGACTGTCCTTTGATTGTCTTGATGGTATCTTTTGAAGCATAAAAATGTTTAAATTAATGAAGTTTAATTTATCTGTCATTTCCTTGATTGCTTGTGCTTTTGGTTTCATATCCAAGAAACCATTGTCAAATCCAAGGTCAAGATTTACCCTATCTTTTCTTCTAAGAGTTTTATCATTTTAGCTGTTACATTAAAGTATTTGATCCACTTTGAGTTAATGTTTTTATAGTGTGTCAGCTTATCCTAATAAACTTCATTTATTTGGATGTGGACATTCATTTGTCCCAGTATTATTTGTTGAAAACTATTTTTTCCTCATTGAATTGTTCTGGCACCTTTTCAAAAGTCTGTTGATCATAAATATGAGTGCTGATATCTGGACCCTAAATTCTGTCTCATTGATCTATATGTATATCTTTATCCAATTATCACAATTTTAATTGCATTGCTTTTTAAAATTAGTTTATAGGGTTTTTTTGCAATGATACAACATTCTTTCAAGATTAAAATATTTATATAAAGGTGTATACATAAATTCTTTTTTTTTACATAAAAAGGATAAGGGTTTATTCCAGCAATGCAAGGTGTTTTTAACATTTGAAGATCCATCATTGTAATTCACCATATTAACAAATGAAGTAAGAAAAAAATGTATGAGAAGATCAATAGATGTAGAACAAGTGTTTTACAACTTCTCAGCAAATTATAGATAAAAGGAAATTTCCTCAACCTGATAAAACTTAAGGATAAATCTGGCAAAAGAAGTATAAAACTTTATATTAAAAACTTAAAAACAATGAAGGAAAAATTAAGAAAAGTCAATAAATAGAAAGAAATACCTTATTTATGAGTTAGAAAACTCATATTGTTAAAAAGTAAATTCTTCCCAAATTGGTCTATGGATTCAAAACAATTTATGATAAAAATTTAAGAATGATTCTTATTTATTTATTTATTTTTATTACTCAATGAACTTATTACACCTATAGGTGTACAATGATCATCGCAATCCAATTTCACAGGATGTACAATGATCATTGCAATCCAATTTCACAGGATTTCCATCCCAGGCACTTCCCCCCACCCCAAAACTGTCTCCTCTGGAGACCATAAGTTTTTCAAGGTCTGTGAGTCAGCATCTATTCTGCAAAGAAGTTCAGTCTGTCCTTTTTTCAGATTCCACATGTCAGTGAAAGCATTTGATGTTGGTGTCTCATTGTATGGCTGACTTCACTTTGCATGATAATTTCTAGGTCCATCCATGTTGCTAAAAATGGCAGTATCTCCTTCCTTCTAATGGCTGAGTAATATTCCATTGTGTATATGTACCACCTCCTCTTGATCCATTCTTCTATTGATGGACATATTTAGGTTGTTTCCATGTCTTGGCTATTGTAAATAGTGCTGCAGTGAACACTGGAGTACATGTGTCTTTGCGAGTCATGGTTTTCTCTGGATAGATGCCCAGGAGTGGGATTGCTGGATCAAATGGGAGTTCTATTTCTAGTTTTCTGAGGAATCTCCATACTGCTTTCCACAGTGGTTGCACCAATTTACAATCCCACCAACAGTGTACTAGGGTTCCTTTTTCTCCACATGCTCTCTAGCACTTATTGTTTGTCGACTTTGGGATGATGGCCATTCTGGCTGGTGTAAGGTGGTACTTCATGGTGGTTTTTATTTGCATTTCTCTAATAATGAGTGATGTTAAACATCCTTTCATGTGTTTTTTGGCCATCCGTATGTCTTCTTTGGAGAACTGTCTGTTTAGATCTTCTGCCCATTTTTTTGATGGGGTTGTTTGTTTTTTCAGTATGGAGCTGCAGAAAGTGTTTATAAATTTTGGAGATTAATCCCTGTCAGTCAACTCACTTGCAAAGATTTTCTCCCATACTGTGGGTTTTCTTTTCATTTTGTTTAGGGTTTCCTTTGCTGTGCAGAAACTTTTAAGTGTGATTAGGTCCCATTTGTTTGTTTTTGTTTTTATTGTCATTGCTCTAAGAGGTAGAGCTGAGAAGATGTTGCTGTAATTTATGTCAGAGTGTTTGGCCTATGTTTTCCTCTAAGAGTTTTATAGTGTCTGGTCTTATATCGAGGTCTTTAACCCATTTTGAGTTTATTTTTGTGTATGGTGTTAGGGAGTGTTCTGATTTCATTGTTTTCCATGTGGCTGTCCAGTTTTCAGCACCACTTATTGAACAAGCTGTCCTTTCTTCATTGTATATTCTTGCCTCCTTTGTCATAGATGAGTTGGCTGTAGATTCATGGGTTTAATTCTGGGCTTTTTATCCTGTTCTACTGATCCATATTTCTGTCTTTGTGCCAGTACCATACAATTTTGATGATTGTTGCTTTGTAGTATAGTCTGACGTCTTGGAGCCTGATTCCTCCAGCTCCATTTTTCGTTTTCAGGATATCTTTGGCTATTCTGGGTCTTTTGTGCTTCCAAACAAACTTCAAAATATTTTGTTTGAGTTCTGTGAAAAATGTCCTTGGTTATTTGATAGGGATTATATTGAATCTGTGGATTGCCTTAGGTAGTATAGTCATTTTGATAATATTAACTCCTCCAATCCACCAGCACGGTATGTCTTTCCATCTATTTGTATCATCTTTGATTTCTTTCATCAGTGTCTGATAGTTTTTAGAGTATAGGTCTTTTGTCTCTTTAGGTAGGTTTACTTCTAGTTATTTTATTCTTTTGAATGCAAAGGTAAATGGAATTGCTTCCTAATTTCTCTTTCTGATCTTTCATTGTTAGTGTATAGAAATGCTGTTGATTTCTGTGTGTTAATTTTGTATCCTACGATTTTGCCAAATTCATGGATGAGCTCTAACAGTTTTCTGGTAGAGTCTTTAGGGATTCTTTAGGTATAGTATCATGTCATCACTAATAAGTATAGTTTTACTTCTTCGTTTCCAATTTGGATTCCTTTTATCTCTTTTACTTCTCTGATCTGTGGGTAGGCCTTCCAAAACTATGTTGAAGTGTAGTGGTGAGAGTGGACATCCTTGTCTTGTTCCTGATCTCAGCGGGAATTCTTTCAGCTTTTCACCATTGAGAATGATGTTTGCTGTGGGTTTGTCACATATGGCCTTTATTATGCTGAGGTAGGGTACCTCTATACCCACTTTCTGAACGACTTTTTTCAGAAATGGGTGTTGGATTTTGTCAAAGGCTTTTTCCGTGTCTATTGAGAGGATCATATGGTTTTTATTCTTCAGTTTGTTAATGTGGTGTATCACACTGATGGATTTGTGGATGTTGAAGAACCCTTGCTTCCCTGGGATAAATCCCACTTGACATGATGTACAATCCTTTGAATGTATTGTGGATGCGGTTTGCTAGGATTTTGTTGAGTATTTTTGCATCGATGTTCATCAGTGAAATTGGCCTGTAGTTTTCTTTTTTTGTGGAATCTTTGTCTGGTTTTGGTACCAGGGTGATGGTGGCCTCATAGAATGAGTTTGGGAGTACCCCTTCCTCTGCAGTTTTTTGAAGTAGTTTCAGAAGGAGAGGTGTTAGCTCTTCTCTAAATGTTTGATAGAATTCGCCTGTGAAGCCGTCTGGTCCTGAACTGTTCTTCGTTGGATGTTTTTTAATCACACTTTCAATTTCAGTACTTGTGATTGGTCCTTTCATCTTTTCTGTTTCATCTTGGTTTAGTCTTGGAAGATGGTACTTTTCTAAGAATTTGTCCATTTCTTCTAGGTTTTCCATTTTATTGGCATATGGTTGCATATAGTAGTCCCTTATGATCCTTTATATTTCTGTGGTGTCTGTTGTTACTTATCCTTTTTCATTACTAATTTTATTGATTTGAGTCCTCTCTCTTTTTTGCTTGATAAGTCTGGCTAAGGGTTTATCAATTTTGTTGATCTTTTCAAAGAACCAGCTTTTCGTTTCATTGATCTTTTATATGGTTTTCTTCATTTCTATTTCATTGATTTCTGCTCTAATCTTTATGATTTCTTTCCTTCTACTAACTTTAGGTCTTGTCTGTTCTTCTCCCTCGAGCTGCTTTAGATGTAAAGTTAGCTTGTTTATTTGTGCTTTTTCTTGTTTCCTGAGGTGGGCCTGTATTGCTATAAACTTTTCTCTTAGAATGGCTTTTGCTGCATCCCATAGGTTTTGGAGTGTTGTCTCTTGGTTGTCATTTGCTTCTAGGTATTTTTTAATTTCCTCTTTGATTTCTTCAGTGATCCATTGGTTGTTTAGTAGCATGTTGTTGAGTCTCCACATGTTTGTGTTTTTTGCAGTTTTTTTTCTTGTTGTTGATTTCCAGTCGTCTAGTGTGGTTAGAGAAGATGCTTGATATGATTTCAATTTTCTTAAAGTTACCAGGGTTGGATTTGTAGCCCAGGATGTGATCAATCTTGGAGAATGTTCCATGTGCACTTGAGAAGAATGTGTATTCTGTTGCTTTTGGTTGGAATGTCCTATAGATATCTATTAAGTCCATCTGGTTTAATGCATCATTCAGGGCCTGTGTTTCCTTATTGATTTTCTGTCTGGTTGATCTGTCCATTGCTGTAAGTGGGGTGTTAAAGTCCCCCACTATGATTGTGTTATTGTCGATTTGTCCTTTTAAGGTTGTTAGCAGTTGCCTTATATTTGGGTGAACTTAAGTTGCATGCATAGTATTTAAAGTTGTTATAACTTCTTCTTGGATTGATCCTTTGATCATTATGTAGTGAATTTTTTTTAAATTTTTTTTTGTCTTTTTGCCATTTCTTGGGCCACTCTTATGGCATATGGAGGTTCCCAGTCCAAGGGTCGAATTGGAGCTGAAGCTACCTGCCTACACCAGAGCCACAGCAACGTGGGATCCAAGCCACATCTGCAACCTACACCACAGCTCATGGCAACACCAGACCCTTAATCCACTGTGCAAGGCCAGGGATCAAACCTGCAACCTCATTTTTCCTAGTTGGATTCGTTAACCACTGAGCCACGAGAGGCACTCCCTGTAGTGACCTTCTTTGTCCCTTAAAATATTCTTCATTTTAAAGTCTATTTTGTCTGATATGAGTATTGCTACTCCAACTTTCTTTTGATCCCTGTTTACATGGAATATTTTCTTCTATCCTCTCATTTTCCATTTGTATGTGTCCCTAGAAGTGAAGTGAGTCTCTTGAAGACAGCATATATATATGGGTCTTGTTTTTGTATCCATTCAGCCAGTCTATGTTTTTTGGTTTGGGGGTTTAGTCCGATAACATTTAAGGTAATTGTTGATATGTATGTTCTTATTGCCATTTTATTAATTGCTTCGGATTTGTTTTTGTTGCTCTTTTGTCTTTCCTTCTTCTCTTGTTCTCTCCTCTTCTGGTTTGATGACTACCTTTAGTGTTGTATTTGAGTTGATTTTTCTTTGTTTGTATATCAGTTGTAGATTTTTGGTTTGCAGTTATTCTGATGTTTTGATATGAGTCTATATGTATATGAGATTTTTTTAAGTTGTTGTTCTTTTAATTGTAAGTTCATCTCCAGTGTCCTGCATTTGTACCCACCTCTTCTCATGATTTCTGATTTTGGTGGCATAATTGTGCAATGATAATTTCATATTTTTACTATATATATATATATATATATATATATATATACACATACACCTTTAATGGTGAGCCTTTTTATTTGTGGTATTTTTGTTTCCTATTGCTCTCTTTTCTGCCTAGAAAAGTTCCTTTAGTATTTGTTGTAAGGCTGGTTTAGTGTTGCTGAATTCTCTTAGCTTTTGCTTATCTGTGAAGCGTTTGATTTCTCCTTCAAATCTGAATGAGAGCCTTGCTGGGTAAAGTCATCTTGGTTGGAGGTTTTTTCCTTTCATCACGTTAAGTATAGCATGCCACTTCCTTCTGGCCTGCAGAGTTTCTTCTGAAAAATCTGCCAATAACCTTATTGGGGTTCCCTTGTATGTTATTTGTCTCTTTTCTCTAGCTGCTTTCAAGATTTTCTCTTTGTCTTTAATTTTGGTCAGTCTGATTAATATGTGTCTCAGTGTATTCCTCCCTGGGTTTATTTTATATGATACTCCTTGTGCTTCCTGGATTTGAGTGAGTGGTTCCTTTCCCATATGAGGGAAGTTTTTGGCTATTATCTCTTGGAATATTTTTTTCTGTCCCATTCTCTCTCTCTTCTCCTTGCACCCCTATAATATGGATGTTGGTGTGTTTAACATTGTCTCAGGTCTCTGAGACTTTCTTCATTTGTTTTCCATCTTTTTTCTCTTTTCTGTTCCACATCCATAATTTCTACTAATTTGTCATCTGCCTCACTTATTCATTCTTCTGCCTCTTGTATGCTGCTATTAGCTGCTTCTAGTGGATTTTTTATTTCAGCTATTGTATTTTGCATCTCTTCTTGTTTAAGTTTGATATCTTGTATCTCTTTGGTCAGTGTTTCCTGTAAGTTATCCATCTTTGCCTCCAGTTTATTTCCAATATCTTGCATCATATTGGGCATCAACAATCTAAAGCCTTTTTCCTAGAGGCTGAGAATCTCCACATCACTTAGCTGATTTTCTGTGTTTTTTTTTTCTCCCTCATCTGAGATATAGATCTCTGTCTTTTCATTTGTATAGGTTTTTGTGGTGGTGAACTTTTTACAGATAATAGAGTTGTAGCCTCTCTTATTTCTGGTGTCTGGTTTCATTGTGGCTGAAGTTGGTACAGGGACTTGCTGTAGGCTTCCTGATGGGAGGGACTGATGCTTGACCACTGGTAGGTGGAGCTGATTCTAATCCCTCTGGTGGGTGGGGCCTTGTCTCTGGGTGAGATAAGAGGCCACTTTGTGCCTGGGGGGTCTTTAGGCAGCCTATTTACTGGTGGATGGGGCTGTGATACTACCTGGATTGTTGTTTGCCCTGGGGCTTCTCAGCAGCTGACTGATGGGTGGGGCCAGATTTTCCCAAAATGGCCACCTCCAGAGAAAGGCACTGCTGCTGAATATTCCTGAGAGCTTTGCTTCCAATGACCTTCCCTCGCAACAAGCCACATTCACCCCTGTTTTCCCAGGAGGTCCTCCAAGAACTGCAGTCAGGTTTGACCCAGATTCCTATGGAGACTTCAATCTGCCCTGGGACCCAGTGCATGTGAAAGTCTGTGTGTGCCTTTTAAGAATTGGGTCTTTGTTTCCCCCAGTCCTGTGGAGCTCCTGCACATAAGCCCCACTGGCCTTCAATGCCAGATGCTCCAGGGGCTCTTTCTTCCAGTGCCAGATCCCCACACGTGGGAGTTGATGTGTGGCTCAGAACTCTCCCTCCTGTAGGTGAGTCTCTGTGAACCAGTTACTTTCCAGTCTGTGGAGCTTCCCACCGAGGAGGTATGGGGTTGCTTATATCATGTAATTGCCCCTCCTAATTCTTGATGTGGCCTCCTCTTTGTCTTCTGGAGTAGGATATCTTTTTTAAGGTTTCTGGTCCATTTGGTTGAAGATTCTTTAGCCTTTATTTTTGAATTTTGTTGTTTTTAGGAGAGAAGTTGAGCTCCAGCCCTTCTATTCATCCATTTTAATCCAAGAATGTTTTCTCCTTAAATTCTTTAGCTTTAGGGTTTCCAGTTAACATGTTGTTGGCTAAGATTGATCCATATTGCAGGTAACAATAATTCAGTCATTCTGACTATTGTGTATTATTTTGTTGTTGGATATACTATACTTTTTAAATCTAGCACTTTTCTATAGGTATTCAGGTTATTTCCTCTTTTTACCTCCCCTATTTTGTCCTGTTTCTATGGAAATTATTGTACTTATCAATTAATCCACATGGGTGAATTTTTCTTTCAGTATACACCTAAGAGTGGAATTGCTCCATCCTAGATATGTGTTTAATGGATACTTCAAATTGTTTTCTTATTACTTTCCTTCCAGATATATATTAGAAATTCTATTGGTCTACTTGTCTTCAGAGTTGGGGTTGTGAGACTTTTTGCATTTGAATTAATGCCTATGATATATTATTTCATTACAAGCTTTATTTGCATTTTCTTGATTAGTGAGGTGGAGCATTTTTGCATGCTTATTGTTCATACATATTTCCTCCTCCATAAAATACCTTTTATGATTTCCATGTTTTTGCCCATTTTAAATTTGGTTATTTAAGCTCTTATGTTTGATTTGTAGTATTTATTTATATAGTTTTCTAATTCTTTGTTAATCATATGTGTCATAAATATCTTATCACTAATTTGTGGCTTGAATTTGCACTTTTTAAAGGTGACTTTTTATAATGACCAATTATTTGTTTTTTTAAGTCAAGGTGTAAAGGACATGTATTATATTAGTTTCAGATGTACAACATAATGATTTTATATTGTAAAATGATCACCACAATAAGGCTAGTTAACATCTATCACTACACATAGAATTTGTTTTACTTGTAATGAGAATTTTTAAGATTTATTCCCTTAGCCACTTTCAAATATGCAATATTGCATTAAATAGTCACCATGTTGCACAATGCGTATCCTTGACATATTAATTTTTTAATTGGACATTTAATATATCTTTTGACTTCCTTTTCCATTTTGACACAACTTCACTACTACCCTCCTACCAACTCCAATGCTTCTAACAACCATCAGTCTATTATCTATATCTATAAGCTTGGTTATTATTGTGTTTAATTTCCATACATAAGTGAGATCTTATAGTATCACTTAATGTAGTACCTACAAAGTCCAGTCATGTTGTCATAAATGGCAAGATTTCCTTCTTTTTTATGGCTGAATTATGTCTATATGTATATTTGCATATATATATGCACACACACACACACACACACATATATATTCTTTATCCACTCATCTGTTGATAGATACTTTGTTTCCATGTCTTGGCTCTTATAAATAATACTGCAATGAACATGGGAGTGCATGAATATTTTCAAATTAATATTTTTTTCCCTTTGGATAAAAACACAGAAGAGGAATTTCTGGATCATATGGTAGTTCTGTTTTTAAGTTTTTGAGGAATCTTTATACTGTTTTCCATGATAGCTGTACCAATTTACATTCCCACCAGCAGTGCATGAGTGTGCCCTTTTCTCCACATTCTAGCCAACACTTCTCATTTGTTTTCTTTTTGATAATAGCTGTTTTAACAGATGGGAGGTTATATCTCATTATGGATTTGATTTTCATTTCTCTGATGATTAGTGATTTTGAGTGTCTTTTCATGTCCTTTATGGAAAATTTTCTATACAGGTGCACTGTCAATTCTTATTTTTTTCTTTTGTAAACTTCTTTGTTTCTTTAAATGATTTCTATTTTTCCATTATAACTGGTTTACAGTGTTCTGTCAATTTTCTAATGTACTACTAATTGACCCAGTCACACATACATATATACATTCTTTTCTCACATTGTCCTCCAACAATACTCCATCATAAGTGACTATCCCCAGTGCTATACAGCAGGACACTGCCAATTTTTAAATGGATTGTTTGTCTTTTGCTTTTGAATTGTAGGAGTTCTCTATATATTTTGGCTATTAACCCTTTATCAGATATATGATTTGCAAATATTTTCTCCCATTCAGTAGGTTGGCTTTTCACTTTGTTGCTAATTTCCTTCTTTGTTCAGAGGCATTTTTTGATGTAGTGACACTGGTTTATTTTTGCTTTGGTTGCTATTGCTTTTGGTGTCAAATTACTTAAAGTAATACAGTTAGTCTTCTGTTTTAATGTTGAGCATATTGTGTCTTAGGAAATCATTCCATCTCTCTAAATCATTTATACTATATAGTAGAATTTAAAGTTTTTCTTCAACTTTTAATGCCATTTGAAGGCGAATTTAGTATGTGGGCTGAAAAGAGGATCTGCATTTACATTTTTCCCTACAAATAATCATTCTTTTTTTTTCCTGTCTCATCTTTTTATTATTTCTTTCATTTTATTATTATTCAAATGAATTTATCACATCTGTAGTTGTATAATGATCATAACAATCTGATTTCACAGGATTTCCATCCCACAGCCCAAGCACATCCCCCCACCCCAAAACTGTCTCCTCTGGAGACCATAAGTTTTTCAAGGTCTGTGAGTCAGCATCTATTCTGCAAAGAAGTTCAGTCTGTCCTTTTTTCAGATTCCACATGTCAGTGAAAGCATTTGATGTTGGTGTCTCATTGTATGGCTGACTTCACTTTGCATGATAATTTCTAGGTCCATCCATGTTGCTAAAAATGGCAGTATCTCCTTCCTTCTAATGGCTGAGTAATATTCCATTGTGTATATGTACCACCTCCTCTTGATCCATTCTTCTATTGATGGACATATTTAGGTTGTTTCCATGTCTTGGCTATTGTAAATAGTGCTGCAGTGAACACTGGAGTACATGTGTCTTTGCGAGTCATGGTTTTCTCTGGATAGATGCCCAGGAGTGGGATTGCTGGATCAAATGGTAGTTCTATTTCTAGTTTTCTGAGGAATCTCCATACTGCTTTCCACAGTGGTTGCACCAATTTACAATCCCACCAACAGTGTACTAGGGTTCCTTTTTCTCCACATGCTCTCTAGCACTTATTGTTTGTCGACTTTGGGATGATGGCCATTCTGGCTGGTGTAAGGTGGTACTTCATAGTGGTTTTTATTTGCATTTCTCTAATAATGAGTGATGCTGAACATCTTTTCATGTGTTTCTCGGCCATCTGTATGTCTTCTTTGGAGAATTGTCTGTTTAGATCTTCTGCCCCAAATAATCATTCTTACAGGGGCCAATTATTGGTAAATAATTCCTTTTTTCCCACAACTTCTCTGTCACATTTCTAATTTCCATATCTACTTGACATATTTTTACTGTAAATTTTTTGCTAATTTGTCTATCCTCTCACTGGTATCACACTGTTTTAATTACTATAACTTCAGAATAAACCATATTTTTAGAGTAAGTCTCACCTCTTTTCCTCTTTCTGTTCCTCTTCCCCTGGCTATTCACAGAATTTACTTTTCCATACACATTTAAGAATCAATTTGCCCCATGCTGTACAGTGGGGGAAAAAAAAAAGAATCAACTTGCCAAATTTCATTGACGTAACAGTTAAAAACTCATTGGAATTTTAATTGGAGTTGCTTTGAAAAGTCGAATTGCTTTAGATTAATTTGGAGGATTTTTTTAAATCTTTATATTTTAAGACTGTCTGTAATTGTCTTGGGCTATTTTTAATAAACTAGAAAGTCTTGCTTAGATGTGCCTACACCAAGAGTATGAAGATATCTTATTAGTTCTTTCAGAAGCTATATGTTTAGGATTTATATTGAGATCTGATGATTTGAATTTAACTTTTATGTATGATACAGTGCAGGAGTCAAATTATTTATTTTCTATGCATTTGCAATTGTTCCAGTACTATTACTTTCACCTTTAAAACACATTTAGGGCTTTTGTGTAAGGATGTGGGATGTATAGAGATGAATTTCTAGAGGTGGATCTAAAAGCACTAAGTAATAGAGAGTGACAGCAATGAGAATCTGGAGGTTTTTAAACCAATTAGTAAGATTCATAAAATGCAGACAAAAGTTTTCATGGCCCAAACTAGAATGGTGTCAATGGAAAAATAACTTTTAAGTGAGTTATGATTACCAGGAGTCCATGTTTCCTTCTCTTCTCCTCTTTGTTCTTTCAACATATCTGAAGGGAGTTCCTTCTTTTTAGCAAATTGATATGCACATATTCCTATATTATGGCTCTTCATGGGATTTAGGTATTAATGATGAGGATGATGTTGATGACAAAATATAGTACCAACTACTTGCATAAGTGGTTATAAAAATGACACATACATTAACTATGAGGCACATAAAACTGATCTCAACTTATAGATGAATAAAGGACAATAAAGTTTACATTTCTTTCATCTTGGTGATTTACCTAAAGAGGTAAAAAAATCAATAATTTTTCCATTGTATGCTTAGAGCGTTATATTGAAAAAGCATTGGGTTGCTTGTACATGTAGTTTGAGGACCAAAAATCTAGGATTGAGGCCCAGTCCCTCCATCGACTGCATGACCTTAAGCTTTCATTTAACCTCTCCTAACCACAATCACTATCTCTGTGAATTGGGAGTAGTAAACCACACATGCCTTTGGGAAGAAATAAGAAGCAAGTGTGGAAATATTTTTAAACTGTATAAATATTAACTTTTATATTCCATGACATATAGAGAGTATAAAAGCCTAGGCTTTGGGAATGAGTTTACCATGTGTTCAAAGCTGTGTTCTTCAATTAAAAAATAAATCTTTCAATTCTTGACTCTAGTGTTTAATTACTACCTCAGGTTAAGGTACCTCTATAGCTTTCAACATCCTTCTCTCTTATATTCATTAATTTATGGTGGTTAGATTCGTGTGCTCCTGAACGCACCATTTACATAGACTAGTGCCAGCAATGTCCCCAGGAGTTGTGTAGTTTGGTGGCCTGTTTTTATCTTGCCTCAATATGATTGTTATCTATTAGTTCTTTTACTTTCTGGTTTACGTTCCTGTCACTGACTCAAATCTAGTTTCCCATTTAAGGTACAATGTTCAGTCATATATATACTAAAAATTATATATAGAAAAAAGGAAACAATTTTGCTCATGAAAATGTACATAAGCTAAACAGTTAGACTCACTAAGTTCATTCACAGTTGAAATTGGTTTCATTCACAATTTATACTTGTATGTGGAACTTTGTATGATATTTTTCATTAAAAAATGAGTTTGTAAAAAACAGAGAAACACTTTGTGGTAAGTGACCTATTTGTGGTTACTGTTCAGATTTTTGGTTTTATTTTCTGTAGCCATTAATGCATATATCTTTTTTTTGTTATGTATTATTTTATGAGAGTGGATAATTTGAAACTGTTCAAATTAGCACAAAATTTAAATTAAAAGTGCCATGAAAAGTGCCTCAAAATTCTTTCAGATACACTGGTAGTGACAGCACAAAATGATCTAGAACACTGTCAAGATAATAAATTATGCTATCTAAGATAAAAGATGGTAAACTTTGATAACACTTTGCTTCATATTTCTAATATATATTTTTATTATGTATATAATCATTCATATAGACTGTATAAATTTATTTTACAGATTATAACCTAATATTATATGACTTCTGCTTTGCAGAATGGAAATCTGTTTCATATGTGGGCATATGAAGAATATGTCTGCATTTAAAACATTGGAATAAAAATTTCTAAAAGTTTATAAGGACAACAATTCCAACAGAAGAATGGGAAAAGCCTTAAGCAATAAAATTCAAATTTCCAATATATCTATCTATCTATATCAATTTATCTATCAATTTTTCTATATCTATATATCTATCAATCTATATCTATCTATATCTATCTATACAATCTATATCTATATCTACATATTATCTGTACATCTGTCTATATTATATATAAAATATAATCTACACATCTATATATCTATATATTATATATCTATATTATATATAGTGATTGTATATAATCTATATGTAGATAGACAGATTGGACATTTGAATATATATCCAATCTATCTATATAGATTATATATATAATCATATGTATAAATGATTAATATCACTGGATAAGAAAGAAGTAAAATCAAAACATTGATGAAATATCATTTTTGCGTTCAAATTGGTAAAGATTCAAATAATAACAATGCCAAGTATTGACTAGAGTAACTGAAAACTCTCATATATTGGAAACATAAGTTTTAAATCACTGTAAATATAAACTCCTGCTGGGAAATATTTGGAAACACTAACACAAAATCTTTAAGAGTGGCTGTTTGACTAATACTTTATAAGCAACTTAGATTTCATTCATGCTCCTCATACTTTTTGGATGTGAAGACAGCAAGACCGGATAGGTCAGAACATTGACTTTTCATTATCCGGCATTCTATACAGAGGCATAGACTTATTTGTTTCTTCTTACAAGAATAATTGTATTTTTTTTCCTTGACAATGACTCTAGGTACAGAATATCTAGATTATCGACGATTATGATTTCCTTTAAGTCAGTGCTGTGCTGACTGCCTAAAACTAGTTGCTACTTGTAAATTCCCTATGAAAGTATTTTTGAAAATCTGAGGTAAAACAGAAACAAACAAATTAACTGGTATACCCCAGCTACTGGATCACCTGCTAAGGTATCTGTAAGAACTTTTTGCAAATGAAACAAATGTAGCTAATATATGTAAAGGTAAACCTCCTTTAACACTTGGGTAATGATTCTTTAATGAAAGTAATCCTACTGGAGTTAATAATTTTTAAAAAAGATACATATTAAGTGAAGTTTCTAAGATATATTCAGTACCTAAGTTACTGAATTATTGATAAATAAATTGCTCTGCTCTCTAATAGTGCCAAAATTAATGACTATTAAGGAAAGATTTAGCAGCATAAAGTTTTTAGAATTAAATCTGAAAAAGATATTTTCTTCAAAGACAAGAAAAATAATTTATAATCACTTTATTTTTCAAAATACATATGAAACAGTAAAATTATATTTCAAGTGCTTTTCCATTTTCTTTTACAAAAGTAATCATAAATTTTACACTTCATAACAGCTTTGAGGTTTCATTGTTACCTAATTAATCTGAACCTGACAAATATGTTCACATATTTTAAAGAAGACATTGTAAAAATACTGAAATATGTAACATCTTTTAAAGTTGGTTGAAAAACATTTGTTCTAAGTAATACAATTCTACATTGTCAAGTTTCACAAATGGCTGGTTACCTGTAGAAAAGCAAGAAACATGAATTACAAAAGATTTTAAAATTTCTACTCTATAATATGGAAGTCAAAGATGATGATTTGCACAATGGCTAGTTTTACATCACAAACTTCAGCTGAAAAGCCACCTTATGAACAATAACTGAGGGATACGAAAAAAGATCATATACAACAGATCCAAATTATTCAATGTCATGTATGAAATGAAGATTTATCATGGTTTCTGCCAGCTTAGAATAATCTGCAAATATCTTAGACAGTTCATTAGTGGAATCATCATTTTTACAATGTGAGAAATTTATATTTTCAATTTGTCATTCTTCAGTGGATATCTCATTACGTGTATGCTATAATTTATATTTTGCATATGAACCCAATCATTTCTGTCATTTGGGAGGGTCAATAAAAAAAAGTAATGCAGGAGTTCCTGCTATGACACAGTGGGTTAAGAATCCGACTGCAGCGGCTTGGGTCACTGCGCTGCAGAGACACAGGTTTGATACCTGGCCCAGAGCAGTGGGTTAAAGGATCTGGCATTGCCACAACTGAGGCGTAAGTTACAGCTGTGGTTCAGATTCAATCCCTGGTCCAGGAACTTCCATATGCCATGGGTGAAACAAACAAAAAAAAAAAGGTTAATGCAAATGACATAAACTTGGGTTGGATTTTTTAATTAAAATTATAAATGCATATATTTTGTGTATTACAGTTGGTCTACCTGCTCCTTTCTTATGCAGTGAGAGAATTTATGAAGCTATTTGCACTGGGATTACTATAGTTTTAAATGAAAAAACAAAAGTATATAATAAAATCCACAAAATGATCTATACATGGCTAGCTCTATATATATGGATATAAATGTAATAAGCCATGCAATTTTTAAAGAGTGTGATTTTGTGGCCAGTTTGTACAGAGCCTTAGGGATTATAGAGGTTTTTCTAGTTCACAAGATTTATCCTACAGCAAAACTATAGTCAAACATAATTCCCTGTATTGATGTTCAGATTGGGAAAATAACAAAAAAAAAATTCTGAAAAGATAACAAAAACAAAAATCCAAAGCATTAATCTTCAAACATTGGGGTTTATCCAACTTTTCTTTTCTTTTTTTCGTTTTTGCTTTTCAGGGCCACACCTGTGGCATACGGAGGTTTCTAGGGGTTGAGTCAGAATTGCAGCTGCCAGCCTATACCACAGCCACAGCAACACAGGATCTGAGCTACGTCTGTGACCTACACTGGAGCTCATAGCAATGCTGAATAATTAACCACTGAGAGAGGCCAGGGATTGAACCTGCTTCCTCATGGATACTAGCTGGGTTCATTACCTCTGAGCCATAAGAACTCCTCAACAATTTTTGACTCACTTCTATAATATGTATTGTTATTCAATAAATTATTTTTGAGGAAACAAAAACACGAAAGTATAAATCAAATAATTGAAATCCACCACCCTGTACAGAAAATGGAGGTCCTGCGCATAGCAGGTGCAAATCAGAACAGGATTTCTGCAGATATGGCCTATTTTTACTCGTTTATGACAAAAGTCAGACATGGTTTTCTCTTTGGAGAGGGTATTCATGACCCAGATGAGCTTAGAAGAATTTATTGTGAGTTTGAGATGAAAACATTTCCATACAAATACATATGTAACTTTAGATCCATTAGTAGTGAGTCATTTCCAATATTTCAGAGTAGATAAAAATAGTTCTATTCTAATGAATTCTCATTTAGGAGTATATTTAAATTGTTTTAAACATGAAGAATCCTATCTTTTCTCTTATATACCTTCTACTTATCTTTTCAATCACCTTTCTAATATCCAAAATGTTTGCATTCAATAAATCCTTAAGTCCCACCTCAGCTCTTAAATTAATGCTTTCTTTTTAAAGTCTCTATAGTGTGAAATTATCACACGATCAAGTCAAACTTTGGTTACCAATCTTCATGATGTACAGGGTGGAAATAAAAAGTTTTTTACTGTGATGAGAAAACACTTGAACTGAATATTTATTAATTGCCACTGTTCAAATACACCTCTTTTTACTTAACTGTTATTTACAGATGACAAGTATTACCAATACATCTTTTATCAAACTGCTATTTACTTTAACATAAGATTGAGCAAATATAGGAAAAGTCTTTTAATAGAAAATTCTTACCTTAAAGAGTATCACTGAATAACATATTGGAAACATTTAATTAGCTGTCTTTCCCATGTAAAATATAAACTCACTATTTTATTTAAAATAAGGGGTCTTGGTAGTTCCCGTGGTGGTGAAGCAGAAACGAATCCAACTAGGAACCATGAGGTTGCCGGTTCGATCCCTGGCCTTGCTCAGTGAGTTAAGGATCTGGCCTTTCTGTGAGTTGTGGTGTAGGTCGCAGATGCAGCTTGGAGCTGGCGTTGCTGTGGCTGTGGCGCAGGCTGGCAACTGTAGCTCAGATTAGACCCCTAGCCTGGGAACCTTCATATGCTGCAGGTGCGGCCCTAAAAAGCAAAGTAAAATAAAATAAAAAATAAAATAATGGGCCTTAATAGGTTTAGCTGAATCATATCCTGAGCCACGTCATTGAGTAACTATTAAAATATGTGTCATGGGATTTTTTGAACAGTGTTAGAGGAGTTATTTTCCCCTAAAATTGAACATACAAAGGTGGTTTTTTATTTTTGCATTCAATGTCTTTATTTCCATATGCTTTAACATCTGTGTTTAACTGCTATTTAGTTGTGTAGATTCTTAATTTAAATTATTTTACTTTCCATGCTTTTGTATAATCCCTTATGGCAATCAATATATTCTTAGCCTATAAACCCTAAAAGTTTAAATCAATTAAAGTACATCGAAACAACTGGAGCTACTTCAAGAACAGATTTAGTAAAGGATGAATGATTTTCTTAAATCCTGATCAACTCTAGTTTTCTTCATTCTTTTAAAAATATTATCAGATAATTAAATTACTTGGTCATAATTGCCACTCGGGTGGCAAAGAAAATCATATGGAACTCCATTCCATGAAAATATATGAGATAATAGAAAGTATTCTTTTTAAAGAGTTAAAGAAATAACCATGTGTTCAATGTTAAGATTTTGTGTTACTTTATTTGCAATAGTCTATGGCTGTTTTGATAACTCATTCTCAAATAATTTCTATTTTGTTTCATGGATAATAAAAAAAGTTGAGAAAGAAGTGAAAGTTTGGCTTTTTCATTTCTGAAGCAATTAATCATTAAATGAAAGCCTTAAGAGATTGATACTTCTTGAGTTTGCAAAGTTTTAAAATAATAAATATTACAAAAGGTAATACAGATGGAATTGTCAATTAAATATTAGAACCAAATAGGTTCAAATATATTTTTCTTTTACCTAAAACCTGAGTCAATACTGATCAGCTGTGATCTCCCTGCAGTAACTAGAACATGCACACACTCCTGGAAACTGCATAAGAAAGTGGGTGCTTGGTTCTGTGCTTCCCCGGCACTAGTCCTGATGATATTTTTAATTGAACTGTGAATGTATTAACATCATAAGTTTTACATGTAAAATAAAGTGCCAGAAACAGGGCTGGCCTGATAAAAATTTTTAATTGACCAGAAAAATATTAAGAAACTAGTGTAAAAATAGCATCAATTGTTCAGATTTTTTGTGAGAAGACTGTATACTTCACAAATATTAGTGCATTTTCACTTTCTATTTTCTCATTCCCCTGATTATTGAATCAGGTAAAATAAATGAATTAATAAACAAACTAAAAAGCAAAACCCAAAAGAACATTAGTGTTGTTAGGTTAACTAATCAACACTTGTTCCTTTTTCTTAGATTTATGTTTGGCAAGTCCTTGAATAAGTCCCTGAAATTAGGTATTCTTATATACCTAAGCTGCAACACCATAATGTGTCAGTGCTATCATTAAAATGTGGTGTTCCACAAAAATTTATGGAGGATAATCTCAAATCTTATTTTAAATACTGAAATGAAAACAGTCCATCTTCAAGTAGAAAGAGGATAAGTTATGTTTATATAAATGTGTGGCTGTGCAGAATGAGGGTATATCATATTGTATTGAAAATGGTGGATTACATTTTTATAATATGAACTACCATTTTAAGTGATGCATGAAATTTGAGTTTTGGGTTTTCCCTTATCTTTCAAGGGTAAACAACTACTCAGGCATGATGAGTTTATTCTAATCCCTAGGAAAGGTTTTTAAAAATTACCTTATACACTTATTTTAATTTACAATAGCCATATTAAATGCTCCTGGTTGGCTGATTGTTTGCATGTTTTCACCATAAGCATTGATTTTTTTCTCCATAGGAGACAAAAAAAAAGCATAAATAAAAAGCACTTGAAATATATTTTCAGGTGAAAATAATTATTATACTCATTTAGGAAATATAGTTGTTAATTAACTGTAAGCTGCAGCTGTACCTACAAACAATTGTCTCCAAATATGTCTTTTATTAAGTCTTCCCATCTGACAATTTTACTTCCCAGTAAAATAAAGAATTATAAAACAGAGGTGTCATCTTCAGTTATCCTGCCTATAGCAAATGGTTCTTTTAGGCTTGACAAAGTAACTGGTATTTTCAAACATGTTTCTTCAATTATTTTCAGTTAGAAAATGTTAGTCAGGAATACTTGTTTTCATTAAGATAGCACAAGCATTTCTAAAAAAATTTAGGGAATTGTGTTTGCCTTTAAAATTTTAATGTGTAAAATAGTTACATCTAAATTGAGTAATATTATATGAGAGATGCCAACATAAAAAGAATTTCAAGATTTTAAAACTTTTTATTTTTTAATATTTAGAAATAAAGGATTTTATTAAAATCAAAATTTTGTAAGGTTGATAAAAGTTTCTCATTCTGACGAGCATGATTTATAGTCTAACTATAGATTTTTCTTGCCTTTTCAGTTTTTTTGGGGGGTTCTTTTAAACTTCTATTTTGGGATAAGCTTGAAATATGCACCATCTATGGTACACATCTCAAAAGTAAGGTTGGGGATCATTCAATATAGGTACCTTCCAATAGGGCCCAGAAATGAGAAAATAAAAAGTTGACATGATTTAAAGGAAAGTTCTGTCATGGAAAAAACATTTGCATAGTTTTTACGACTAGCGGCCTGATCCTCATGAAAAAATGTGTTTCATAAAAGACTGTGGGTCTGGGCCTTTAAAATTGTTTATTTTTACTAAATGTTGAAGTTGTATTATTTATGGTATAGTTCTATAATTTTCTGAAAAATAAGTCATCCTTTCTTTAGAAAAATACCTGCTTCTAAGGATCAGCTTCTGATTGGGCTTAAAATCACCATTACTGTGTAAAATCCAAACAACAATGAGCACAGACATTTATTGTACCTTTGGTGTCTGTTAGTATGTCTATCAGAAATACAGGATCTATGTAATAGCTTTATGTCACAAAATAAACATGTCACAGTACTTGAGAACCTTATGAACACTTATGAGTTCTAATTCTATTCACTTAGGAATACTAATGCTACATTTGAGATTAAGAGTAATAGAACTTTTAAAATATCAGTTAAACAGTGCTACAGATGATTGAACTAATGTAACTTTAAGACAGTATAAAACAGTAGCCCAAATGGCTCAATCTTCATTTTCCAGCTACTAAATATTACTTCTTAAATTTATACTCAAAGAGGTTCTTTAAATTACAGTTTATCCCTATATCTTAAAAAACAAGTGTGAAAGAAAAAGTCAAGTTTAGCAGAGCCAAACTTTACCAAGAAAAGATTTTGCTGAGAGTGAAAGAATATATTACCAGATAAATAATATGAACTTGATTATGCAAGGATTTAACACTCTGTGAGTAAAGTTCAAAATTTCAGTAAAGTTTATATAGAACCATGTGCACAACTAGAAATGAAGATAGTTTTAACAATATCCAAAATTATACAGATGTTACACATTCTACTTTATACAATAGCAGCATTAACTATTTAATTTTAGATCAGTATGGATTATTTTCAAAAACTATTTCTTTGCTTATGCAAAGAATTTACAATTTATTAAAATACCATCTGTGCTATGTGAAGAATAAAATGCTTTATGTAAGTAAGGACCATTTATATTCAAGTAAAATATATCAAGATGCCCAAAGTGAATAAATAGACCAAAAAAAAAAGTAAATAAAATTTGCCATCAAATTTGTTCATTATCAGAATATACTTTAAATGATGAAATCAAACGTTCCACTTCTTCTTTTTTTTTTCTCTGATCTGATGAGTACATGTCCTGTGTCCTTATTACGGTGTGGAAGGTGGTTTGGGAGATGGACAGGATCCTTGACTATCAAAGCTAGTTGCCCGGCCGGGTAACTGAAAGATAATAATTTCATAATGTATGATCTAGTGTAAAAAAACAATAGAATGGGTAATTGTTACCTTTAAATAGTGAATATTCATCCATGATATGCAAGTCTCTGAAGAAGTTACATAATTCCCCATGCCCTTCAGAACTCACTGTCTCAGGTAGCATGAAGGGACACAAACATCTCACAAAGATGTAAGCAGGGCATGGGACAGAGATGGCATGCAGAACAGCTCTGCAGAGACAGCTCTTCATGACTTCGGAATAATTTTACATTCTATGACATCTTTTAGTTCTTAATGGAAAATAATTAATGATTTACCAGAGTCAGGGGAAATTGCTGGGTAAGATCAAGATGGTTCAAGAGACACACGAGATTGCATCCCACTTGCTCTAAGGCAGGAGGTGATTTTTATGGGGCAGTTAATGATATGAGATATGAGAAGGACAGAGTTTGGAAAATGGGAACCACAAATGATAAAGAATAATTTCTTACAGTCCCTAAATATATGTATTTAAAATTTTAATTATAACAGAATAAATTTTTCTACCTAGGTAGGAGTAGCCAGATTTTCCAAGTGATGTTTTAGTCTTGTCCTCCCAACTTATTCAGATCTTGAATATTTTATTCCCTTTTCATTTTAATCCCTACTCTGGCAATAAAACATACAATTACACATTCATCACTTTCCCAAAATGCAAGATCCAGCCAGTTCTTAGGTCCCTAGTCTCTGCATTCTGTTTGACCAATGAATGTAGGTGCGTGAGTGGGAAAAAAGGATCTATTTTCTGGAGAAAGTATCTTTAATCTTTTCAGTCCACTTGTGCTCTGATAGTCAGCTGTTAGAAAAATATCTGATATCTTCTGATGCCCATATTGTAGCTTATTCTTTCTGTATACACTACAGTAACTGGAAAGTTCACATATTCTTAGACACAAACACATACCTATTTCATAGTTCCTTTCCATCAGATAAATTTGTAACTGCTTATTAAATGGTTCTAAGTGATCATAACATGCACTGGGTCATAGAACCTCTGTCCTTTCATAAATGAAAGTTATTGATCAAATTATCTCATCTCTCCCTACATTATCCCTGTGAAATGTAGTTGTAGACAGAGTAGGTGGTCTGTCCAGGATTAGATGGTCAGAGAAACAAGGGCTTGAATTCATGTCTCCCTTTCTGCATGGTTCTCTACCCAACAAACTTTACTCTCATGTCTAGATTATTAAACTTAATCACGTTTCAGACTTTAAATAAAAATAAAAATAAGAATCAGGAAAAGGAGAGTAAAGCAGTAGAGTATAATTTATACATTAGACAATACACATTGTTGAAAAGAAACAACTTGCTCAGAACTTGAGCTATTGCCTAAGAGAAAGTGCTGTGTGAATATGCATTTGCATGTGTGTCTGTCTTTTATGCTTTACATTAAACGATGAAGTGAGGCAAAGATTTGGGACATTAATATATTTAAGTGGATATCTATGTTGAAAGTTCACTGCTATTGTCCAGTGTTCTTCGAATTTTCCTTATAATGTTCTGAGTAACACAGCTAAGGTCACATTTTCATGACTAAGCTGAGCTTAGAACCAGGGCTCATTGACATTTAATTACACTACTTTGTCTGTACTATTCAACCCAGTGCCTAATGACAGAAGCAGCAGCAGAATCTTACCCATAGGAGAGATGGTAATGTGTTGCTCCCTTACTACGTGGTTATCATAACTTCTTTTTTATTGAATTACATATATTCCATCCCCTACCTCTCATCTTTTTATTAACCAGTATTACTTCTCCATTAATCAGGTCATATACATGACTAATTTTGTGACTCTTCAAGAGACTCCAGCAATTGTCTTTGGAAAAGAAAGTCACTCCATCAAGCAACAGTGTATTGAGTAGACTGACAACTGACTTTGTGGCTAAAAATCCTGGTAGAGGGAGTTCCCATTGTAGCACAGCAGAAACGAATCTGACTAGTATCCATGAGGATTTGGGTTCAATCCCTGGCCATGCTCAGTTGGTCGGGGATCTGGCATTGCCATGAGCTGTAATGTAGGTCGCAGATGCAGCTTGCATCCCATGCTGCTACAGCTGTGGTGTTGGCCGGCAGCTGTAGCTCTGATTCAACCTCTAGTCTGGGAACTTCCATATATTGTGGGTGAGGCCCTAAAAAAGAAAAAATTTAAAAAAATTTTAAAATCCCAATAGAAATCGGTATTGATACTTCTGGTTAATACAACTATTGATATTAAATTATAGAGTAAACATTGTGCCATACTCTGTACTACGCATATACTATTCAGCATTTTCTTTAGTTTTACTCTATGTGTTTACTGCTATTAGAAGGCAATAGAAGAAACTTAGGGTAAGTCTTGTCCAAGGTTCTTTAACATCTAGTGACACAATAGACAGGCTTTCAATTTAGGCAAGCTGATGTCTCAGTGTTTTAAAAATCTGTGAGCCCTTTAATTTCCTGATCAGAAAGTTACATAGATGAGTTGAAGTAGATCTAGTACCTCTATTTAGAGATTCTGGGAAATTTTAGGTGAGGTCGCTGTTTTCACAAACAAGAAGCATCAAAATTCAGTTTCCAGTTAGTAATAAATTTACTTGCTCACTCCACAACTCAATGATGTAAGTTTGCAGTCAATGCAAAAATAATAGACTTGCAGTTTTTATGGGCTTACTATAAAGGAATATCAAACTCAGAAAGTTAAGTTGTTTTTAAAAACCAACAAGGCACATGCAACTTTGCATATACTGGATGGTAGAGTCAATTGGGGCTTCTCAGTTCTTTAGCTCTTTCAAAACAAGAGCAATGTATATTAAAAAGAAAAATAGGTGAATATATAAAATGTCAGAGAAGTGTTAGCAGATAAATAATATTTAAGCAAGAGATAAAGAAGAGAGTAGATGTCAGGGAGTCCCAGGGCTTACCTCCAGCAAGGGGTGCCAATGTGTTATTGGTTTTCGGTGATAGGCCAGCATTTCATTCCAGTGGTCTCGCCCAAGACCCTCAGCGTCCAGTCCTGTTCTACACACTCCTATGACCTCATTGTGTCCCACCCTATAATTTGGAGAATATTCTACTTTCATTCTAACGTTCAGTGATAAATGGAGTTTCATACACCTTAGCAGAATTTTAAATATATGACTAAAACACAGATTTTGTGATAGATTCTAGATAATTTACATATAAAACTACTTCAAGTCAAATAAAAAAAATCTTAAGCGAAAACTTACTAAATAGGATCAACATTCAAACATTTGTAAAAGAAGCACACACAAACCATTTTAGTGCTCTGTAACTTGAGCACATTTCACAATAATAAGGATAGTGTGAAAAGAAATGGCAGCTTGTCCTTACCTACGTGATGAGTTTCTTTCTTGGAAGCAGATCTAAAGTTATTTAAGTGATACAAATCAAATTTCATTATTTTCACAAGGCTTAATGTTTTATAATGATGTCTAGATTTCTCACCAAGGGTTCAATACAAATTTTCTTATATAAATGACCATAATTAATTGACTAGATGATGTCAGTGGACATTACTATTTGTACAACAATTAAACAAGGCAGAGCTATGTTCAGCCCATGGCATTTGACTTATTGTTGGATAGCACCAGAGCATACCAAACGACATTCTTATTTCCTATTCATGTCTTGTTTTCATGGCAACATATCAAAATAATAAAGATAATTAATATTTTTGAGAGCTTATTATGTGCCAGACACTGTTCTGAGTAATTTAAATGTACCGACTCACTTAATCCTCACACCATGATCATGAATATCATTGTCATCATCTCATTTTACAAAGAAAGAAACTAAACACCCAGAAGGTAAGGGACCTGTCTGGCTTTGTACACTTAGTTAGAGGGAAAGGGAGGACTTGAATCAAGACAATTGATTCAAGAATGAATGAACTTACTGTGTCAGGAGTAAAACCAGGGAAATTATCTTGCATTTCGATTATTTAACTGTCATCACCATGGCATTTCGTGGTTTATTAAATGCTGGTGCTAGATTGTCTTTTCATCTCTAAGAAAACCCTGAGAGTAGATTTCTTAACTCCATTAAACTAAAGAAAACACTGAGGATCAGGGAGCAGCAGGACCAGCACTTTTGATTCCTGATCGGTGGTTTGTTAGAAATTTAGTAGAATCCAGGGGAGGGATTGATCCAGTTGCCAGAGTTAACATGACAGTGTAAGAGTTTAACATGGTGAAAACATATATAAGAAACAAGCATGGAGTTCCCGTCGTGGCGCAGTGGTTAACGAATCCGACTAGGAACCATGAGGTTGCGGGTTCGATCCCTGCCCTTGCTCGGTGGGTCAAGGTTCCGGCGTTGCCGTGAGCTGTGGTGTAGGTCACAGACGTGGCTCGGATCCTGCGTTGCTGTGGCTCTGGCGTAGGCTGGCAGCTACAGCTCCGATTCAACCCCTAGCCCTGGAACCTCCATATGCCGCGGGAGCGGCCCAAGAAATGGCAAAAAGACAAAAAAAAAAAAAAAGAAAAGAAAAGAAACAAGCAGGAGTTCCCGTCATGGCACAGGGGAAACGAATCCAACTAGGAACTGTGAGGTTACAGGTTCGATCCCTGGCCTCACTCAATGGGTTAAGGATCTGGCGTTGCCCTAAGTTGTGGTGTATGTCACAGATGTGGCTCAGATCTGGCATTGCTGTGGCTGTGGCGCAGGCCGGCAGTTATAGCTCTGATTAGACCCCTAGCCTGGGAACCTCTATGTGCCACAAGCGCGGCCCTAAAAAAAAGACAAAAGACAAAAAAGAAAAAAAAAGAAAAAAGAAAAAGGTCAGGAAACCAATTTCAAAGAATAAAGAAAACAGAAGAGTGAGGTGAAGAGAAATGTTTCAAGTAAGAGTAAAAATGAGCCCCAAATTAGAGTCTCCTGATATCCCTGTACATCAAAAGATGTATTCAGTCACATATGGGAGAAAATCCAACTGGATGGATGGCCTGAAACAAGAAAGGGAATTTATTGACTGACATAACTGAGAAGTCCAGGGTCATTCTAGTTTCAGCTACAGTTTAATCTGGACTCTTCTGTAAGTCAGTTGTCTGTGCCTTCTCTTTTTAAATGTTTTGTTCTTGTTTTCAGCTTTAGATATATAATTTGACAAATTAAATTATACATAAAGTGAACAACCTAATGTTTTGATATACATGTAAACTATGAAATGATAAAAAAAGATAATTGATTTAAGCACACATGTGGTAAATTGCCTCTCAAGAATGGAATGTAATTTAAAGGCATTTTCTCTAGTGTTCTTCTCATAGACATCTCTAAGGAAACTTTTGAGATGATTTTAGAACATTTCATTACTTTTTTTCTGTCACTGATGTAGATAGGTACGCTTAGTATAATTTTCCTTAATATGGGAAGCCATACAAGTACATTTTTAAAAATAACTTAAATATCTTTCCATTTTATATATTGTCTGGATCTATTTCCCCAAAATTGTTTCAGTGACAAATGCTCAATTGTCTCTATCTGCAATCTATGTTGTGAGAAATCAACAGGAGTAATTTTTTGTAGTAAAGCATAACAAGGGTTTCTAATAAAAAAAGATTTCCGTCTCCCTTTAAATAGTGACAGTTTTTTTTTGGGGGGGGGAGGGAACTGTGACATAAAATAATTTCAAAGAGATGGTATAAATCATTTTATTTTTCAGTGCTTTATTTTCCCAGCTCTCATCCAGATGATACCATTTTAATCTCTCTGTATTACAGGTCCTGGTTACTACCCTTTGCATAATAATATAAATGGATAATCTGAATATTTGTGTATATGTATTCTGTACCACTTGTGCTATCTTTAGAACAAAATAAATGTGGTAATACATTGTGTACATGCTGATAATTTTTTAGGTTAAACATATAGGATTCCTTTCCAAAATTATTATAAATATAAAAAGCAAAATAATAAAAAGAAGTATACAGCAAGGGGTGGATAAGAGATATAAACTTTTAGTAGGACAAAAGTTCAGAGAAAGAAGAGGCTGGTTAGCTGAGAAAGACACATAAGTGGTGACTTGAGCAGAGCTGTAACATATGAGTGGAAGGAGCAGGGCAAAATTTCAGACAAGGAAGGAGTGGGAGCTGCAGCAGAAAGAAGCTTCAGAGCTGCGTTTGAGAGTTTGTCATTTATTTTACAAAAGGAGAACTAATAAAATTGTGTGGGATGGAAGAACTATACACAAAACAATGTTTAAGACTGATGTGAAAGCATCAAGGCAGTATCCCCTTGGACGCTATTCACCTTCCACTCTTAATACTGTTCACAGTTCCACATTATGCTAATTCTCTGTAAATGAAAAAGTGAATCTCTAAGAGATAACTTGCCCTTTCACACAGCTATTTAACGACAGAGCTTGGGGAAGTATCATGGTACTCATATTCCAGCCCCGGTGGGAAAGTAAAATTTGTTGACTATAATTTCTGTGTTACTGTTAAAAAGCCTTCATGATAGTGCTTACTATTAGGTATACCATACAACTTCCACCCATTCTTTCACCAAGCCCCAGGTATCCTGTCCCTTGAGAATGATGTATTTTGGAAGAGAAAACTTAAAACATGGAAAAAAATGAATTTTGAATGAATGAAGTTTCCCTCTTCCAACTGAAATTGAAACTGTTATATCAGTGAATAACATGAAAAGCTGAGTCTGGTCTTCCTATGACTAACTGAAATTTGTTCAGTGAGTAGAAAGATGAACGTACCTATCGTAATCCATGACCGCAATAGAGAGGCTAACCTGGTCCACGTTCTCCGGAGGGATGTCGAAAATAATGGCCTCGTTGTACACAGGGTTTAGAGTATTTTTCTTTGTAGTTGTTTTTCTTTTTTTTAATCTTCGACCCTCACACATCAGAGACACTTTGACATAAGGATCTTGGAATGGGAAGGCAATTTTATTAAAATGAAAGGAACAGTACAAAGCACAAATAAAATTGTGGTTAGTTGTTACTAAATAAGAAAAGTGGTATATTAAGCCCCTTAGTGTTACCTGCTTTAAATTCAAATTACTTAATTGGGAACAATAGACTCTCTAGGACTTCATACTTTGAAAAGAGCTTTATCCTTAATTAGCTAGAAAAGAGTTAACTTGTGTTTAGCACAACAGAGAAAATTCACTAGGTTACCAAGAGCCAATCCAAAACTATAATGTGTCTTTTAGTCACATCCATGGGAGGACATGGTCTGTCCCAAGTGATTTATAGGGAATGTAATCATAACAAGTAAAAATAATTGTTTTCAAGTCAATCTCCTATAACATGATTTAGAATAAGACTAAAACTTATGAAAGAGCAAGACTGTATCTAGACAAGTACATATGATCACAATGAATTGAAAACAGCAAAAACTATATTAGTCATGGCTGAGTAGTAGTCCATTGTGTATACGTTCCACATTTTCTTAATCCATTCATCTGTCAACAGACATTTATGTTATTTCCATGTCTTGGCTATTGTGAGTATTGCTGAAATGAATATGGGGGTGCATGTATCTTTTTGAATTATAGTTTTGTCCACAGAAGTGGAATTGCTGGATCATAACAAAGAACAAAATGATGTCATTTGTGGCAATGTGAATGCAACTAGAGATTTTCATGCTAAGTGAAATTAGTCAGAAAGAGAAAGATAAGGTATCACTTACAAGTGGAATCTAAATTATGGCACAAATGAACCTAACTACAAAACAGAAACAGACTCACAGACATAGAGAACAGACTTGTGGTTGCCAAGGGGTGGGGAAGGAGTTGGATGGACTGGGAGTTTGGGATTAGTAGATGGAAACTATTACATTTAGAATAGATAAGCAATGAGAGCCTACTGTATAGCACAGGGAACTATATCTGATCTCTTGGGATAGAATGTGTTAGAAGATAATAGGAGAAAAAGAATGTATGTATACACACACACACATATGGCTGAGTCACTTTTCTGTAGAGCAGAAATTGGCACTACATTGTAAATCAACTTTACTAACTAAAAAAAGAAAAACTATATTACTTGGAACTGTCTTGAATTGTTGGGAAAGGTACTAAACTTAGAGGTTCTGTTTACAGTCATAGTGCTTGATAAGGGGTTTGGATTGATGAAATGATCACTACATATCATTTATTAAATGGTCAACACTATGCAATAAGAAGGTGATATTTGATTTATAGATGTCCTAAAGAAAGTTTCCTGATGTGCATTGCCTGTATAATGCCAATTAGAAGGAGAAACATTTAACTGGAGTCTATTTTTATGGGCCAAAGTAGTCAAATAATTAAATAATTGTTAACAAGTTCTGCACCAGCTGACAGATCTCTACTGTCTTATTCTTGCCACCTTGAGTAAGAAACTAGCACAAGTGTTATAGAAAAGTATACAAATATTAATCAAAATTTTCTTTAAAAAGTCTTACTTTTTGCATCTTTTTCTAAAAAGTTTTCATGGTTTTTGGAAGGACTGTTGGTGTTTGGGTACATATGCTAGGTGGTTAAAACAATCAGTGTCTGCTCTGTTGTCATTCATTTTTTTTTTCCATTCTGATCACCCTCCAACTGTAGCACCACCACCTCTTTTTTTTTTCCTAAATCAATGTAGTAATAAATCTTATTTCTCTAGAATAAGCCAAAGATATGGCAACACTAATTTATTTGAGCAAATAAGTGCTTTTTAAGCTCCAGAAAAATGTATTTGTATATTTCAAAAGCATTTCTATCAAGGGGCAAAAATATACTCTGTGGCTGTAAATGCTGCATATAGAAAAAAAAAGTAAAAGGGCAATGCTTAATGGTTGTTTCCTATTTATTTTTCAACCCCTTTTGGTCACATCCATAGCGTGCTTAAGTTTCCACACCAGGGATTGAAATCAAGTCATAGCTGTGACAATGCCAGACAGTTAATCTGCTAAACCACCAGGGAACTCCTATTTTTCAATTTTTTAATAATAAGAAATTTGTTCTAGGGAAGCAACCCATTTTTGTGATACACTTTTTATTTGAACCTAGGCCTCTTGTTAACAATGGGAATGAGGCCTGGTTTATCATTTGCTACCCCCATCATGTATATGATGATGATATTTCTCTACTAGTGACAAGGAAAATTTATTGGCTTCTTAGCTGATTTACAAGCCTATTGTGAGAATTAATGAGATGATGTTCTCAAAGCATGCACTACCCTGATGAGATGCTTCATATAAAAAAAAAGTAGTCTTTTTCTAATTACAACTTTGATACGGTTTGCTTGTCTGGAAATTTCACTCTCTTTTGATACATAGTAGAAAGAGTAAAATAAACAATAATTTACAGAGTACACTGTTTATCTTAAGTTCTTCAACATTTACTTACATAAGACCTTTTCATCAAAATGAATGTGGAATTTACTTACTTTCTATCTTTATATTTCAATTACGTATTGCAAATTCCAAAAAAAATGAATAGGAAATTCATGCTATAGTTCAAAATTAGATGTTGAGAAAGATGTGTGATGAGAAGTCTCTTATCCATCTGTCCCCATGCTTTCCACTAAGTTTTTGTGTATTACTCAAGTATTTATGCAAATATAAGCAATATAGATATATATTCTAAGATTCCCCATTCTTACATAGAAGGGAACATGATATCCATATTTATGCTTGCACTTTATTTCTTTAAGCCACTTAGTATATACTAGAAATCTTTCTACTCTAGAACATAAAGTTTCCTCATAATTTTTATGGTGTAAATTTTGTTTGTTTATTTATTTATTTATTTATTTAATTTTTTAAAAAAAATATTTTTATTGTTATTTCCCCAATACAATTGTTTTCTACTGTACAGCATGGTGACCCAGTTACACATACATGTATACATTCTTTTTTCTTCCATTATAAGTGACTAGACATAGTTCTCAGTGCTACACAGCAGGACCTCATTGCTAGTCCATTCCAAAAGCAACAATTTGCATCTATTAATCCCAAGCTCCCAATCCATCCCACTTCCTTCTCCCCCTAGGCAACCACAAGTCTATTCTCCAAGTCCATGACTTTCTTTTCTGTGGAAAGGTTCATTTGTGCTGTATATTAGATTTCAGATATAAATGATATCATATGGTATTTGTCTTTTTATGACTTACTTCACTAAGGATGAGAGTCTCTAGTTCCATCCATGTTGCAGTAAATGGCATTATTTTGTTCTTTTTTATGGCTGCATAAATTTAGTTTATTTCTTTGTTCTAAAGAACCAAAAAGGTATATTCCATTCCCACGTCATCCTTTACTATATCCCCACTACTATTTTTTACAAATTTAACAAATGGTTACTGATCTCTCTATTCCGTCCTAATCATCTTCCACAGAGCTGTGCCAAAGTTCACCTATTAAATTATAAATAGCCCTGCATAGCTGTGGTGATTTAAGTGAAGGGACTAAAGAAAATGATGTGGTTTTACCTCTTTATCAAAGTTAGTATAGAAGCAGAGTTCCTGTGTGGCTAAGCAGAAATGAATCTGACTACTATCCATGAGGACTCAGATTCGATCCCTGGCTTCAATCAGTGGGTTATAAGGATCCATCTTCATCCCTGAGCAGTGGTATAGGCCACAAATGCGGCTTACATGTATCTCTCATTGATGTGGCTGTGGTGTAGGGCTGCAGTGGCTGTGGCGTAGGCCAGTGGTTACAGTTCTCATTGGACCCCTAGCCTGGGAACCTCCATATGCAGCCCTAAAAAAAAAAAAAAAAAAAAAACGTTAGCATAGAAGAAATTTCTTCTATACTTTCTATTGTCCAAAGTTTTTAGTTAGAAATGTGGTAAGAATGCAAATGTAAACAGTGGTCTTGAAACCTTGTTATTTCTCTGCAGGTCAGGTGAGGGAGATAAATTCATTCTAAATATGTCTTCTATGGCTCTTACTCATAGAGCAACACAAGTTTAAATTGAATGGCTTAAAGTCTAAGGATCCTCCTTTATGTATAAGTAACTAACTAGCTGGAAGTAGGGAAGCGTATGGTAAATTATGCATTTTTGAGAAAGAACTAAATCAGTAGAGAAATAAATAAAAATAAAACCTCAAGTTCAAAGTCAGTCTATTTGATAATACCTTTTGAAAATTTCATAATAATAATGTAAATTAAAGAGGTATTTGGAACACTTTATTTTATTTTGTTGATAATCTCTTTTTCTACTTTTATAGTATCCCACTACAGACAAATTAACTCAATAATTCAACAGTGATATATAATTTGGCTATGTAGAATATTTTACCCTTGACCCACTAGCCAATTGTGCACATACCGGATGAGCCAGTGATATCCATAGCCTTCAGATTTCTGCACTTGATGACTGTTAATGTCATACGTCCAGCAGTTGGCAAATAACAAAGGGAAAACATGATTTCACCCAGGTCTATACTTTCCTGGAAAGACAATTGGTAATGTTAGCAATTTCAAATACCAGATAGTGAAAACAAAATAAAATTGAGTGAAAAATCACCTTAATGGAATGTTTGAATGTTTTTAAAATTTTATTAAGGATACAGATTACACTGCAAAAAAAAAAAGCTGTACTAAACAGTGTAGGAAAAGAGAGTATGTCTCAATTATTCATTTGATATATCCACTGGTATTTCTAACAGAAATCTCAAACTTATCACAATCAAAATCAGACTGCTGATTCAACTCATTCCCAATCATCTTCTGAAACCAGTTCCTTTGCTGTCTTTTCAAAATCAGGAGAAAGTATCATAATTCAACCAGAGGCTGGAGCCAAAAAACTAGCAGTCGATTTTATTCTTATTTCCCTTTACCCCAACATATTCAACCCATGTCTTGTCTACATTATCTAAAAATATATCTGAAATTAATGCCTTTCTTTTCAGCTCTATATTCAAGCCACTATCACTTCCTGCCAGGATTACTACATTAGTCTCTAAAACTGATCAGAAGTAAAGAGATCACTTATGAAATGTAAATCAAACTGTTTCATTTTCCTGCTTAAAACCATCTAAAGGCTCACAACTGTATTACAATAAAATTCAAATTCTATACCCTGGCATATAATTGGGTAACTATAAATACTGGTATATCTAGAAAATTTCAGGTTTACAACTATTGTCCCAAGATAATTATTACAAATATCTCCTATTATTATTAAATACATCTTTGTTTAGACAGTTCATTACAAGTTCATATGTATAAGGCCCCATGTGATTCGGATCCACCTATCTCTCTAACTTTATCCCTCGCCTCTTCCTCAGCTTACTCTCAAGAAGGTACAAAAGTGTGTTTTTTTTGTTATCGAACATTTGATGTTTGTTCCTGCTTTTGACTTTTGCATTTTCTTTTTCTCTCTCATATATTACATGGCTGACTCTCACCATGCAGGATCCAGCTCATCACTGAGGCCTTCCCATTCCTATCCTTATACTCACCCAATCACAGATTTTTCACATTTTTCATAGCACTTATCATTATAAGACATGATTTTTTCAATTGTTTTTTTTATTTATTCGATTCTCATATATAAGGTCTAAGAGAACAGAGTTCTTATACATCATTTTTTTTTAAGGCCACACCCACATTTGGAAGTTCCCAGGCTAAGGATGGAATCAGAGCTGCAGCTGCAGGCCTATGCCACAGCCACAGCAATGTGGCATCTGAGCCACATCTGTGACATACACCACAGCTCCACAGCTCATAGCAATGCTGGATCCTTAACCCACTGAGCAAGGCCAGGGATTTAACACACATCTTCATGGATCCTAGTCAGGTTCGTTAATCTCTAAGCCACGAAGGGAACTCCCCCATTGTATTTTTATATCCTACTAATGGTACATAGCTGGCTCTCAGTGCATTTTTTAAGGGATGAAAAAATTACTAATTAATCTGGATAAAGACTTACTTGCTTTGTTTCATTTGTAAAGTAAAACTGTCCACAGTACCCTGATAGAGATAAATTTGCTGTCAATGGCTGCATAGATGGTAGACAAATGAAAATGAGCATGAACAAAGCACATTTAGGTTGCTTTCTTAAGAGCTGTTTACAAGATTTAATCAAATTTTATTATTCCTAGTAAGACAATTTGTGGTAGATTTAATATGGGGGGAGGGGAATAAGTTGCTATGCATTCAGGTCCATGAAATTCTTAAAAATTCTTTATGATGAAACTATTAACATTTACTGGACTTATTCTTACAGCTCAGGTTCTGATTTATGTAATTACCATTGCTTTTTCCTTCTTTTTTTTTGTCTTTTTGTCCTTTTCAGGGCTGCACCCACAGCATATGGAGGTTCCCAGGCTAGGGGTCTAATCGGAGCTGTAGCTGCTGGCCTACACCAGAGCCACAGCAAGCCAGATCCGAGCCACATCTGAAAACTCCACCACAGCTCATGGCAACACTGGATCCTTAACCCACTGAGTGAGGCCAGGGATCGAACCCTCAACCTCATCATTCCTAGTAGGATTCTTTTCTGCTGTGTCATGATGGGAACTCCAGTAATTACCATTTCTTTATTCATGGTCCATCAATAATAGAGCCTAGTAATTAAGAACATACATTTTAGAGCAAGTTAAACTTGGGTTGACTCTTATTTTCTACTTCTTAGCTGTGAGATCCTAGGAAGTTTAATTAAGCTTTGAATCTCTGAAACTTCATTTTCAGATTGAGGAAAGTGCCCATTCCTTAGGCGTTTCAATTATTAATTGAGATGATATAAATAAATTCCAAGGAATTTAACAGTGTCTGACATATAAGGCACACTGTTGTGTTCACTGCTGTATTGCTATTACATGGAGCAGTGCCCTACACATATCAAGGGCTCAAAAATACTGGAAAAGTGAAAAAAAAATAAAAAGAAGCAATTATTTTTTGGGGGGAAAATAATTATTTTAAAACAAAATTATATCCACATGGGTCTCCTCTGGGCTGTTTGATTGCTACAGATCCAAAATTGTGAGCAAGGGAGTTCTGGCTGGGTGCAGGGAAATGAATCTGACTAGTATCCATGAGAATGTGGGTTCGATCAGTGGGTTGGGGATCCAGCATTGCCATGGGCTGTGGTGTAGTTCACAGACATGGCTCAGATCCCACGTTGCTGTGGCTGGGGTGCAGGCTGGCAGCAGCAGCTCTGATTGGACCCTTAGCCTGGGAAATTCCATGTGCTGTGGGTGTAGCCCCAAAAAGCAAAAAAACAAAACAAAACAAAACAAAAACTGGTGAGCAAGATCTAAAAGGGGACACCTGAGGAGAAACAGGAAGAGCTTAACCTCCTAGGAGAACTCATTCTTTTCCCTACCAAGCAAATACTGAGTATTATTTGTTAGGTGCGCAGGTATGTGCTGTAGACACCTAAATAGAAATGGCATGATTCTGCTCTTGAAGATCTCAGTTGAGGGGCAAGAGAGTAGGCTATAAGGGGCTAGGAAAATAAACCCTATTCTATTTGTAGCTGCTGATTCTTTATTTCTCTTTCTTTTTTCCAGTGTTTCTCTAGGCTCAGTCCATGGGCTGGAGTTCTCTGGTAGCCATCCTTCTTTTCCTCACTGGGCACTTGTTCCAGGAACAATCAACCAGAGTAGGCATATTTTGTTGAGAGATGATAAAAATTAAGGCATCCCTTTGTATATGTAGAACAAGACAGCAAGTTTCACCAAGAAATATGGTGGGGGTGGTAGTGGAGAAGCTGGGAAAGAAATTAGGAGACATGTTCTCAGAGATGAAACCTTAGACTTCAACAGGAAATACACAACATACAAACAGAAAAAAAATACAAACAAAGATATCTAAAGGGATTAGTAAATGAAACATTTCCACATGTCTGACTGATATTGTTTTATTTTTACACATTACACCATCATTTACACTCAAAAAATAATGATACTAATGAAAATTATATTTAAAAAATCATTTCCTTATTTTGAGTAGGCTAGATTAGGATGGAAAAAGAAGAGAGGGGCCATTGAAGTAAACAGGTATGGGAAGGTGTTGGCTTAAGACAGGTTTGAATTCAAAGATACATTTAGGAAGACTCATTAAGACATTACAAAAAAGAGCTTTAAACAAACAATTGGTTGCCATGGTGACAGCAGTCATCACAATTCACTTAACATTCTA
The DNA here is from genome assembly GCF_016906955.1 of Phacochoerus africanus. Classification (NCBI taxonomy): domain Eukaryota; kingdom Metazoa; phylum Chordata; class Mammalia; order Artiodactyla; family Suidae; genus Phacochoerus; species Phacochoerus africanus. The sequence continues at coordinate 44,764,691 of NC_062550.1, read as the reverse complement.
AATGTAGTCTGCCTTCCAGATTTTCTGGTTGGTAAGAAAACAGATGGTTTTCCTTACACTATTAAATGATGTGTTATTAGATCAAATGAGCTTCTTCATTAAGTTACTACATTATTTCATGAAATAAAGCTACTGTGAAATGCAGATGCAAAATGGGTCTACAGAATTCAAACTATAGTAAAATATTTATTTCAGTCTTACCCACACCTCCCATTCACCTGAAAAAATCATGGAATTTAACCTCAAGCAACCCATTTAACCCCACTTGGCCTCAGTTTCTTTGGTATAAAATGAAGGGTTCAAAAAGATAAACTAGTTTATTTTCCAGTTCAAAAAATTTGTACTCTTAAGCACCAGCAAAATGAGGATTAAACAGTATACGTAGCTTTGGTAGGGTCAGGAAGGTATGGACAGGTCCTTTTAGATTTGCTACGGAGCTGGCAAAGCCTCACTGGAAAGACCAGAAAGGATCAGTTGGTGCTAATAGCTCAATTTCATGTCCAAGAATCAGTGGTCATAAAACATGGCTATCAGTTAAATTTCTAGGGGAAGGGTCCAATCCTTAAAGGAGAGAGCATAGGGTTGACTCGGGGATTCGTGAGAAAAAACCATACTGGAGAGTGAATGTGCAGTGTCACTTACATTCCCCCCTGCTCTGCTAAAAATTTCAAAAGGATTGTATTTGACTCTGCTATGTGTTGGACACATATGGCCTACAACACTGAGTCTATCCTCCTCAACGTGACACATGGTCCCTAAAAATCTGGTCCCTACATTTTCTCCTACTTTCATTTTACAAATTCCTTCTTATACACAACAAACCTCGAAACTCTGCACTCTATATCAAATGCCTTGTCAATCTCTAAACATTCGTTCATTCATTAGAATGCTCATGTTTATTGAGAGCATCCAAAATGGCAGACACTCTTCTACACATTGAGGAAACACAGACAATCATGACAAAATTTTCATAGGGCTTATATGGGATTTTGGACAAGTCACAAAACCTCTCATGATTAATTAAGAGACAAGCCAGAATAAAAACAGAGGTCTGCATAATTTTAAAGTACATTTTTTTTAATCCACTGTGTTAAGCGATTTTAAGAGAGATTCTTGGAGTTTCCATTGTGGTTCAGTGGGTTAAGAACCCAAAATAGTGTCCGTGAGGATACAAGTTTGATTCCTGGCCTCCCTCAGTGGGTTAAGAGTCTGGCATTGCCTTGAGCTCCAGCATAGGTCTCAGATGTGGCTCAGATCTGGCGTTGCTATGGCTATGGGCATAGGCTGGCAGCTGCAGCTCAGATTAGACTAACCCCGGAGCTTCCATGTGCCACAATATTGGCTATTAAAAAAAATGAAAAAAAGAGAAATTCTTTAGTAATTGTGGGTATAAGACAAATAGTACCTGATTCTTCTCTGGAGGCTCTAGGAGAACTTCAGAGGTGAATGACCTTTATTCTGTACCTCGAAGAGTGACTAATGGTAAAGGGAATTAAAAATAGAGGGAACAGAATATAAAGAAGCTGTGATGTGAGGCTTTGGAGAGTCTAACCAAGACTGGAAGGTAACAGAAACCACTGGCTCTGACAGCGCCACAGGATAACTTAACTGGCAACACACTGGCTTTATTCTAAATGACTCTTCTCAGGAATACTTAGATCAACCCTAATTTTCTCTGAAGTCAGAATGAGATCCAATTTTATGGCTAATAAAATGGAGAAGTTGCATTTAGATTTAAGAGGGATAAAATACAATGATAATATGCCAAGGGCCCAGTTTGCAGCCTGACACATGGTGTATGCTCAAACATATTATTTTCTTATTTATAACAATTTTTTTAGAGCCAGTGACTGGTATAAGGTTGATGCTCAATAAAAAGCATATTAAATAAATAAATCATTAAAGCATCAGGTCAAGGTCATGACTTCAGTGGCAGCGGGGTCATTAACTGCAGAAGTGAAGACTACTCAAAAAGCAAAGAGCAAATGAACAAAGACACTGTTTATGAGCGTTGAGGGTTTTGTGAGTGAGATGACCCCAGACAAGTGCAAGGGCATGTCCACATACATGGCCCTCAGAGTACTGTAAACATAGTTAAAACATCTTTTGAGCCATTTAGAAGGACACTAAGGATTTGCAGAGTTAAAGTTACACAATACTTATCTTCTGGTTTTATTAAACTTTATTTCTTTGTAGATCCTTCTATCTAGGGTGATCTGGTATGATGTTTGCTATAATTCTACACTGCATTGGAATTTCAGAATTAACTGTATCCTTAAGGTGGGCAAATTGTCTTTTTATCTTTGTACATCTGTCCATCTGTTCCATTCAGACAGCACAATATAGCACTTCCCTCCTTTTCCTTCAGAGAACCACAGTTTTCCCACAGCACGTCCTCCCTGCCCTTCCTCTTTCTCACAGTCATTCTGATTAAACCAGATTTCATCATGTTCAATGAAGGTAGGGGAAAAGATTGACAGAGGAAGGTTATAGCACTAAACCTAGTTATATTCTTGGATTTTTACATCACATTTTCAGCTTTGATTTTTTTCCCCCACCATCTCCACTTGAAGACAGAGAAAATGTTCACCTAATGTCCTTTAGCAGGACCTGCTTATATTTCTATATGAAGGAAGGAATTCACTCTGTTGAGCATATAACATTAAGCATTGTGCTTGGCCATGGCACAAAGATGAGGTGACACTTTACTGAATTCAGGGCATAAATGGGTAGAGAGCATGACAGTGCTACAGATGGGACAATTATAAACCCCACTGAGCATTAAGTAATTAATGGTCACAACCTAGAGCTATTACTGCCAGGGATGCTATTTAATAGTGCTCGTGTTTCTTCTCAGTGGGAAAACCATTTTCAGCCCTCAATCCAGGCAGAAATAACTCTACCTGGCACAATGGTTTAGCTCATATTCTATCCAACACAGCCACAGACTTAGCTAGCAGCAGTCATAAAGTGTTCAGGTTGTAGGAACAGAGCTGAGGCCTTAAAACAAACTTTCTTGGATTTATCAAATCAAGTCTCCTAACTTGATTAGGATAAGAATAGAGTGGGTAGCCTAATATAGACACTGGGACAAGAAGAACTTGGGACATAATTAGAAGGTACAAACTGATTAAGAGATATCACAAGTTCCTTGCTGAGAGGAACTGGAGACTTTTTTCAAACCTTCATCACCATTTATAGATAGGGACGTAAACTGGTGTAGTAAACTGTATACGTCAGTCCTTGGAGTGTTTGATGTTTTTAAACATCATTACAAAATTCCTGAAGGAATTCCTCTCAGTATTGCTGGATGTAGACACTTGAACTGGATGAACTTGGCTTTACTATTTTATTGTTTTCAAAAATTTATTTATCTGTCATTTTAGAGCCCACTCTTGGCATATGGAAGTTTCCAGGCTAGGGGCTAAATCAGAACCATAGCCTCTGTCAGAGCTGGATCTGTGACCTATGCAGCAGCTTGCAGCAATGTTGGATCCTTAACCCACTGAGCGAGGCAAGGGATTGAACCCACAGACTCGTGGAAACTCGTCAGGTTTATAATCAGCTGAGCCACAATGGGGACTCCTTGGCTTCACTATTTTAAAGTAAAGAATATGAAATTGGTTTACATGATTCCAATCCTCCCCCCACCCCCGCCAAATTTTATTCTCCACATAGTAGCCAGAGACCTTATTAACAATAAATGAAGCCATGGCTCACTTCTGTTCAAAACCCATCATTGGTCTCACATGTCACTCAGAATAAAACTCAAAGTTCTTTCCAGGACCTAAAGGCTATATATGATTTGACCCTCAGCTATCACTCTAACCCCACCTATCCCTTTAAGAGGCCTTAACTGACCACACTATGAATAGTAGCCCCACCTCACAGCCATTTCCTGTCCCTTACCTTGCCTGCCTCATGTTTCATATAGTGCTTCCATTCATTGAACATATTACATATTCTTTCATTATTACCTGTTTGCTTTTTTTTTTTTTTTAAAGTAGGCCTTGTTAGACTGGGGACAGTTGATGTCGCAAAACATCCAAAATAGTATCTGGTAAGTAGAAGTATTATTGGTTGAACAGATAGATTAAGATCCTTTCTGCAAGTGGGTGTAACAAGTACTGGTCTTGTTACAAAATGTTCTCACAGTCATCTTTTTTTTGTTGTTGTTGTTGGATGGGCAATATATCATACTTGCTCCTCTATAAATAACTAGATTATAAATAAAAACATTTGCAATCTACTTTGTGGTAAGAACCTGTTAAAACATAATTTTCTGCTTCTGGTTATTTAAGCTCTTCTATTAGACTTGTATTTCATAGGTGCCTACACTTGTAAAGAATCTCTTTACTTACCATGGGGTATGGGATTGTGTGTAGAATATATAAAAATTTAAAAGCACTCCAAAAACATAAATAATATTGATATTCAGTCAATAAGATCCTTGGTTTACCAAACTAGTGAATTAATTATAGAAAGTAATGCATGCCTCAGCATAATCTTATATGACATTGCCATATTTTATTCAATTTCAAGATTGAGGAAAAGAGTAAAGAATATCTCTTTCATTTTTTAAAAATTGTAAGCATAATGGAATTCCCGTTGTGGCACAGTGGTTAACGAATCCGTCTAGGAACCATGAGGTTGCGGGTTCGGTCCCTGGCCTTGCTCAGTGGGTTAAGGATCCGGCGTTGCCTTGAGCTGTGGTATGGCTGCAGACACAGCTTGGATCCCGCATTGCTGTGGCTCTGGCGTAGGCCGGCGGCTATAGCTCCGATTCGACCCCTAGCCTGGGAACCTCCATATGCCACGCGAGAGGCCTTAGAAAAGGCAAAAAGACAAAAAAAAAGTAAGCATAATATATTTAAGACATTTAAATATTAATGTGAGAAATTTAAGACAAGTAAGGAATTGGGATATTAGTAATTAAGTAAAACAGCTGCTTTGTTTGTAATGGATTACAGCATGTTAAGGATAACTGACACTTAACTTAGCAACTTTAACTTTTATAAGAACTGTACATTTATTACCTTATGTTATTTTCAAAATATTCCTGTGGGGTTGATATTATTAAAAATCTCTTTTTATGGATGAGGAAGCAAGTTCAGAAATGTTAAGCAATTTACCCAAAGTGATATGACTAGATGGTAGGAAGTCCATGATTCTAAATTAAAGGACACTCATGTTGAGTTCCTGTGGTTTTCTGCTTTTCTCTGTAACTTTCCCCAGTGGAAATCTACTTCACACTCTACTGGCTGGAAGAACAAACTCGAAATTGTATTTATGACCTTAGACTTCAAATCTAGCAAATAAAGTACTATATTTCTTTGAATTTTTTTAAAATTAGAAAATCAGTTACCTAAATTATAGGAAACTATTTAATACAGTCTATTATAGAGAAAGAGGATGCTATTTTGAAAATTCACATTTGAAAATCAGCTTCATATTTTTTTAATATGTAAGAGAATATTAATCACTAAATTACTTAAATATAGGAGATAAGTGAACAATTCTAACCTAACACTACCTTTAGAATTATACTAAATTCCTAAAATTTGCAACAGACACAAGTATGCTGCTAGAACATAACAGGAATAAGAAGCTTCTCATCTCCTACAACTTTCAAGAACTACAAAACAGAAAGATACAAAAGATATAATTAAATTATACCTCTGATATGGATTTTTTACTAATTATATCCAATAAAGAAAAATAGCCAAGAAATTTCCTGAAATAACACTAATTGTTTTGTTTTTTGTTTTTTGTTTTTTTAGGACTGCACCTTGGGCATATGGAAGTTCCAAGGCTAGGGGTCTAATCAGAGCTACAGCTGCTGGCCTACGCCACAGCCACAGCAATGCAGGATCTAAGCCATGTCTGTGGCCTACACCATAACTCATGGCCACTGAATGAGGCCAGGGATTGAATCCGTGTCCTCATGGATACTACTTGGATTTGTTACCCCGAGCCATAAAGGGAACTCCCACCACTAATTCTGACTGCTCTTTTGAACAAGGCCGAAAGTGTCACTGCTTAGTTTTTCATGCATTTTGATAAAAGTTGTTAACAAGATAGATTTTACAGGACTATAAGTTTTAAAGGCCTTATGCATGTATTTTGTCCTAAGTATCATATTAAAAATTGCTTTAATTCAATTTATGTATTTTGAGATTTTCACTCTGAAAACAAAAGAGAACTTTCATGTTAAAAATTTAATTATTTTCATTTCTTTTTAGTATGTTTTAAGAATGGTAACAATCTAACATAATTCAGAGCAAACACTGAACTAAGAGTTAATTAAGTTTTAAAAATCTAGTTTTAGAGCTTCTATATGAATTTTAAGTGATTTTCTTAATATCACTGGACCTTCTTTTGCTAAACTATAGAATGAAAGAACCTCTTGAATTCTCTAAGGATTATACAATAATATGCTCATAAGATCTGGACTCTCAAAATCTTACTCAGAATATACCTATGAACATTTAAGTTAATATAAAAAGATGTGGACTATTGCCTTTGGAATGGATTAGCAATGAGATCCTGCTGTGTAGCACTGGGAACTATGTCTAGTCACTTACGATGCAGCATGATAATGTGAGAAAAAAGAATGTATACATGTATGTATAACCGGGTCACCATGCTGTACAGTAGAAAAAAAAAAACCAATATATTGGAGAAATTAAAAAAAAGAGGAGTACAAAAAAAAATAAAATAAAAAATAAAAAGACTTCCGACCTATTATAAGTCTCATGCATTTTTCTCTGAGAATAAGATCTGTTAGTTAAGACATATTGATTTTGCTTATATATAATTCTCCCAACCTAAGTATTTTATTATACAACATAAAAGAAACAAATTGGAGAAGTAAGGAATGCAGGAAGCATGTATACTTATAATGGAGAGAAAATAGTGTAATAGAAGACAAATGGACAAACATAAAGATCTGTTTTTTAAATATACCATCGTAATTAATGGGGTCATAAAGGTCATCACTATCAAGAAAAGGTTAAATTATATTCAGTAGCTTCTACTTAAAAAGTAGAGACGTGTTTCTATTTCGTATTCTAAAGTAAGAAACTGGGCTTATAAATATATGTTTTGAAATCTATAAAATTATCATAAATAGAGTTTTTATAACTTTTCTATAATAATAATATATGATTTATGCTAAAATCTTGATTTTAAGAGGCAGAAGTTTGGACTACCCAGTTGCTATGAAATGTGAAATTCCAATGTGAGGAGGCCCTCTGAAATTCTCTGTAAAAAAGATTAGAAGGCTTTTAGCAATGTCATGTTTCATTTTCTGGTTAAAAGCCTTGTGTTATTATCAAGTTTTGTTTTTTTTGGTTTGTTTTTTTGTTTTTGTTTTTGTTTTGTTTTTTTTGGCTTTTTAAGGCCACACCTGTGGATATGGAAGTTCCCAGGCTAGGGGTTTAATGGGAACTGTAGCTGCCGGCCTACACCACAGCCACAGCAACATGGGATCTGAGCTGAGTTTGTGACCTACACTACAGCTTATAGCAATGCTGGATCCTTACCCCACTGAGTGAGGCCAGGGATTGAACCCGTGTCCTCATGAATCCTAGTTGGGTTCGTTACCACTGAACCACGATGGGAACTCCCTTACTATCAAGCATTTTAAGGGATGAATTTAGCTTCCACAAAGGTCATAAACATATCAAACATCTTAGACATATGGCATGGTCCAAGAAGGTACAAGAAATTAACTTGTTTGTAATCAGGAGTCATGTTCTTTCTTTGTGGTATCAGCCTGTGATATAGGCAGAAACAGACAACCTACACAAATTAGGGTAATTCCAGAGGGTTTAATGAAGGACTATCTACAGAGATGTGAGCAAGAAGTAGGGAAACCACAAGAGATGGCAGGGTCCCCTGGTGATGCTAACAGTAGAAGCTGTAATGATCCATATCTCTGAAAGGGCAAGGGAAGTGACAGCTGAATTCAGAAAAAAAAAGTGATAAGAAGAAAAGCCTGCTTTGAGAGGAAATGTAAAAGATATATCCAGCCTGAGGCAATCTCTCAGACAAAGAGCTAAAGAGAATACACATCCAGTGTCAATTCTCCTGTCCTAGCATCTCTTGCCAGAACTCAAGAGAGCAGAGAGCCTGTGGGTAAACAGGCCAGGTTTCCAAGGCAGCAAACAAGGTGAAGACAGTGGAAAGTGAACCTAAAGGAACATATAGATGATATCCAACATCTTTAGATCTTCAGGTTTTATAATATGCACTATTTAAGTGCATGAAGAGGTTGGTGAGGGAAAAAAGAGGAGAATGTACCCAGTGGAAAAGGGAGATGAGGGGCAGTATGAGTATGTATGTATATGTATTCACAAATACGTATACATATACACAAATACACATACATATACCATAAAAGAAAAATAGCATCTGCTCACTGAATCACAGCATACAGTAACTAGATAGATTTAAATGATCTCGTACACAAAACTTTCTGACCTAAATAGGAAAACATACCACCTAAAACTATCTTCACCATAATAATAGGACATGGCCATTTTTAGGATTAAGATCTTCATTCCTTATTAATACATCAACTGCAACAACCGAAACCATATCCCAATGATATCATTCTGCTAATATTTCTTGGCAGCTAATGTATATTGAGCATTAACAAATTCCTGGTTCTATGCTAAGCATTTGTCTTACTTAGTTTAAGTTAGGTAAACTCTGGTTTACCTTCTTATAATCCTCATTTTGCAGATAAGATAATTAAGACATAAAGAGATCTATTAACTTGCTCAAAGACATAAAGATTAGCAATACAGTGAGGATGCAAAAGCATGATCAATTTGTTCTTTAGTGACTAGGTTATACTTCTTCTTAACTATACCCAGAGAAATGCAGAGACAAAGAAAGACAGAGACAGACAGAGACCCATGGATACTACAGAAGGTAGCTAGCAATCGTACTCTTTAAAAGTAGAACGATGTAGGGATTTAAACTGGAAATTACATAGATGGCATGAATATAGGCCAAAGTATTGTTTTGCTTTTTAAAGAACCCCAAATAGTATGATTCAAAATTTAGGTTTTAGATATGCATTAGCTTTGAATTTTTGTTTTTTGAAACAGAATTGTGATGAATACTATGAGAATCTACTGCTTCATTGCTAATAAAAGGCTAATATAATCATTGTTGTGGGCTATTTTACTAAAGCCAGATTATCTGCAATCTTTCACATGAAATGCAAAAGTGATTAGACTGATTAGACACCGAAGACCTGTCCACTAAATGTAAATGTGATTTAACTTTATATCCCATTGTGTCTAAGTGGGTTAAGAACGTGACATAGCATCTGTGAGGATGTGGGTTAGGTCCCTGGCCTCACTCAGTGGGTTAAATATCTGGCACTGCCACGAGCTGTGGCATAGGTCACAGATACAGCTTGGATTCGGCACTGCTGTGACTATGGTGTAGGCCTCAATCCCTAGCCAGGGATCTCCCATATGTTGCAGATGTGGCTGTAAACTGGAAGCAAATATATATAAATTATGATGATTTGTTGAATATAAAATATTTATAATATAAAATCCCTTTCAAGAGTCTGTTGTTAAAAGTTAAGTATGTATTGGGGGAAGGGCAAAATGGCAGCATACGAAGATCCTGAGTTTACCTTCTCCTTCGGACACACTGAATCTACACTTGCATATACAGCAATTTCTCCAGAAGACCTGTGGACTGACTGAATAGCTAACATTATGCTCAATGGTATTGAAAAAAGTTGAAAGCATTTTCTTTAAGGTCAGGAACAAGGATTCCACTCTTCCCATTTTTATGCAATATAGTATTGGAATTTGTAGCCACAACAATTAGTCAAGAAAAAAAAGTCAGAGTTTCCACTGTGGCACAGCAGAAATGAATCCAACTAGTAACCATGAGATTGTGGGTTCGATCCCTGGCCTTGCTCAGTGGGTTAAAGATCTGGCATTGCCCTGAACAGTGGTATGGGTTGCAGACTTGGCTCAGATCCTGTGTTGCTGTGGCCAGCAGCTACAGCTCCGATTGGACCCCTGACCTGGGAACCTATATATGCAACAGGTGCAGCCCTTAAAAAAATAAATAAATAAAAAATAAAGCAAAAAAAGTCATCTAAATTAGAAAGGAAGGAGAGAAACTATCACTGTTTTCAGATGACACTATATAGAGAAAAGCTCATAAATGCCACCATAAAAATATTAGAACTAATAAAATAATTCAATGACATTGAAGGATATAAAACTAATATATAGAAATATGTTTCACTTTATATACTAATAATGAACTTTCAAAAAGAAAAATAAAGAAAACAATCCCATTTACAAGTGCATCAAAAAGAACTAAATATCTAGGAATGAATTTATGTTAAATTTATTTAAGGAGGTGAAAGACCTTTATTCTGATTACTCTAAGACTTTGAGGAAAGTAATTGAAGTTGGATGAATCAATATTACTAAAATGTCCATATGACCTAAAGTGATCTATAGACTCAATGTAATTCCTATCAAAATACAAATGAAATTTTTCACAGTACTAGAACAAATAATCCTAAAATTTGTATAGAGCCATAAATGACCTTGAATAGCCAAAGCAATTTTGAGAAAGAAGAATAAAGTTGGAGGTATCATGCTCTCTGATATTAAATTATTATATAAAGCTACAGTAATCAAAACAGCATGGTACTGGCACAAAACCAAACAGATAGATCAATGGAACAGAAAAGAGAGCCCAGAAATGAACCTGTATTTAGATGGACAACAAATCTACTTCAAAGGAGGCAAGAAAATGCAATGAGGAAAAGCTTCTTCAATAAATGATGTTGGGAAAACCAGACAGATAAATACAACAGTATCAAATTGACTACTCTCTCACACCATATACAAAAAGAAAATTCAAGTTGATTAAATATCTGAACCCATAAAATTCCTAGGAGAAAATGTAGGCAGTACATTGGTGACATTGGTTTTAACAATTTTTTTTTTAGATATGTTTCCCAAGGCAAGGGAAACAAAATAATAAGTAAGCAGATGGGACTAGATCAAACAAAAAAGGTTCTGCACAGTGAAGGAAACTACTGGCAAAACATAAACGCTGCCTATTGAATGGGAGAAGATATTAGCAAACCATTTATCTAATAAAAGGTTAATAACCAAACTATACAAAGAATTCATTCATCTCTACAATAAAACACAAGCAACCTGATTAAAAAATGGGAAGAGGACATGAGCAGACATTTTTCCAAAGAACACATGCATGCAGATAGCCGGTAAACATATGTAAAGGTGCTCAACATCACTAATCATTAGGAAAATGACAGCCAAAACCACAGTGAGATACTAACTCAAACCTGTCAAAATGGTTATTATTAAAGACAAGAAACAATTTTTGGTGAACATGTGGAAAAAATGGAATTGTCATACAATATAGATGGAAATTATAAATTGATGCAACCACTAAAGAAAACAGTATGGAGTTTCCTTAAAAAAATGAAAAATAGAACTACTATATGGTCCAGCAATTCCACTTCTGGGTATTTATCCAAAGAAAACAAAAACACTTTTGAAAATGTTCTGCACCCCTATGTTCACTGCAGCATTATTTACAGCCAAAATATAGATGCCACCTATTTCCTTGATAGATGAATGAATAAAGAAAATGTGGTGTATATTTATGTATAGATGTGTGTGTGTGTGTCTGTATCATATATTTGTATGTCTATATATTTATACATATATACGTATACATACACCTGCAATGGAATAATACTCAGTCTTAAAAAAGGAATAAAATTTTGTCATTTATAATAATATGGATAGACTTTGAAGGTATTAGGCTAAGGGGAATAAGTTAGAAAGAGAAAGACAAGTACCATGTAATTTCATTGATATTTGGAATATAAAAGACAAACACAATATAACAGAAATAGACTCATAGATACACAGGACAAACTGGTGGTTGCCAGAAGGGTGGGCGGTTGGCTGTGGAAAGAAATAAGTGGAGATTAAGGAGTATAAACTTCCAGCTATAGAATAAAGAAGTCATAGGGATAGAATGTACACATAGGGAATATAGTAAATAATGTTGTAACACTTCGTATGGTAACCAAACATTGTGGGGATTTTCAGTAATGTATTAAAATATCACATCACTATTTTGCACATCTGAAACTAATATAATATTTTATGTTAAGTATAATTTAACAATTTTTCTAAAAAGGAAAAAATCAAGTAGGTTTTAAGGACAAGAAGTATCATGCTTTGGGAATTCAGATATTCTGTAATAGACTTAATTTCAACTTAAGTTTAATTTAATTTTATATTGCAACATAGATGTTTCCTATCAATTCTTGCAAAATGACTAAAATACCTAATAGGTAGGTTCATGAAATTTATTTGCATCATTTGAGTTAAAAAACTAATTAATGGTGGCACATTAGCAGATGTGTTATTGACATTCCAGTGTCAAGTTTACAAGAAAATTAGGAATGATCAAATAAGTGCAGATATAGATTTATTGTCCCAATCTGCAGGTCTATGGCTACAGAACTATCTGGTGTACCTTGAATGATCTATGAAGACAGTCCCTGACCAAAAACCACACTGCCCTGCCTTCTACCACACTTTCTTCTTTATAATGAATTAGAATTTTGCATTCTTTAATATGTTATTGGATAACACATTATTACATAGTTAACAAACTTTAGAAGATAATTTTCTGATCTTTAAATGTGAAAACAAAATTCAGTATTATTCTGATCCTGGGATAGATCCAGGATGACTGGGGATAGATTTAAAGACAAATCACTAGGGAGCTCCCACTGTGACATGGTGGGTCAAGAATCTGACTGCAGCAGCTCAGTTGCTGCAGAGGTGTGTGTTCAGTCCCTGGCCCAGCACAGTGGGTTAAAAGATCTGGCACTGCCACAGCTGCAGTGTAGTTCTCAGCTGTGGCTTGAAATTCAGTCCCTGGCCAGGGAACTTCCATACACTACAGGTGTGACCATAAAAAATGAAATAGTAAAATAAAATAAAAATAAATTACTCCAAATAAGAAAACAAAGTTAAAATTCATTGAAACATTTAAAGAATTTTTAGTAATGTATATTAAAATACATTATTCAAACCAAAACTCAGCTAGTATAGTTAGTACTCTGAATGACTGGTACAATGAATGCAACAGTTTCTTGGTATTTGTCACATTAAGACCTATTTCAAATAATATTTTATATTCAAAGAAATGGAAAGATATCCTATGCCCTTGGATTGGAAGAATTAATACAGTTAAAATGGCCATACTAACCAATGCAATCCCTATCAAATTACCCATGACGTTTTTCACAAAATTAGAAAAAAAAAATCCTAAAATTAAAAAAAATTAAAAAGACCCTGAATTGCCAAATCAATCCTTAGTAAAATGAGCAAAGCAGGAAGCATAACCTTTCCAGACTTACAACAACACTACAAAGCAACAGTGATCAAAACAATATGGTACTGGCACAAAAACAGGCATATAGATCATGGAACAGAATAGACAGTCCGGAAAAAAAACTCACACACCTATGGTCACCTCCCTGGTCAGAATGGCCATTATCAAAAAAGCCTAAAAATCATCAAAAATCACCATTACCAAAAAGGTCTACAAATAAAAAAAGTTGGAGGGGGTCTGGAGTAAAGGGAATCCTCCTACACTATTGGTGGAAACATAAATGGGTGTACTGTGGAAAACAGTATGAAAGTTCCTTAAAAAACTAAAAATAGAACTATCATATGATCCAGCAATCCCACTTCTGGGTATATATCTGGAAAAGATGAAAGTTCTAATTTGAAGAGATACACACACCACAATGTTCACAGTGGCACTATTTACAGTATACAAGATGTGGAAGCAATCTAAGTGTTCATTCATCAAGAGACAAATGGATAAAGATGTGTGTTTGTGTATAATGGAATGTAAGCCATAAAGTAGAATGAATTACTGCCATTTGCAGCAATATGGATGGACCTAGAGGCTTTCATGCTAGGTGAAGCAGGTATGACAGAATAAGACAAATATTACAAGATATCACTTACATGTGGAATCTAAAAAATAGTACAAATGAACTTATTTACAAAACAGAAACAGATTCAAAATATAATATGATACACACTTGATGAAAAACAATATGAAATAAAAAGACACCCAATGTGACTTTGAAATATAACCCAGTTTTTTCCCTAATAGATTATCACAGGAGACCATGAAATAAAAAAACCCAACAACTAAAAATGTTTTAATGATGCAGTACAATAAACTAACAGTGTAATTTTTTATTTAACTTATCCATATAATTTATGATGAAATTTAATGACCTCCAATACTGGTTGTGCTTAGTAAAACACCAATAAAGGGAAAATACAAAAGAAGATGTTTTGAATTGGAAAATTATTTTCTTATATTTTAAGTAATCCCTGTCTCTGTCCAAAACTTCAACATTTTAAGCTTATAAATTTTTTAAAATTTAGACAAAAGATGTAAAGACAACTTGGTGGTAAAAACTAATAAATGAAAACAATTTAGAAATCTAACCTCCAAGAGATGAGTTCCCTAATTCTGTTTCTCCAATCTATCCTGGTCAAATAATCTTGAATAGTAAAAATATTTATGTAAAAAGAATGCAACAATTTTCAGTATAACAAAATTTATGCCTAATTCAAATGTCCCATGATAAAAGAAGGGTTAGGTAACTGGGTAATATACTTAAACATCATGGTACTAAAATATAGCATGAAAAAGAATGAGTGTGAAAAAATTTAAACTTAGTTTTATCTTAATTATTTTAAAGAATTCATAAAAAACAAACTAGAAAGCAACATGCCAAGATTTTACATATAACCCATGGCATTACACATTTTAATTTTATGTTTTTTACTCTGTTTTTAAAATTTTCAATATTAAAAAAGTGTATTTCAGGTTGGATTTGAGGAACGAAATCATCTTAAATGATAAAAGCCAATAATAACTATGAGGAAACTGAGTGCTAAGAATAGGTCACAGATAATTATGTCAGAAGGCAAAGGCCTACTATTTTTGGCAAATTACAAGAGTTTTTTTTTTTTTTAATTCATTTAATTTATCCAGACACTAATGTTACCTACATAGTGTTACATGCCTGAATTATTGTGTATGTATGTAATCACACGCTCTATTTACAGGTATTTAGGACATAAATTCCCTAACTTTGTAGAATTAATTTAAGTAATAATTAGTTTAATATATCACTGTAGGTGAAATAAAAAGCAACATATTGATAGAATTATAACTTACTGTGGTAGCACAATGAATATCTTTCCATACTGTGGCTTCCCTGGAGAGATCAGAGGCTTCAAACAAATTATCGAGAATCACTTCCCCAATCATGTCATGTCTAGAAAATCTGTCAAAATCATATACACTGAAATGTAGCTTTCGGTTGCTTAGTTGATCATATGCTACAGGAAATTGAAAAGTTTCATCAAACAGAGGATTTAAAGTCTTTCGGTGTACACGGGTCTGATATTTCTTTTTCCTATCTGGAAGAAGGTACATCTTCACGTAAGGGTCAGAAGTTCCTGTAAAATCTTTAGCAGGGAGATCTAAGGCTTTGATAATTTTAACAACTAGAAGTTCATTTTCATAATCATACTGGAGCGTAAAGTTAAGCTTCCCACAGGTTTTGACATCTTCTTTCCTGTTGCCCTCAGAGTCAACTGATTTCTGTTTGTAGAGCTCTGGTTTTATTCTCCCAATGCTGGTTGTTGTTTCTCCTCTTTGTAAAACAGGTTCTGTGCCCATGCCAAAATCAACACTGGAAACTTGCATTTGCCTTGGGAGATGTCTTCTGAAGGAATTGTGGCTGTAAACACACACATACACACAAAATCATTTAGGTCAATCATTTTGATGACAGTATTACTCCGGCAATAAACTCTCCCCTACATCCAGGATAATAAAAGTGTTATAATAAGCAGATGCTCATGTGCACACACATACACACACACACACACACACACACACACACACACACACAATCAGAGTTACTTCTGAAAAACCAGAAATGCAGTTTTCAAAGGAAAAGTCTTCTAAAGTTATATAAACACCTAAAACACACAAATGTACATTTATATGAGCTTTTGGAATTTTTACTTATCATCATAGGCACATAATTACCCAAAAAGTTCAATATTCAACAAAATATTATAAATGTTATCAATCACTTGGGTGTATCTAGATGTAAACATTATGCAGACAAATCATTCAGATAGCTGGTTTCTTTTCATCTGAATACTTTGGTTTTATCAATTTCACATTTTAGTGATGACAATGTTAAAACACATAGGTCCACATATTCTCACACAGTGTTATTTAAGGTAACTAAATGAATATTTACTTTTTAAAACAATATATACTTAGTGATAGCCAAAATGAGTACATTTTCTTTTTCAAAATGAAGTGGGCTTTAGGAATTCTTAAGGATTAAAAAAATGGAGCATTTAGAATTTGGGGCTAAATCATATTTCTTAAAATTCAAACTGAATTTCCTATAGTCACTTTACTATTTATCTTGCCCACATTTCCAGTGCATTAGACATATCAATTTACTAATGTCTCATAAATGTGACTTGCAATAAAACATACGTATACTTTCTTTATGATTTCCAGCATCAGCTATGTCAACTTAAGTATTTCCTTAAGGTCTGGCCTCAGGTCTTTGTTCTTATCTCAGTCATTCTTTTAGACTAATAATCAGTTCTTGGGCTATGATTATTATCTTGAATCTGATGATTCCTATATCCCTGATCAGATAGATTAAATTCTAGTTCCATATCTCTTTGTCTTCAAGGGAGATTTCTAAACAGATATTCTAATTTTGCCCCAAACTCAAGCAAACTCATTATTTCTCTACTTTGCTTTCAAAGTAGTTCTCTGACATAAGTGCTAACATTTTCATCAGTCACTCATGCTTGGAAACCTGTAGTATTCTTTGAATCACCCTTCCTTTAATTCATGGGATTTACTCAATCTTCTAAGACCCGTTGATGTTTGCTTTGAGACATATCCATTTCCATTTCTACTTGGTCCAGATCTTCATCCCCTCATACATTGCTTTCCACAGTATCCTTCAGCTTGGTTTTCCCTTGTTCAGCTCTCTCTTACACTCAATATCTCTCCAGCATTTACTTCAAAATCCTTTACTCACTTATGTTGTTTATTACATCGTCTACATCTTTTACAGCATTAATACTGAGGGCATTGCTTAGTTCATAGTTGACTGACTGATACAAATGTACAGACTGATTTAGGAGGAGAAGAAAATTAATCAACATCCAGAAGTGTGATACCTGGGCATGATACCATTTAAGAGGTAGTTAGAGGAGCTGAGGATGTTGAACCTAGAAAGGAAAGGAAAAAGCAGAGGCAAGAGCAACAATGGGATTGACACTAATAATTCTCTAATATTTTAAGGAACATCAAGACAGAATAAATAAGAATTTATGGAAGTTATAGGTGGATTGACTTTAATTTAATATAAGGGAATGTTTAAAAATATCTAGAGCTGTCCAATATGGTGAAATAATGAACTTTCCTAAACAGGAAGTGTAGAAAACGATTAGATGTTGAAGGAGAAGATTTCTGCCTCAGGTGAGATGCTAGACCACTAAGTATTTTCTAACACTTACTTTCTATGATTCTGTCATTCTATGATATTTTAATAATTTTATGACCCTAAATAGTCAACATATATTATTATGCATATTAACAAAATGAAATTTGTATAAGTCAGAATTATAATCAGAGGGGTTCCAAGTTCACTCTCTTACATTTAATGATCTTATTTTCTATAACTGGACTGGAACACTGAACAATTGTTTAAATACTATAACAAATCCTTAGAGCTATATATTGAAATCAATCTAACTCTGTATAGACTCCTTTTATACAAATAAAGAAAACAAATCAAAATGATCTGCAAAAATATCAGCTACGCTTCATCTGTTACTGTCTTATTGAGAGACTACTCAAAATTTTTTAAAAAGACAAATATTGCACATATATTGAATTAAGATAAAGATGAAACTGGTAAAATGCTGAACAAGGCCTGCCACAGGTGAAAATACACTGCAGCATTTTTGCATGATCTCTTCATCAACATTCTGCTTAGTGGTCTTGTCACCAAAAAGGCCTTCAGTGTGCTGCCATAAAGAGTTATATAGAAGACAGAAGAAGACAAAAAAAGATCTTCCAGTATCACATAAGAATTGGAATAGAAGGAAATGATATCCAGTGACAATTTGGGGTGAAATAAAAGGTGAATAATAAAAGCCAGAAAAATTAAGGAAATTCACAATATACAATTTCCACAATAAAAAATATAAAGTCTGACCTTGCTCCTCAGATTTTGCCTAAAGGCTAAAGTACTATGTGCTTACTATGTGGCAGGAACACTGTGAATTCTTTATCGGTTTCCTTGCTCTTCATGTTACCCTATGAGGTATTTACCACAATGGTCCCCATTTTACAAATGAAGACACTGAAGCACAAGAAGTAACTTATTTGAAGTCACAGAGTAGCCAAGTGCTAAATCTGAAATTTGACTAATTTGACCAAAGTAGTCTGGGTTTATGGGCTATACTGTTAACGCCATGCTATAATATTATTTATAGGGTAGCTATCTCATTTGATTAAATCATTTAAAATTAATATTAAGTAACCATACTTTTTATATAGTTTTTTCCACTTAAACATTATATTTAACATAATTATTTAATCCACTAAGATCCAAATAACTTCAACTGTATTTTTAGAGATTTTTTAACTTTTTGGCTAGTTACCATAAATTGAAAGGGAGCAAAACGTGTAATTTGCAAATAAAATTGTATCAGACATGTACAAAGTCCTTATCAAGCCTATATAGTTTTCATAGCTTTTATTTTATAAGAAATACATGTTTTAAAAATATTAAGTAGAAAAGTAAAACCGATTAGGCAATTTATGCTATATTAAATACTCAAAAATAATTAAGTTTAAACTTGATCATACTTGAAAAATTATTTCCCTATAAAGAAACACGCTAGGACTACTTTATCTCAGATGACAGAATTAGCTCCTAATTAAAATTATAATGAATTTAAGACCCAATATTTTATTTTCAGTAGCTAAGTGAGTATGTAAAAGTCTTTACTAACTTACTTAAAGCTTGAAGTGATCTGTTTCCTCAGATTCATCCTCAGATTGATCTCATTTTAATGCACTGAAATGTATTTTGTCTCTAAATATATACCAGATATACAAGATCTGGGTCTTAAATTAGGGTCAGGGAATTTATGAAAATAATATAAATCAAAAAAGCAATACAGGTAGTATATGTTTTTGTGACTTATTAAAGGGGGCTAATATATAATCCAGTTTATATATTCATATTCCTAAGATTTTTAGAATATTTTATTAATCTTTCTGCCAAAATCACTTTCACTTATCCAATAATTTTTATTTTTTTAAAATTTTTTGTGAGCAAGAAACCCCAACAAGTTACTTCCTTATTTTTACAAATTGATCCATAATTTTTCCTCCTTTATGCTTTTCAGCATAATAAAAATTTAATCATCTATCTTCTCTCTAAAAAATCAGTAATTTCTTTCTTATGCTGCTGAATATAATTGCGTATCTGTAAAACACATTCTCACAGAAATCAAAGAGTAGGAACATTTTTGTTCTAGTAAGCCAGTGCCCTAATTATAGAGTAAATAGTGCATGTTCTAAGTCACAGTTTAGCTAGTCAGTTAACAGAAGCTTTAATTATTACAATGTTAAACTATTGCCATGACAACACAGATCTTCTTTATTTTTTGGCATTTTTTTCTCTTTTGGAATGACAATGGTAAGTGGCTATTTAGTCTCATACAAATATCCAACTGATTAAAGTACAAGCCCATTTGACTATTACTGATCCCATCCTTACCCTTCAACCCTAGAAAGGCACCTCATAAGCACTCTTCCAGATGGAGGAGGAAGAATTTTTCCCAACTTACCTGGAATATCTGACTAGATATAGTCAATATTACTTGATACCATAGGAAGAAAATGTATTAATAGGGTAATTTTCAAATATTTTTAACCAAGAACTCCTTTCTTTCAAACACAAGCAGGGATCAGAAGTTGAATATATGGGAACAGAGCTGATTTGGCTAACATGTGAGTAGAGTCCTTCAGTCTCACTGGAAACCATGCCTATTTTCCCCCACTACCCAAAAGAAAGCATTTGAAGAGCATTACATTGAGACAGAAAGAATACTAGATTGAAATCAGACATCCGTTTGTCCATCCCCCCTGTGGAGTGAGGGCAACTTTGGGCAAGTCACTTCTCTTGTTTGAGCTTTATTTTTCTCATCCATCAAGCAGTCCGTTCACAGTTAAGGAGGTCAAATGAGATAGTACAGATAACTTTGAAACTTAACATTTTTCATACTGATAGTAATTACCATTAGAGTTCAGGACACAAGGGCTGAAGGGTGAATGCCATGATGAACTCTGGTTCTGACAATCTCAAATCTAGGTTTCCTGTTTGGGGATGCAGAGCTGGCATAAAATCATTGCTGTGTAAGCATGTCCTGGACTTTCACCCCAGACAACAGATTTCCTCAGATTCACTGACTTCCTAGCACCCAGCAGTTCTTTCTTTTCTAAGTGGGAAACCTATATCCTCCTACTCTTATTCCTAGGGCATCAAGTAATATTGACTATATCTAGTCAGATATTCCAGGTAAGTTGGGAAAATTTCTCTATATAAGTATAAAATTTACCTTTGATATTGCTTGAGAAATCAGAGGGGAAAAGCGAAGATATATGTAGCAGCATTTTATTTGTTTATTCAACAGTTTATAAGGAATTCTGTTCTCCTTGCTTTAATACTGACATTTATATTGAAAACTATCAGCAAATAGTTAAAAGTTATCCTGTTTCATAGCTAAGGAGGCTCGAATAGTAAGAGTAAATCAATTTTCTGGTAAACAACATTTTCATCTTTGTTTCCCATTTCTTCCATTAAGTTTGAAAAAAAAGGACAAGAGCTATTCAGCACAAAAATATTGAGCATATTGAGAATTTAAAAAAAAATTCATTGTCTTATGTCAGCAAAATCCTCTTGGTTCACTAACACTCTCTGTGACTATGTTTTTGTTTTAATTCCTAACAATGCACAAGTTTCTTCCAACTACTTTGTTTCTAGGTGCTCTGAATTCCTCTGCTTCAATGATGGTCTCTACTTAACTCTGTTACTACCATGTGCATAGCCAGATTTTGCAGTCAACATTAGCTGCAAACTCCCCACAGTCCCAACTTCATGCATGTTCTCTGTTGAGCAACACCTCTGTCCAGCTCACACTCTCTTACACTGTTTTTCTGTTATGTATACAAACAACCTTTCCGACCCACAAGAATTTCCATTTCATTGATTCTATCACTATTTCATAATCCCTAGTTCCTTGATGTCATTTTCTCCTTTTTGACCGGTTTCAAATCCATGGTTAATCATTAGAGCCACTCACACAGTGCATCCCCACTTCCTTTGTTGCTCTCTGCCTTCTTAGTTGCAGGGCAAAACCACAGTCCTGGTGGAATTCAACTTTCCATCTCTACACCTGTATAGATGCAAATGAATATAACTAGAGAAAATCATAAAATAACTCTCACTGTTCCACTTTAAATTCATTACCACATCTTCATGTAGAGCCTGATTCATTCTTCCTCTCAATTGCTTAAGATTCACAAGAAGACTATTTCACACCGTCTCACTTTTCTTCAAATCTCTATCACTGTCTTCATTCCCAATCTCAATTAATGACCTCGCTTCCCATTTCATTAATGAAATTAAAACAAAGAACAGAAATCTTCCAGATTCCCACCACCTCATCAACCTTCTTATCAACATTTGTACTGTATTTTTTACCTTCCTGATTGATATTAATTAATCATGCTGTTACCTAAAGCCAGTTCCTCCACTTATGTACTAAAGCCCATTTTCTCTCATGTCACTTTCAAGAATGGTCCTCTTTGATTCCTGCTTTATTAATTCTGCCTCTTACTACCATCAGCACATTAGGATACTGTTATTTCTGCTATCTTAAAGGAAACTTTTTCCATTCACCCCACTTCTCTTTGTACTGCTGTTTCTTTTAAGACATTTGCAGCAAAATTTGGTGATTTCACCTCCTGGTTTTGAACGCCGTCTCTAAGTGGATGCCAACATTATGTATCACAGATTTTCTCCAGAATTCCAGTCATTATCTGGTTGCGTACTAATTTTTCCACTTAGACTTCTAACAAAATCCTTAAGCACAACAGTTCCAGGTCTTGTGTTTGTGGCTCTCAAACTCACTCCATTCACAGTATCATCTTTCTCAATTTGATCTTTCCAGATGCTCAGGCCAAAACATCGGAGTCATTCTTGACTCTTCTCTTTTTACTCATATGCCTAAGCTAATGTGTCATATACTATTTTTTCTATCTTTAAAATATATCCTGAATCAGGAGTTCCCGTCGTGGCGCAGTGGTTAACGAATCCGACTAGGAACCATGAGGTTGCGGGTTCGGTCCCTGCCCTTGCTCAGTGGGTTAACGATCCGGCGTTGCCGTGAGCTGTGGTGTAGGTTGCAGACACGGCTCGGATCCCGCGTTGCTGTGGCTCTGGTGTAGGCCGGTGGCTACAGCTCCGATTCAACCCCTAGCCTGGGAACCTCCATATGCCTCGGGAGCGGCCCAAGAAATAGCAACAACAACAACAACAACAACAACAACAACAAGAAGACAAAAATATATATATATCCTGAATCAGACAGTTCTCAGCATCATTAAATACTACCTCCCAGTCTGAACAACCATTATTTCTGGATTACAGTTTACACAGTGGTCTTTTTGCTTCTATTCCTTTGCCTCCAATATTTATAGTCAAAACAACAGAGTAATACTTTCAAAACATAAGTCAGATCATGGCATTCCTCTGACTAATAACTCTCTGGTGGCTTCCCATGTTACTCAGAGTAAATCCAAAAACAGTTTAGGTCCTGGTACCTTCCTGATTTTTCTTCTAGTATTCTCCACCTTGCTCTCTCTGCTACACCCACACTGGATTCCTTGCTGTGGCTGGAACACAGAAGGCTGGTTCCACCTTCCCGGCCTTTGCAGTGGCTGCTTCCTCCACAAGAAAAGTTCTCCCCAAACACCTACATGGACCACCATTCCACCTCTTCAAGTTTTTACTGAAATGTTACCTTCTCAGCAAGTTCTATCCTGACTATCAAATATTAAACTGGTACACTGCTTCCCAATCATACCTACCACTCCTTTTGCACTATTTGTACTATTGTTTTCTATAGAATTTTTTATCTTCAAAATCATCGAGTAATTTACTTAATTGTGTGTTTGGTTCCTCTCTATAAGAAAGCAGGTGGGCATTTTTGAGTTTTGTTCCCCGATGTGTATCAAATGTCTAGAAAAATGCCCAGCACATAACAAGCACTCTATAAATATTATTGAATAAACAAATTAATTAAAAATTCCCCCAATTTAGCCATATGACTAACAATCCAATAATAATAAATGTTATGTGCAGAAAAATTGGTTTTATTCTCAATTATGTGATATCATGATTAAAATTAATTGAAATAACTTATCTTTATTCTGTTCAAAGATTTGCGGGAAACTTGTTCTTTAATAGAAGTTAATGAATGTTGTTATCCTGAAAATACTTGATCTTTCATCATGTTAAAATATATATATACAAATTACAAGAGATGATAAGCAATTGCTTTTGATCCAGCATATATCTAAAGGAATACATATGGAGTATTAGGTTGGGAAACATCTCTTGGTAGCTTTTGATCTACAAATAAAGTTGTAAAAACATAATATTTTATGTTAAAGAAAATAAGTAATATAGAATAAAGCCTAAAAGGTTTTTGTAAAAATATCTCAATAACAACTTTTAAGAATAAGTCCAAGAACATTCTGGTTGATATTACTATGTCCCTATAAGGTCTTTTGACCTTAATTATGTATTCTAGCTCTAAATTTCTATGCTCAATGTGTCATTTCGGCCTTCCCTTAATTGGAATTATGTTTGCTAGCTATCATGAGCCTTTTCCCTAGTGAGTTCAGTAGATTTTGAGGAAAAATGGGATGGTTCTCCAACTGAGTGCACCTAACACCTCCTGTGCCTCTGCATCTCCTTGAGCATACTACAAATAGTCTATTGAAATCATCTGTTTTCAGATCCATCTTCCATTTCCCAACCCTTTTACTAGGCTGTGGTCTTTAGAGTGGCATAAACTAAATATTATTCATATTTTCATGAATTTCATAATAAACATATGCTGAGATTCAAGAAATGTCTGTTGGAGTTTGTAGGAAATAATTTACTCCAAGATTCCTGTGACTAATGAAAGTCAGCTTCCCAAGAACTATTTGCACTATGAAGGAGGTCCCAATCAATTTATAATTAGTGCTTGTAAAAAGAAGATACTATTTATTAGTGCCAGAAAACAAACTTTTCAAGTTTGAGTATATTTTGCACAGTTTTTCTCTGACTTTGGTTCAAAAAGCCACCCCATTTCAGAGAAGAAGTTAGTTTATACACCAAAAATATGTTTTATAAAGGAGATATTTAACAACTTCAAGCATCTGCACAGCATGTTTTATGAACTTTTATTTCATGGAGATAAATCTTAGGTTCACCCATCGTTCTGGTCACTGCTTCTTGATATCCTAGCAAGTTAAATAGCTTTTAAATTCTTCCTTTGTATAACATCTTGCTTCCCACATCTTATGGTATCTTGGAATAAAAACTTCAATTTTTGCAATCCTTTAAGGAGAATTAAATTTTAAAAATATCTGTTAAGGAGAACTATGCAATCCAGTTTTACATATTTTTACATAATTCATTTCTCTTAAAACAATGTGTATTGAATATTCTTCCTGATTTTATGTCTGATGATTTTAAGAATTACTTTTGTACCATCTGATCTAGTGATCTCACTCCTGAGCATGCTTCAGAAGAAAACTATAATTCGAATATATACATGCACCACAGTGTTCATTGAGGCACTATTTCCATTAGCCAAGACATGGAAGAAACATTAATGTCCATCGACAAATGAATAGAGACACACACACCCACACACACAGCAATATTACTCAGCCATAAAAAAGAATGAAATAATACCATCTGCAGAAACACAGATGAGCTTAGAGATTGTCATACTAAGTGAAGTAAGCAGACAAAGAAATATCATATATCTCATACATGTGGGATCTAAAAAAAAAGACACAAATGAATTTATTCACAAAACAGAAATAGGCTCACAGAGAAAACAAACTTATGGTTACCAAAGGGAAAAGGTGGGGAGGGATAAATTAGGAATTTGGTATTAGTATATACACACTACTAAACCTAAAATATATAACCAACAAGGACCTACTATATAGCACAGGGACCCAAATGCAATATCTCATAATAATCTATAATAGAAAAGAATCTGAAAAAGAATATATATATATATATATATATATATATATATATACACACACACTCTATACATATATATATACTATACTTACATATATATAACATATATACTATATATATATAACTAAATATCTTTGCTGTCCCTAAAACTAGCCCAACATTGTGAACCAACTATGCTTCAAAAAATTACTTTTCTAAAGAGCAACTATAGCTAACTGTAAATTCATCAGCACATATGAGTCAACAATATTTTTCCATGTCATGATTTGTTCATGTTCAATTGGATCAGTCACTAGCTTTCCTAATTATTTTTAATGGGTACTTAGAAACCTAATAGCGGCTAACCTACGTAATTTCTCATCCTTAAATTATTTTGCCACTTACAATTCACCTCATTTCACACTATTAATGAAAGAATGAAAATTGGTGCGTATGCTCATCTATGGGAGTATACCATCATTAGCCTCTTCCTAATATTACCTCTACTTATCTCACCATCTGATGTTGTCATTAAAGGAGAAAAGTGGAGAGATAATCAATCAATCAATCAAAACCACTCACTTGATGCTAATTCTGCAGCTACAAAGTAATGGAAATTAGGAACACATTAAAGAAATTTATACAGGCTTGTTCTCTGAGAACTTAGCATCTCAGATTTGGCAAACAGCTAGAGCTCAACATTAAGACAATAAATAATTGCTAGACTCTAGGCTTTAAAGCAAGGCTTTGCTTTTGCTAGGCTTTAAAGCAAAATAGCTTATAACTGGACAGAATAAAGGACACTCTCAGATGCATTTTCCTTTCCTTAAATATTTTACAGCAGATAAAAAAGAGGTTATAATTTGGACAAGGGAAGCAGCATAAGCAAAATTACAGAGGCTGAGGGTCAGGATCTACAAGAGGATGATAAAAAGACCAAGCCCCTTCTAATTGGCAAGCATGAAAGATCCATTTGGATAGATAAGATGAGTCATCAAACTCATTTACTGATTTTTTTTTTTGTAAATCAACAAATATACCCTGAGTTCTATAGTGCTTTGTCTAGGTGTCAACAGCAATACAGAAGTGAAACGGGCTTATTTTTTTGACTAGGAAGGCCCAGAGTAGAGTTATATGTATGGAACAATATGGGCCCAAATATTACAATGATAGCTTGGTGTCATCAGCTTGTAGCAGTCTGGCTTTTAAAAGGTTTGGACTACATTCAGAATGGATAAGCAATGAGATCCTGCTGTATAGCACTGGGAACTATGTCTAGTCACTTATAATGTAGCATGATAATGTAAGAAAAATAATGTATACATGTATGTAACTGGGACAACTTGCTGTACAGTAGACAATTGACAAAACACTGTAAACCTGCTCTAATGGAAAAAATAAAAATCATTATAAATGAAAATAAATAAATAAATAAAAGGTTTGGAATAGACCTGGAATGAGTGAAGTGTCACTCAATGTTTTTTTTTGTTTTTTTTTTAATAAGAGATCTTAGATTCTTCCTTTATAACTTTTCTCAGGTTTCTATCTTTTGTTTTTTGGCAATTGCCTGATTTTTATCATGCATGAACTACTACATTAGTTTCAAAATAGATGTCTTTTTCTACAGTCTGTCCTACAAACTGTTGTCAAATTAACTTTCCTAAAACACAGCTCTTTATTCAAGGGACTCTTCTGCTGCAAATATTTTGACAAGACAGACCTTGAACATCTTGGCCATGATTTCAAGTCCTTCTCAGACTTTAAATCTGGCTGACTTTATCTTCCATTATTCCTCAGCTGACCTCTATTTTCTGACCAAGGTTAACTTACTTGTAGTTTCCATAGCAAGATTTCCTGTCTTTTCACATTAAATGTTTCCATCTGGAATGCACACCCTCTTCCAATTGCCATTTTGTGAATTCCTATTTTCCTTTGGCTTTGGTTTAATGGCCCTTTTTCATGGCTTAGCTGGAAATGATTTTTCTATTCTCTTAATTCCACATTCTCCATCACACAGTTTGTTCTCTGCATATGTTGTGGATTTAACAAGTTAATAATAAGAAATACATAGATACCTGTTGGGTTGTTGCCTACCAGCAGGGTAATGAGGCCAAGAGTCCAGGTATTTGAAAAGGATGATGAAAACTTGGGAAATGTGGCAATTTCCAGCAATACTGTTAACTAATCATGATGTCACTGAAGTATAGAGACAAATAAAACTTGAGAAAATATGTGGTGTTTGTCATCTATCATTTGGGCCAAATAAAGGGAGTCCCAACACTACATTAGAACTGGGATAATCTGATAAGATGAGGAAACCAAACATTAAAGTTCAATTTATTGTGTATGTATATGGGGGAGGGGTTGATTTTGCTAGCACTTGGTGAAAAGTTAACATTTGAGGGGAATAATGTGATTTACCATGATTACATCATGCCCTCAAGCTCTGTGTCTGCATAATAAGTTTCTCTTCCTCTTCATATAAAGGTAATTTTCATTCAAATTTCATTTAAATTCCATTCAATTTTTTGCTGATTTTTTTTTCCAGGCTGCATTAAAATGTACCTCCTTAAAATGTATCTCCTTAAGGAAGTCTTCTTCTTCCTTCTTTTCCTATATAGTCCTTGGTATGCTTATGATATTCACCAACACTTGTAGAGTTAACCACACTCTGATCAGTATTAAAGTTTGGTCTATGGGAGTTCAAATAACAACAAAATTTTCCAGCAGTTTATGGTGTAGCTGCTAAACAAGTGTAGACTAAATATTAGTCTCTATTACTCAGTTGACTGTGAACTTCTACATGATTTCATGAAATGCTTTGCAAATAGCTTCTTTCTTGATATATGTTGGTTGTATTAAATTAAATTGAAAGACTGTAAATAGTGGCTATTAACCAGTGATATTTCAAAGGAAAGAGTAGATAAATAATAAGCTCTAGTTAGAAGATTTTAATGAACCTCAAGTTCTACTAAGTCCCTTTCATGGTACTGCTCTCTATTTGGCTTCTTGGTCTTCAATTTCTCTCTCTTCATTCCTATTTATTCTGTCCTACTCATTTCCTGCTTATTCTATAATCTGTTTCCTGTGTCTTTCTCATTTTTCCTGTTTGTCTTTTCTCCTTTTCTACCTCAATTTTTCTCTTAGGAAATCATATACAACACACACACACACACACACACACACACACACACACACACCACATACACAGTTGTATATATTTGATCTTTCCTTACCGGGATGAAGATGTAGGCTCAGTAGTTTGTCTTTGCACACGTGCATGTTTAATTAAATGTTCCTTTAAAGCAGTTTGGACTTCTGCTGGGATATCAGGGGAAGTGTGGCTGATTTTTATTGCAGGCTCAATAGCTTTTAGTGCTGGCTTTCCATTTTCTTTAACCTCTTTTTTCTCTTCAGTCTCAAAAACTTCAGTAGGAGCACTTGAAATGCTCTGTGGAAGGGTAGTGACATTGGAAGTCACAGGTTTGCTCTTCCAGCAAGGCCAACACAACTTCCAGAAGACAAAAAGTGAAACAACCAGCAAGGCCAGGCCGCAAAAGCTGACGACAACTGCTAACAGGCTGACTGAAATATCTGGAGAAAATGACAATGAAGAAAAACATTAAGTCATTGATATTGTACATAATAGGGCAGCAATGGTTGGATAATTTGACATTACAGTTATTATTAATAGTTTGCTGATTTAAGGTTTCACAAATTTACTTTTAAGTTATCTTTGTGGGGAGGAAATATTAATAATTATGTTTGGAAATTCTCAAAGGAGTTAATTTGAAAAATTCCATCCCAGGGGAGTCCCTGTTGTGGCTCAGTAATAGCGAACTTGACTAGTATCTGAGAGGATGCAGGTTTGATCCCTGGCCTCACTCAGTGGGTTAAGGATCTGGCGTTGCCATGAGCTGTGGTGTAGGTTGCAGACACGGCTTGGATCCTGCATTGCTGTGGCTGTGGTATAGGCTGGCAGCTGCAGCTCCAATTGAACCCCTAGCCTGGGAAATTTCGTAGGTTGCAGGGGTGGCCCTAAAAGTAAAAAAGAAAAATTCCATCCCCGGAAGTTTCTGGTGCGTGTGGGGAATGTGGGAACTCCGTACCATCTTCCCCAATTTTTCTGCACATCTACAACTGTTTTAAACAGTAAATTCCATTTAAAGACATTAATAATATCCCCCTTACTCACTTCCATTATCACCCTCCTAAAATAACTAATGTTAGCAGTCTGCATTATAGCGTTCTTAAAGTTTGGAAAACCAAATAGATTTCCCATGAAGGAAACTTTTTCTAGTTTAGATTATCTTACACTTTTCTTTTACTACTTTGTTTTGCATCAATATCAAACACAAATCCAACTTCTTTTGTTTCAAATAAAGCTTTTAGAAATATGCTATAGGCTGACCTGTGTCTGTTGCTCCACCCTCTCCAAAATCATATGTTAAAGTCCTAATCCCCAGTACCTCAGAATGTGACTGTACTTGGAGATGGGCTCTTTAAATTAGGGAGAAATGATGCCAAATGGATAAGCCCTAATCCAATAATACTGGTGTCTTTATAAGACCAGATCAAGACGAAGACAGTCACAGAAGAAAGACACGTGAAGACCTGGGGAAAAGGCAGCAAAAGGGGAGATGCCTCAGAACAAATAAATCCTCCTGACACCTTTATCTCAGACTTCTAGCTTCCACATCTCTGAGGAATAAGCTACTAAAGCTACCCAGCCTGTGGTACTTGGTTATGGCAGCTCTGGGAAAGTAAAGAATAAATCAAATTTCCTATAACCACCATTGGAAATCCAGGAGATTCTACCCCTTCCCCAAAGCAAGCGACCCCAATTTGGTGTGTCTCTGCCTTGCTCAAGCACTAATAAACAAAAATATTTCTTAAGTAACCATAAAAAATGTAATTATTTAACAAACTTATTTATATAAATGGTTTTTGAACATTTCCTTGTTTAGGTTGACGTTTTTTATTCAACAATACTTGAGATTTCATCATGATGGATATTTTGATTATGCTCTATGTTTGCAATTACAACACAGCTACAATGAACATCTTTGTACCCTTGTCCCTATGTATATTTGTGAATGATTCTCTAAGGTAAATATCTAGAAATAGAATTTCAGGGCCATATGCTATGCACATATTTAGTTTTACTAGATATTTCCAAAAAGAATCCCAGACTGACTAACAAAAACATCATATAAGTTTACCAGTTTCTACAAATTCACATTTCCCTGATCAGTAAGATAAAGTTGTTCCAGTTAAATTCCCAATTTATAGCCAATGGCAATCCATCCAGAAATTAATTTCAAGTTTTTATTATTACTTAATTATAAGAATAAAAATTAATTTTGACATTCTATGGTACATAGACACTAATATTTTCCCTCATCTTTCAATTGCTTACTAAAGCTACCACTGACTATATATTTCCATTTATATTTCATTGGTGAGGAATGTGTGATCATATTTTGTATTGTGCAGTTTATTTTTACTTTTTAAAATTATTTATTAGCACCATAATTTGAGGAAAAGGGAAAAATTATAAAATTAGCATGCTTCCTGATTATTATAGTTTTATTTAAACTCCACTTACATTATTTTGCTCTGGATATTTTAACTAATTAACTTCTTCAACAGGCTAACTTCCACCCGTTTGGAACCAAAGCCAAGACATAAGGAAACTGCAGGACAGTGTGGCAGGATAAGGGAAAGGAGGAAAATAGTTTTCAGTCTATTGACTGAAAATGTCCCCTGTTTCTTAGATTATTTGGGCTGATTTCAACTTGTATGTAGAGGGGGAGCAGGGTTCCATTATCACCAACAATTCTCTGGATACCAACTGGGTGTTCTTAAAATTCAATTCAATTCAGATGCTTACCTGCCTGGAGGTAGCATCAGATTCCACCAGTTAAGGGTTTAGTCCTGCAAGACCGCCCACTTGCCTTCACACACCAGCAGCAAACCCAGGTTGTTATTTGTGCATCTCTGACCAACCAGCTATAGATTGTTGGTTCCCATGTCCCCTTCCTTGGGTTCAATTAATTTGCCAGAGCAGCTTACAGAACTTGGGAAACTCATTTATTTATCAGCATATTGTAAAAAGATATAAGGCTATCTTATAAAAGGATTACTAGTTTATTATGAAAGGATATAACTCAGGAAGATCCAGCTAGAAAAGATGCACAGGGCAAAGTATGGGGAGAGAGCATGCTCTTCTTAGATTTCTGCATATTCAATCCACAAGCTCCCTGAACCTCAACCTTTTGGGTTTTTATGGCAGCTCCATTACACCAGCATGATTGAGTAAATAATAGTCCACTGGTGAACTGTTCAACCTTCAGTCATTTTCCTCTCCCTGAAGGCCAAGAGGAGGGTACTGCATGTTCCAACTCTCTAATTCCATGGTCAATTCTTCTGGAAACCAGTCCCCATCCTCAGGTGAGGTCCAAAAGTCACCTAATTAACCTAACAAAACACTTTTATGGCTCTCATCAGTAAGAAAATTCCAAAGACTGTGGGAGCTATGAGCCAAAAATTGTGGATGAAGACTAAATATACATGCACATTATCATACTACCCTTCTCACTAGTGTGGGGATGTAAAATATTTCATCCAAACCAAGTCACTTTTGAAAAGGCTGTAGGGTAGCAGGAATAAGTTAATTCATATTCTTGCAACTTAGATAAATGGTCACTGTACCTCTTCCAGCCTAACATCCTTCTAGATCACCCCTTAGCCATCTGGGTTAGATCCAAACTTTGCATGGCATTTCACTGTATCTTTGTGATTTAACTTCTCGCTATTGATCCAACTATATTTGTATGTCTCTATCCTACCTATTCCCCTCCCCTGACCACACATTACTCTCTTATGATTTTGTTTAGGCTGTGTCAAGCAGCACCGGTGCATTTTTGCCTCCTATCTGGCTGCCTGGCAAGCTTGTACTCATGCTTCAATAACTAGATGCAGTAGGACCTCTTGCCTGCCCCTCTATTCTTAAAGGGCTTTTAATGCATACCCACGATCATCACACTAGTATAGTAACAATTTATTGGCCTATAATCTTTTATTTCAAATGTTTGGGTCAATGTGATTTAAAAATTATTACTTTTTAAGGTAATATGGTTCACATTATTTGGGATACAATATAGTAACAAAACACATCATATAGAGTAGTCATCAGACTTCCTGTGTGGCTCACAACATATAGAGTAGTCATACTAAGTGGAATCACTGACGACCATAAGCGACTTAATGCAAGTTTAGGTAAGCTACCAAACTGTACAATTTACACAATAATTTTCAGTTTTCAGAGATTCAGAGGCTTCATAATTGTGGATAAGGGATTGTGGATGTGTACTTATCTTGCTTCTCCAAATGCTCCCGTCCTACCAATACATTCACTCCCTTTATTTATCTCCTTATTTTTAGTATTTAGTATATATCACATGGTCAAAAAATATTTTTGGAGTTACTGTATACACATTTTCGGAATGATCTGAAAATATACTCAAATGTCTATGAATTTCAAGGTGGCCAGATAACTAAAAGTTCAGTGATATGGAGGGTAAATGCAGAAATTCTTTAACAAGGAAAATAGTATAATATAACTTATACTGTAGAACAATTTAGAGTTGGGTTCAAATGTCAACTCCACCACCGTATGACTTGAGGCAAACTGTTGAGACTTTAAGAGTCTTAGTAATATAGGGGAACTTATATTTATTTCTTAGGAATGTTGTGAGGTTAATGAAAGGAAATATATATAAATTATTTAGCATCATAATTTGCATAATAAGTGCAATAATGGGTTGCTAATATTATCAACTTTTTTTTCTTTAAACAAGAGTACCTAGGGAAAAAGAGGCATTAATATGGATTAAGTTTGGATTGAATGGTGATTCACTGATTAGAAGAGAAACTCATCCTGTAATGCTATCCAGTGCTAAAAAGTGAATTTGTTTATAATGGAAACCAAAATTTCTATGTAAATACTAGTATTTCAGGACGATAATAAATAACATTCTATTTTCCTACCCACTTGTACTCAGAACAGCTGAGAGACATAATATTCAAGCAGGCAGCAATTAAAATACAAGGGAATATCAGCTTAGGTCTATCATAAAGTGGACTTGCTAATATATCACCCTGAATTAACTAGACTCGCCCAGTCACAGGCCTGGTTGGACAACCACAGGAGCTCTCCATGGGGACTTGACTGTACAAAATTTACTACATAAAGGAGTACAGAAAATTTGTTTCCTGATGATATCAATCATATGCCTAAAAGAAGAGGGAAAAAGGTAAATTCTATGATTTTTCCTACATTGTAGCTCCTTCTATTCAGAAATGTAAAGCAAGGAGAGAAGGGATTTCCCACAACAGCAAAAAGTGAAAGTACTTGAGTTAGTTAGAATTTTATCCAGAAAAATAAGACTAAAATTATAAAAACAGGCTTACTAAATTACAAATTTTTACATTGTTTATTATTACAGTTATGATTAATTATTAAAAGTATTAAAAAACAAAACCAAGAGTTTAATTCTCAGGTATTTATGACAATTTTTTTCAAAAAGCTTTGTTTAACAAGATAAAGAAGAATCTGACTATCAAAACATTAAGGGAGGATATGCGAGAATTTATAAAGTCATCAAAAATTTTTAAATGATTTTTATGATTGTGATTCGACATTTAACTAAGATATGAAGGATGTTATGAGTTTTGACTTAGCTCAAATTAAAATAAGCGGTCCTGGAAACATTTTTAAGTCAAGGTACAAAATGGTTGGGTACGCATTTCAGAAATGACACTTTGGCTAGGGAGAAGATAAGAGTGTAGTACAGACTAGAAGAGGAAAAAAAAAAGATAAAACTGAAGGACTTTATTAAATAGCAGAATCTGAATCCATGAAAGAGAAGATAAAAGATCCTCAATAGAATCCTGAGTAAACCGATAACTGAAGAAAGAATTTTAAGGACCAAAGAGTCTACACAGAAGACTGAAAGAGAGTAGAAACATGAGAAAAAATGAGATTGTGCTTTCACAGAAGTTTGGAGAAGAATATTTTAAGAAGTGGTAAGCAGTATAAAAAGTTAAAATAAGTTGAATTTAAAAAAAGGTTGACGAGGAGTTCCCATTGTGAGTCAGCTACTAATCCAACTAGTACCCATGAGGATGTGGGTTCAATTCCTTTTTTTTTTTTTTGCCCCTCAATTTTATCATCTTTATTTATTTTTTAAATTGTTATTTCCCCAATACATTTTTTTCTACTGTACAGCATGGTGACCTGGTTATACATACATGTATACATTCTTTTTTCTCACATTATCATGCTCCACCATAAGTGGCTAGACATAGTTCCCAGTGCTACAATTCCTGACCTCATTCAGTGAGTTGAGGATCCAGAGTTGCCTGAGCTGTGGTGAGATCACAGATGAGGCATTGCTGTGGCTGTTGGCATAGGCCCCTAGCCTGGGAACTTCCTTCCACATGCCACAGGTGAGGCCTTAAAAATCAAATAAATAAATAAAATTTTTTCAAAAATAGAAAAGGGTTGACAAGTAACCATTAACTTTAACAAGTAGATCTTTAGTGAGCTCAATAAGGCTAGTGAAGCAGAGGCTGTGTTAATCAGATTACTGTGTTTAATGCATGAATAGGAGTGAGGAAATGAATCCTGTGAGTATAGATAGTTCCTTTAGGAAATGTATTTAGGAAAGGGGAAAGAGACAGCAATAACTAAGGAAGCACATGGAATTGATGGTGTTTTTATTAGGATATGCATTATTTCAGCATGTTTTAAAATTTAGGAGAAGGGATCAGCAGATGAAAAGAGATAGAAAATTAAGCAGGGTGAATAATCAAAAGTAAAGGCACATAAAAAAGAGAACAATGGATGGAGTCTGAAGCAAAGGTGAAAGAACTGCATCACTTCTTCTTTTGTAAGAAAAAAAAGAATGGTTCTGGAACCAAGTAAGCTTATCGGTAGAGACAGGAAGTCAAATCATTTATTATAATTTTCTATGCAAAGTAGGAGTTGGGGTCAACTGCTAGTTATTTTGAGATATTGGAGAATAATTTGGAATATTTAGAGTGGGAAAATTTTGAAATACAAACTTTAGAGAACAGGAAAAAAATTGAACAGGAAAACACAGGATGAATTGAGGGTACTTTTGAAAGTGGAGACAAAGAGTGATACTAGTCTACTTGGTTTTAAAATCTCCTAAATATTCAGTTTCTTTGGGGTGGGAATAAAGATCTGATGAATTTCCATGAATGAGCACCTCGTACCCTCCCAGGAGAAATGTGATATAAACCTCGAAGGAGAAAGTGGTTGCAATGATGAAATAATGTATTCTAAGTATAATGCCACATTTATTGACAGGGAATTTACACGGAAGTAGAAAAGTGGATAGAGTTTCCAAATGAGAAAGATAAAAGCATAAGAGCTTTTGGTTGGGGCTTGGGGTATTTGGATTTATAATTCTAAGCCAGCACTGTTCAAACATAATGGCAAGTTCTTACACATGATCATAAAAGAAATGAAGTATGGTAGAGATGAGATTATCATTGGATGAAAGGGGCCAACCACTTTAGGTTTGGCTGATGAATATAAATGGCTTGCTTTCTCCACAAAGACTTTGAAGTTATCCATTGTAATGAGTAAACACATTGAGTAGGATATCTCTAGCTCAAATTTTCAGTGTCTCACGAAAATTAAAAGAATCCATTATACGCGATTCATCCAATTCTATCTTGGTAAGAATTAGAGTTAATGAAATTTACAAAAATTAGATTAGGCTCAAAGAAAATCAAGTTTAAAACTGCTCAAACTCTGGTTTCATTACATACATCCATACATATGCATAACTATTGCTTCTACCATTATCTACTTTTCTATTTGTCTATATGTCTGACTCTATGTCTCTGGCTCATTTTCAGTGATAAAGATCTTACTTTTATTATTTCTCAGTATCTCAAAATAAAGTGACATAGTTCTGAAAAAAAAAACAGAAAAGACCACTCATCAGAAAACAGAATAAACCAAAAAATGCTAATTCCTAGAAAACTTTTATTAAAACAGAACTTTGTTAAAGTTTATGTAATCAGATTGTAACATTTGCATGATTTTAGTCATTGTGGATTATAAATACTGTTATGGCTAATTACCCATGCAGATAGCTACAATGATGTAGCAAAAGCAGAGACCAATTAGTATGCTCTCAACTGGTATACTCTCAATTCCAATTACTACTGCCTTAATTGATAATCTGTGTCTTTCTGGATTACTTTTTTAAATTTTAAAATTCAACTACAATTTAATTTTTATTTATTTGTCTTTTTTTAAGGGCCACACCTGTGGCACATGGAAGTTCCTAGACAGGGGTTCAATCAGAGCTGTAGCACCAGCCAATGCCACAGCCAGAGCAACATGGGATGCAAGCTGCATCTGCAACCTACACCACAGCTCAAGCAACACTGGATCCTTAACTCACTGAGCAAGGCCAGGGATTGAACCTGCATCCTCATGGCTACTAGTAGGGTTCGTTAACTGCTGACTTTGAAGAGAACTCCTAGAATTTAATTTTTAGAATTTAATTTCTTAAAATGTACAAAAAAGTAATTTCTCAATTAATCAGAAGTTATAATTTAGCTCACGTATATTCCAAACCTTTTGTTTCTTTGGTTATTCTTCATTGATGACTGACAGCAGACCGTGTTTATAAAGCATTCTGTAGAGAACACGGGATAATAAAACTCAAACTAATGACTTTTATTCAAAGAAGGTTGATGAAAGCTGCTTCTAAAATAACAATTTGGAACCATCATTGAAGTTAACTTATTTATACTATTCATATGGTATTGTTATTATAATGGTGCATAATTGAGATTTCTATAACAAAGGATTAAGTTAATAGTTACTTAAACAAGATAGAAGTTTATTTCTCTCATGCAACCAACTGCCCCAGCACAAACAAGCCAGGGCAGATACATCAGCTTCATGTGTCTGGAATCCTGGTTTCTTCCATATTTTTGCTTCTCTTTTCAAAGGTTTCTTCCTTCTCCTTAAAGTCCAAAATGTCAAGCTGCCACATTCCAGACAGCTGGATGTAGGAAGACTAACAAGAGAAAAAGAAAGGTGACGGTGCACCCTTTCATTTTAAGGCACAACCTAGAAGTACGCACCTCACTGCTGCTAACATTCTGTTGGTCAGAACTTAGTCATGGGATTATACCAAAATGCAAGGTATACTGAAAAAAAGTTGTCCTTTTTAATGCTGCTACATGCCAAACTAAAAATAAAGGATTATAATGCTGTGAAATAGAAGGGGGAAATGAATACTGGGACATAGCTAGCAGTCTTATTCTCATCCATAAATCCAGTATATAATCAGTCAACATATAACCCTTGCAACTATGCCTCTTATAATTTCCATTTTAATTGTATTACCTTGAATACAAAATATCTTACCTTTATCTTGAATTTCAGTAAATAAGAAATATTTTGTATTGATACCATATTTAATTGATTATAAAATACATATTTTTAAACATTTTCATTTTCTGAAATCAGAATGTATAAGTTTATCAATGGCTTGTTACAATCACTAACAGCCATTAGTTAAGTGTGTCATAATTTTCTTTGCATATGTGCCAAAGCAAATACATCCACATCAGAAGTCAGAGAGTGAGTATAAGTGGCTTGGAAGAAAATACTTGAGAAAATAGTGAAGCACATAGTTGACTTTTATAAGCCAAACTTTGTTGGGAATAGGTGGGGAAGGTAATGAGTCAGATGAGCTTGGAAATCTTGCCAACATTTGACATAATTGTATAGCTAGCTTTAGAGCACAGCAACACTGGGCTTTTATATCTTTTATGAATTATTTTAAGGAAAAAAATGCATCATTACCACTCTTGACAAAATTCTTGATGGCACAGAATCCAATAATGAGTGGATAAAACAAAGATATCACCACTTCTGAATCAAGATGTTCAGAAGAGTCAGACACAGAAACTTAATTTTTAAATTATTTTAGCCACCTTATGTCTTCTTTTTTATATTTGTACAAGATGGGTATATGTTTTTAAAAAATCTATGTTAGACATAGAGTTTAAACTTAGAGTTTTAAAGAAGTATTTCATATAACTATAACTTAACAGTTCTATATGATAAGAAAGCATCAAGTCAATATAATCTGCAACAATCTTTTTCCATTTTTGGTACTATATAAAATAATGATGCATCTTATAATCAAAAGCATCTTAGATTCAATGCAATATGGTATCTAGTACCAAATATGGTATTAAAACAACCACATTTAAAAATTGCTACATATGTTCCTAATTGAGTAACTGATTTATAATCTGTGATTGTATATTACATACTTACATTACCTTGAACAACTATTCACAACATTAAATTAGTGGCACCAGTACATTTTAATGTCTGGCACAGTGGCTTTCATGTGGTAAGAGCTCAATAAATATTTGTTGAATGAAAGCATAATGCCAAAACCACCTCTCTGGTACGCAAAAAACTCATACTTTAATGTATGCAAAAAGATAATAAACTTCTTGATGTTGTTTTCCCCATTAGTCCTGCCAATCTGTAACTAATGAACAGAACTAAAGGAACTAAATGAAGACGAAGGAGAAAAAAATAGTCCTCAGTGTTTAATTAAAATAATTCTGGCTTACTTCACTTAGTATGAGAGTATCTAGTTCCATCGATGTTGCTGCAAATGGCATTATTTTGTTCTTTTTTATAGCTAAGTAGTATTCCATTGTATATATACATGCCACATCTTCTTAATCCAATCATCTGTCGATGGACATTTAGGTTGTGACAGAGCATTATAATGTGAGAATAAAAGAATGCATACATGTAAAAAAAAATGAAATAAAATAAAATAATTCTGGGGAGCTCCCCTCCTAGCTCAGAAGTAACAAACTCGACTAGTATCCATGAGGATGAGGGTTCAATCTCCATGGCCCCACTCAGTAGGTTAAGGATATGGCTGTTGAGGTGAGCTGTAGTGTAGGTCGCAACACAGCTCAGATCACAGGTTGCTATGGTTGTGACGTAGGCTGGCTGCTGCAGCTCTGATCGGACCCCTAGCCTGGGAACTTCCATGTGCTGCAGGTGAGAACATAAAAAGACAAAAAAAAAAATTCTGTGGTAGGGACAAATTGATATTTACAAGGTTTTTAAAATTGACTGTGATGTTCTCTATTTGATAACAGAATGTTAAACAGTAGATCATAACATACTTTGGGATCCATCTGAATGAAAAAAAAAAAGTTAAAAAAAATCAATTCCTTTTTCTCTCACCACCCCCTTTCCATGATTCTACCTTCTAGCACTTAGGCCTTCACAGCACAGTTCCATGAAGGAATACATATATAAATATATATTGTTGTATATTATCTATTGTGTATTACACATATACAGAGTTTTATTTTCTGATAGTCTGTCTAAGCCATGTTACTGTCAGCTCTGACAGCTCCAGTGTACACTTAGAATATCTACCATTATGAGGAAAAAAAAATCACCCTACTTAGATACTAACAAGAAGCCATCTCTTCAATCAGGGATTCTGTTTCTAAACTAAATTGTCAGCATTGGGCTTTCCACAGAGGAAACTGGTAGAGTACAGATTAGAAACAATATAAACTACTAATTACTTACTTAGGCAAAATAAAGGAGGAAGATAAAACATATTAGATTTTATGTATTATTTTTCCAATTAAAATTTACCAAAAACAATTTAAATGGTAATTTAATTTTCATCTGTTTGCATTATAGGCTTTTTAATGAATATATGAAAGGAGTTACATTTCTAATTACATGAGATCAAAGTTGTACATTTTGAATATACCAAAATTGTTTACACAGTGTTACTATTGAAACCAATCAATTACATTTGTCCAAGAATATGACTAAACACTTACTAGTGTACACTTAAGTGCATGTACATGCATATACTCAAGTAAGAAAAGCAGAAAAACATTGTATATTATATTTGGATGACAACAAACCTGGCAAAAAGAAAGTATGGGATTTGGGTAATAATTGCACACTCAGCGGTCTTACTGATACCTTCCAATATGCCACCAAATTACAGTCAGTAGTACAATAATAAAGAGCCTATATTTACAAACATTTGTTACAATGCCCTTTAGCACCATGGACGCCCCCAGAATCTCTTTTATTTCTACTTTTTGTTGAGCCTGGAAGAGAGCCTGGAACAGAATCTAAGGAGCCCTGGGTTTTCATCCCAGCTACATCACTATAATTAGTTGTAATTTGAGAGGAAGCTGCTAACTTTTCCTGCCTTAGTTTTCACAACTGCAAAATGATTTTTAGTTCTAACTGGAATGACTAACAGCAATTTTAAAAATGACATAACTATTTTTCCCATGCTACTTTCTACTTAAGCAAACTAACAGGCTTTCCTTTTGCTTATTGTAAATGGATATATTCATCACATGTTCTCACTTTTATAGAACTTTAATAAACTCAATACATTTACTATGTAACACAAATTGAGCCACAGAATCATAGTTCTACCTGAGCACACTTTGAGGAAAGTCAATGCCTCAAGTGCTCTAATATTTTCCATTATCATAAAACTAAATATGTAGTATGTTTATCTACAAAAGATATTGTATTTGGATACTGTAGACACAAGATACAAGTATACACAATTTAGTCCCAGAAGGGATTTGGAGACTATTAAATAGTAATCATTGTTCTACAAATAAGGATACTGAGGCTTCTTGAAGATAAATTCTATTATTCATTATTTCATTCATTCAATAAATGTTTACTGAGACTCTTAAAGGAGCCACAGATTTTTCTAAACCATAAGGATAACACAGTAAATAAGCTGCTGCCCTCAAAGAGTTTACTGTCTATTGAATTAATGTCATTAGTGGAACAAAATGTAGATTGGGAAGAAGAAATTATATTTTCAAAATATAGATTATTTTAATTGGCATTGGAAATTCCACTAAAGCTTTGTGATGTTTAATTTCTTTTTTGTTCAATTTTATACAAAAAAGTTTGTAAATGAATGAAGATGTATCCCAAATAATGGCCATTTTCCCCCATAAAAAAAAATTATAGTGATTAGGTTTTTAAAAAATGTGATTTGAGTGAAATGGACAGCTATATACTTTGTATATTAAATTGTTCTTAAAAGAACCAGATTACAGAGAATCACAGCTCACGTAAAGAGGAAATACAGATCTTTTTTTTGGTCTTTTTCTCTTTTTTTTTTTTAGGGCCGCACTTGCGGCACATGGAGGTTCCCAGGCTCAGGGTCTAATCAGAGCTACAGCTGCTGTACTACACTACAGCCACAGCAATGCCAGATCTGAGCTGCATTTGCGACCTACACCACAGCTCACCGCAACGCCAGATCCTTAACCCAATGAGTGAGGCCAGGGATTGAACTGGCAACCTCATGGCTCCCAGTTGGATTTCCAATGTGCCATGATGGGAACTCCAGTTTTACAGATCTTAATTTGTCTCAAGCGGAAAAAGGTTAAGGAAAAAAAATCCTGCTATACCGTCAAAATATTGATATCTCAAAATGAAGAATAATAGATGTTTTAGGTATTTGCTGATACCTTCTTGGCCTTTGAAGCCAAGGTAGTTGTCCATTTCCCTTTGGAGCTAATGAGGTCAAGCCCAATATATACTGATGATCATGTAAAATTAAGACTAGAAATAGAAGACGACCATTCTTCAGTGGAGTATTAAAGCAGAGGAGGAAAGAAAAAAAATGCTCTCATGCATGCTTCTTCAAATAGTTCTGAAATCATTGTGGTTCAGTTACTCTTTTTGAGACCTATAAGTCTCAAGGAAAATGTTCTACTATGTTTCTAAATTGTAATTCTTTGTTGTTTGTTTTTTAAAGCCGCACCATGGCATATGGAGATTCCCAAGCTAAGGGTCAAATCAGAGATTTAGCTGCCGGCCTATGCCACCGCAACGCAGGATCGGAGACGCATCTGGGATCTATACCACAGCTCATGGCAATGCTGGATCCTTAAGCCACTGAGCAAGGCCAGGGTGCTGCGTCCTCATGGGTGCTAGTCAGGTTTGTTAACCAGTGAGCCACAATGGGAACTCCTAAATTGTAATTCTCGATACAGTCATTAGAATGTATAAAATGTATAAAACTCAGTAGTATAGTGATATAAAAAATAAATTAATTGGGTAATCATTTGCTTTTAAATATAGAGAAAACCTACAAAGTCCTCTTATCATTTTAAACAATTCTGGTAGACTTTAAATGCCTTAATATCAGAGGAACTCATGATGTAATTTTAAATTTTTTATTTAGCCTTGTCTTTTCTTATTAGTCATTTAAGGTCAATAAAGTTGTTTGCCATATACCTACTTGTCCCTACACCTAAGAAATTGAAGAACACATACATGAATTTAGAAGAACGTGTTTAAATTTTTATTTTAGAATTTTTAGTATCAAATTAAAGTATAAAAATGAAAATTTAAACACTGATTTATTAAATGTTTATTTAAAAGTTTTTAATTATGGTTAGGTCTATACAGTTATTATGTGACTGTGAGCTTAAGTGGGTTTGATTAGCTTCATTAGGTCAGCCTTTCAAGCAACAAAATTTACAAAATCTCATAAGCATTTGACTATGGAGCAGCAATTAAAGACTGACCAGAAATGAACCCAAATCCAGTTCAACAAACCATTATGTGTATTCAGTCACAGTATATTTGAAAAATTACAGTTAAGGCCAACATAGTGTTTTGTATTTTCCCTAAACATACTAGTGTTAAATCATACTGTATGTTAATTAATTTAGTGGATGACTTATCTATTTAGGGGGAGGAAGAAAAATCAGTGGTAAAAAGACTGCAACAATCTGATTTTCTGAAAAATTGCACATGATGAACTTTCTAGTGTACCAGTAATGTTGATGCCAATAATGTCTCTAATAAACTATTCCAAAAGACTAAAATAACTAGTGTTGCCATCTGCAGTTATGTTTTCATAAATTTTAATAAAATATTGAATTTGTCAATTTGATTTTTCAATCTCTAGGTCAGTACCTGCTGTTGCTTCTGCTACAACTCTAGCAGTAAGTGGTAAATGGTGAAGCTTGCTCTATATTGGTATTTTTTTAAAAGTAGGAGAAGATATTACTTATATATGTAATGCATTACTTATTTTTTTCCAATTTTTATTTAATTGAAATATAGTTGATTTGATTCATTGCTTCTTTAAGGTAACTTTTGGATTACATAACTTTTGGATTACAGTTAG
Organism: Phacochoerus africanus; assembly: GCF_016906955.1. Taxonomy (NCBI): domain Eukaryota; kingdom Metazoa; phylum Chordata; class Mammalia; order Artiodactyla; family Suidae; genus Phacochoerus; species Phacochoerus africanus. Next base: position 44,720,828 of record NC_062550.1, on the reverse strand, counting down.
CCCGCTGATTCCATATTTCATATCTACGGAATCAACCAACCACAGATCGAAAATATTAAAAAAAAATTTCAGAATGATCAAAAAACCAAAACTTGAATTTGCCACACAGAGTCAACTATTTACATTGCATTTACATTATATTTACAACTATTTACATAGCATTTACCTTGAATTAGGTATTATAAGTAACCTAGGGATGATTTAAAGTATATGGGAGTATTGCTATAGGTATATGCAAATACTGCACCATTTTATATAAGAAACTTGAGCATCTAGGATTTTGGTATTGGGAGTGGGGGGTCCTGGAACCAACCCCCCACGGATACCAAGGGAGGGGACTGTACATGAACTTCTCTCCCTCTACCCCTATGTGAAGGAATCTAAAACCATACACAATCTGGAAGCTTGCAATTGCCACTGCAGCCTTAGAGTAACTAACACCATCTGGACTGTGCTGATGAACATTCAAGTAAAAAACTGCTATATCATTCAAAGTCTATGTCCTCCTACCAATAGCATTTCTCATTAAACAAACAATGAGTAGAAGGATTATCTACCAGAACTGCATTTATGTAGATATCTTTAATAAAGGGCACAAGGGTAAGTTATAAGAAAAGCTACTTTAAAAACAAAGTGAGGTTCAGTAGCTAATTAACATAATTTAAAAATTGGTAAATAATCTTTGATCCATTTCCTAGATATATATTGGCATTGGAAGTTTATTTGTGGATTAAAGTATTTTACTTCTAATTGCTGCATAGATTTACAAATGGAAAATATAAAGCAATCTTGTGGATCTTTATATTGCATATATAACCGGGTAGAGTTCTAGTGATGGCCATTTAATAAATATCCATACACTACATTGAATACCCCATTTGAATGGTATATATTTTCCCTTTAGGGCATAAAAATATTCGTGTAATTGTTTTAGACTATTTTTTTGCCCACTTTTTTTCACAAGGGGAAGTCCAAAAGGAATTAGGACAACTAATTCTTGCAGTACTTATGACAAGCTCAGTACTCTTTCTACAATTCATGTACTGTATTTTACCTTAAGCTGATAGTTTTGTGTTTATAAAATTTAGGAGCTAATGTTTAATTTCCAACTTTCAAATTTTCCTCATTACCAACCAATTTGAGACTCTTAAAACTACTACGTGGGGTGATTACAAAGGGTCAGGGAAGGAAATCGGTAATTTTGTTCACAGCATCAACTGCTATATGACCAAAGTATAGGTCTTTGGAATTAAATACTCTCATTTCTTGCGCTGCAACTTTTTCTGTAGGTCTTATCTTTAGCATGGTGTATCATCAAACATTTCAGAGGAGTTTACCCAGTCATCACAGAGGACTTGTGTTTATCTCATACTTAGCAACCATAACAAGACATGCATATACACCATATGCACTCAGTCCCTTCCACTAATATAGCTGAGTTTCAAACATTTCCACAAATTTAACACCTACTGAAAACAAGGAAACGGCTCCACTGTGCTTATAACAGTAACAAAATGTCATTTCCGGCAGGTGTACAGCCGCAATTATGTATTATTCCGCTCGCGCCCAAGTAGCGCCCATCTCCGGTTCTGCCAAGCGCAGACAGAAGCTTCTCTCAATTCCCGTCGCCAGGGTCAGAGATTGTTTAAAAGTGCATATATTCCACTTAAATAATGCTATTTAAAAAATAAATCACACGGTCCCCACCTCCATTCCATCTCCCTTTGTCTTTGGTGGTGGCAGGTGGAGGGATCACTTACTGTTCCCTCCTTGCCTCCTTCCCAGCAAGCAAGGTTCTCCACAATCTCGCTCCGCACTGAGCTAAGGGCCGCTCTGACTTGTTGCCCTGGCTACCCTCAACCCACCAAGCCCTGCCAGAAGATTAAAATGACAGGAAAGCAAAGGGATGGAAAAAAGACCCTAGAGAAGTAATGGCAACCTTCCAGTCAATGACGACAATCCCAAAGCAACAAGTGACCCGCGCGCAAGGGACTCTCAAAACCGCTCGACCCTCAACTCCGGGAATCTATCTCGTCTGCGTCAACAGCACAACAGGTTACACACACTAATCATCGCGCAGGCAGTTAAAAACCCTTTCCCCATCATGACCAACACAGTGGCTTTAATACGCTCCACAGCCCCTTACAGAAAAAAAAAAAAAAAAAAAAAAAAAGAATCTGTCACCTTAGACTTCTTTGCACTTGCAGATTTCTGACGGCCGATGTGCTTCCTTCCTCTGCCCAACCCGTTTTTTATTAAGTTTCCAGGGAGGATGCCTGTGTGTTGCGGGGGGCGCGGGGGGGGGGGGTATGAGCCTGTGTGGAAAGGATTTATAACATTTTTCCTCTCTTCCTTTTAAATCCGTATGTGCACTAAGCCTTATTTGTCGCCTCAAAAAATGAGATTGATAATTCCTGCTCTTGGGCCAATGTTGTCATGAAGCCCTAGAAAATCATATATAATTAGCGTTGGACGCTATCAAACGCTCCACAGTTTGAGGTCAAGGGTTACCCCTACCAGATCTTTGTTGCTTGGGAGGGGGGGGGGCAAGGCAGACCCATTTTCAAAGCTGTTCTTTTCCTCCGCCGTGCCCCTTTCCCAAGTCAAGACCCGTGGGACGAGCTAGGAGAGTCCAAGTTCCCTTGGCAAGCGGCCCCCGAGGGCAACGCGCGGCGAACAGTCCAGACGCTGCCGTCTGCGCTCTCCTCTCCACTCCGGGGAGGGAGCTCGGAGGCGTGGGAGAGCGCGGGGAGAGAGGGTGCGGGCGCCTGGGAGCGAGAGACCGCTCGGGAGCCAGAGACCATTGTGGTGCAAGGGGCGGACCAGAGAAGTGGAAGAAGCCTGGCAGATGGAGGCGAGGAGACAAAACCCGAACAGTCCACGCTCGAAGTCGCCAGGAACTGACCAGAAGGAAGGAGCAAGGTAGGACAGGTAAACGCCACGTCCCTAAATGCCTGGGGGCCGCGCGGAAAGCGCAGGGCCCCGGAGGTTAGAGCCGAGCGCGCGGGTCCTGGCGGATTGCGAGATCGCAAGCGGAGGCCTCCCCCCCGTTACCTGTGCTACTTCCCCCCTGGCTGCCCCTGTCCGGGGGGAAGATGCTCGAGCACTTCTCCCATTCCACCTGGCCCGCGAAGCACAGCTCGGTGACGATATGCAGCGCCTTCTGACACAGGCTGCTCACTCCGTCCTCCTTATGGAAACTCATTGCTTGGTCTCGTTTCCCCTAGTTAGCGGTCCTTTCCCCTTCCTGTTATCTACAGGCTGGCCCCTATGGTACCCTAAGCCATATCCCGCCAGCGGGGACTTTGGCTGGAGAGCGCGCTGCAAAGAGGCGGCAACTCTTAGGGGCTCCAAACTGCCCCCATGTCGGGAGCGGAGGGTTCCAGAGAAGGTGCAGAAGATGGGATGAGAAGCGAAGCAGCAGCGGCTGCGAGGTTTTCGCCAACTCTCACGCGTTGGGAAGGAGCCGAAGAGAGCTGCAGAGACCCGGCATGGAGTACGGAGGGGAGGGGGAAGAGGTAGAATAGCTAAAGCCCTCGACTCGCAGAAGCGTTCCTGTTTGTGGCGGGTGCCTGGCGGCGGCGCGTCCAATCGCAGCTTGGCGCGGGTCGGGTGATCCTGGGCGGAAAGTGCGGTCCTCCTTCTCTAGTCCCCAGGGAAGGGGTTGGCACCCTGCTGAGGCCAGGGATGCTCTTCTAGGTGCAGGAGGGCGGAGAAATCTCCGTTTTGTCTGTACCTTTCCCAGCCTCCGTATCCATTACTCCAACCCCCTCTTACCTCCAACTTTATTACAGATGTGTGCTACTCTCTGTTATATCCATTTCTACTTTTCTGAAAAGTTATTCCCACAGAAAACAAATTGAAAAAGTTAAATTGAAAAAAATGAGTAGATGAATAATCAAAGCAGGCATCTATGGAAAGAAGAAAGTCCCTGGAGAGCATTTTTAAGATGATTTCTAACTATGATGGTTTAGAAAAAATATTTCATCCAAAGGGTCTTTTTACTACTAGTGGTGAAATTCACCATTTTACCCAGTTCCGTTTTTCTTTGTGCATAAAGTGAACAGGAAAATTTAAATTTATTGCCTTTTTAATTTTTTCTGTATTAACCTTAGGAGATTGTGACACAAAACGAAATATGTTATTTATATTAATATTCAGTTAGGATTCTGCCCACTAATATGCAATTGGCAGTTGAGACTGCATGACCTGACTCCCTTTATCATTCTTACTAGTGACTTAAATACCGAAAAGACAAAGCACAAGTGTTAAAGGGGAGCAAGGTTGAATTCAAATCTGTCACACACACACATCATTGCTTAACCTTGAAGAAGTTGCTTTCAGGCCTTTATCTCAGTCTATAAAATAAGGGGCTTAGATTCCTTATAATTCTGTAGTACAAATGAGTGATAATCACTAATGGAGCTGAAGCTTCAGATAATGTTAATAAACATGTGCCACAAGGTTACAGGAAATGAGTTTACATTGCTTTTAAAGTGTTTTCAGGCAGAGTTTGATCCCATAGTATAACCTGAAGATTGATTCAACCTTTGTTAGGTAGAGCTTCTTTATTTTCGAAATGGAATATCCTGAACTTAGTGTCAGAGAGGAAGAAATTTTCCTTTACCCTTCTAGTTCTTCTGGCTGGTCTGAGAAATAAATTGATATGAGACAGATCAAAAGGAGAAAACCAAACAAAAATTTTATAACTTGCTTATAATGGGAGAGGCTCGGGAAAACTGAGTAACTCACCAAAATGGCTGAAGCCTTCACCTTAAATGCCATCTTCAGCTAAAGGCAAAAGGAGATGTTATAGTTGGTGCTTTGGGACCTCAAAGATGAGGAAGGCAAATGGTTGAGAAAAGATGAAAAAGCAAATGGTTGATAAACAAATGTGTACTCGGCCATGTGGAGACAATAGGAGATAATGGGAATTATAACAAACAGATCTTGCTAGGCTTCTCTCTATCAACATACCTAGTTCACACTACATTAGCTATGGTGATAGCTCCATTCCTGGATCAGCTCTTTCTATATCCTTTAGGCAGCTAGGGGGAAGGTCAGATTCTTCTTGAGTCTTTCGGGTCTTGATTATTTTCATCTCAAAATAATCTGCATCCCAAATAGACATTTTGAGGTGGCAAGTTTAGCTTCCATAGAATAGGTAGTTTTATTTTAAACTGCTAGGCAGTTTGTGATAAATTACTTCCTCTGTACGAGCACTATGTTAAAGCTTACTATAAATATTTGGTATAGCATCCTAGTAGGTGAGCATTTATTAGTTGAATCATCTTGACCTGATTCATATGACAACTGGTATAACTAGGGCTATTTTTATCATGAATTAAGACAAAAGTAAAGTCCACAGGCTTCATTTGCTTTTTGTCTTTATGCACATCGATTTTAGATCAGATTGACTAAAGAAATGATTTAGCTTCAATTTAAAAAGACCTGAATATCCAGCATATTTGAAGCTAAGTTACAAGCTCCTGTACTTGCTTTACAGAAAGCCAATCTCTGATAGTGGGTATTTGCAGCAAATTAAGGATTTATTTGCAGACTGTCAAGCAAGGAGTGGCTGTCAGGCAAGGGCTTTTAAAGACAGTGTTAAGGAAGAAGCTCTTAGGCTGTATCACCTCATAGACATTATTCTAATTGGTTGGTGGTGAGGTAACAGGATGATGTTTTGGGAACCTCATCCTTCTGGTTCCAACCCATATAGAGCCTACATGCTTGTGGTCCTCATATAGTCCACCTGGGTAGGAGTCTTAATTTCTACAGAATGACTCAAAGATATTCATCAAATTGTTATCCAGATACCTTCAAGAGGAACTAGAAGTCATGTGACTCTATTGTCCTAATAATTAACTGCTTGAGCATGCCCTTTGGAACTCAGGGAAAACCTCAAAGACTAAAGCCTTTTTTTCTGCAAACAAGAAATGACACAGAGCAGATTCCTGACTCAGAAAGGTCCCTTAGGGTTCTGCTCAATATCATCAATAACACATTTTAATAGGGCCCTTTCCAATTTTCCTTGCCCTCCAGTTCTCCACAATATAGACAGACAGACCCATATAAAACAACCTGAAATGTAATGCTGTGTTTTCATATTTACCTTATGACCAAGCTGTTATGTGAGATGACCAAATCAATAATTTTATACTACTTACAAACTCTACATACTTATGTGAAGTAATGCAGAATGTCTCTAATGATGCCGTGAACTGAAGTTTGGCACTTGCCATCAGCCTCTGCATGGAGTAAAACATGAGCCACTTCAGCTACCAACCAGCAGCACCCACTAAGTGGAGCTCAGGGTGGAGACCAGGAGTGAGGCATTCTGTGATCTGGGAAAATTGGAAGAACAGGCCTTCAGATAGATAGTTTTGTTGTTGTTGTTGTTTTGTCTTTTTGTCTTTCTAGGGCTGCACATACAGCGTATGGAGGTTCCCAGGCTAGGGGTCTAATTGGAGCTGTACCTGCCCACCCATGCCACAGCCACAGCAACGCCAGATCCAAGCTGTGTCTGCAACTTACACCACAGCTCGTGGCAACACCAGATCCTTAACTAACTGAGCGAGGCCAGGGATTGAACCGGCAATCTCATGGTTCCTAGTCAGATTTGTTTCTGCTGCGCCTCTACGGGAACTCCAGATAGTCAGATATTTTTAGAAGAATATTTTATGTGCCCAATTCTTGTATCTCCTCAAATCTAGAAAAACACTAAAATCCTTCATGGTGATGACTGCTCCTTGTGACTGGTAGTAACCTTCAGGAGATCAGCAACACACCTTTGTAAAATGTGTGTATGCTGCATGCACCTCCCCCTCACCTTTTTCATATCCTGATATTCCCCCTTTTTATTCTTGGGTGGTATTTCAGCCCAGTCTGTAGTTAAGGATGAAGAATCACAGTCCTCTGTGAACTCAGTCACCTCCAAGGGTGAGAGCCAGTGAGTCCTGCAGGCTGTGAAAACTCAGAATACTGGCCCTGATAGTGGAGGTGCATATTAAAGGAATGATTTCAATGAGCCCAGGCCTCTTTTGTTCCTGCTCCCTGCCCTTTCTTGCAAAAACTCCTATAAATCCTCCTCCCTCACTTCCTCAGAGCAGTTTCTCAGGGCTACATGAGATGCTATCTCCTGGGCTTAAGTCCTAATTTTGATCCAAATAAAACTTAACTTTCAACTTTCAGGTTGTTTTTTTTTTTTTAGTCGACAACCCTCTTATGTTTGATTTCAGTGTTAAACATTATTAAGTAAGTAAATTCTGAAAATAACTTTCCTGGTATTTGTTTATGGTGTTCCTGGCCCATTCCTATTCTTATTGGTGTGTTTGCCCAATAAACGGAGTTATTTTCACTTGGATATTCATTTTTATGAATTCATTTCTCTGAAATATTTTTGCTTCATTCAAAATTAATACCATAAGGTTTTGATTTATTTTCTTTGTCTTTGGACCATCTTACAACTTATTAGCAGGTGAATCAAGTAGATTTTCATGTCACTTATTAACAGCTCAGATAAGAGTTTGGGTAAGTAGAAATTGCACTGTAAGTCTTTTTTTTTTTTAATCGATGAAAGATAAGATGACAAGGATTTAAATTTACAATTTTAAATTTCCTTGCCAAATATTTTAACTAATAATGGCCTAACAAACCATGCAATACAGATTTTCATATACTTCCCAATCAACACCCTGAAGAAGTTGCTGAAATAGTGAAGAAGGGGAGAACAGGTTAGACTGACATTTACTCAGCACCATTTGCTCTGCTAAGTGCTATGGCAAGCACTGATGTCAAAACATGCAGGCTGTATGTCAAAACGTGTCAAAACATGCAGGCTGTAAATGCTTTGTCACAGCTTCCTTCTGAATGACCTTTGCATTGAGTAGAGGAGGAATTGGTTTGGGGGTGAAGAGCCCAAGAGAACTTCTGTGTGAGCTAAACTAGCCTCTTGAGTGGTAATTTTGGACATCCAACACTTCCTGATTTCCCTGCTTGTTCAAATCCTCTTCCAGTTCTTTCTTTTTCTCTTCCCATGACCCTTTAAAGAATATGGAGGAAAGGGAGTTATCTTTTTAGGTAGACATTTCCCTGAGGTAAAGGGATCTTGAGAATCATTCCTGAGACTATAATTTCAAGTATTACTTGAAGCCAAATACAGGGTGAGTAAATGAAGAAATCTCAGAACAGGTGACCCCAGTCTAAAAATGAAGATCACAGACCAATATTACATTTCAACTTACTTAAAGTTTTATCACCTTTTTTTTGTGTTCGCTAGTAGCTCAGACTCATAAAGGCCCAATCCTAACTTCCTCTACGTGCTTTGGCCTGCTTCTTTATTCTTTAGTTTGGAGAATGGCCTTGCCATTCACTCCCAGCTAGTGATGATGATGACCAGACCTCTGGCTTGCATACATGGGTATTGTTACTGAGAAGTCAGGTTCTATTCTGACTCCTGATCCTTTTAATCAGCCTGATTCATCACTCTAGAAGGGTTGGTATTTTCTCTTTTTCCATTGTGTTCACTTTGTTCATTCATCTTGATAGATATTATGAACATTTCAGAGACTCAGTTTTGAGAAAACCTCAAGTTTTGAAAATTCTATTGATTTATTCCTTCAGTAATTCTTTGCCTTCTATTTTTCTATTACTATTTTGAGTCTTTCTGGAACCCCTTTATGTTGGATTTTTTACCAGCAGGATTGAAGCTTTAATTTTTGCTATTCTATTTTCCATCTATACCATATCCTTGTAGTTGAACTTTGGGACAATTTCCTTGACTATCTTTTTTTTTTAATTGACATGGAGTTGATTTACAATATTGTGTTAGTTTCTGGTATACAGCAAAATAATGTATATATACATGTATGTACATAAATCATCTCTATATGAATGTCCATTATAGGTTAATATACAATATTGAATATAGTCCAATGTGCTATATAGTAAGACCCTGTTGTTTATCTTTTTCATGTACAGTAGTTTATATCTGCTAACCCCAAATTCCTAATGTATAGCTCCTGACTTTCCATAGTTTGTTTTCTGTCTCTGAGTCTGTTTTTGTTTTGCCGTTAAGTTCATTTGTATCCCCCCCCTTTTTTTTTTTGTTCTTAGTTTATTTTTTTATGTTGTGGGATTTTCTCAGGTGTCTGGTGATATAAATGCTCTCTATTTATACTTAAGAGCACTGTAATATGGAAGTTGAAATCTGTTAATAAGGATTCTAACCAGAGGGCTTCACTGAAAGGTGATTCAGAATATTTTGAAGAGGAGCAGCCCAAAATATCAGAGGGGAATGATCTAATCTTTCATTAGATATGTGGAGTAATAAAGTCTGCCTTCTTTTACTTAACCCTCCCTTTTCTGGGCCCACATTACACCTCCTTGAAATTCTGTTGTCTTGTGTCTGGAGCCTTTCTATCTCTAGGGAAAAACTTTTTATTGTAAGATTAGTTAGGGTAATCACCTGACTGCAAGAGTTGTATGGGTGGAGACTTGAGCACACAGCTTAAGACAACTTAAGAACTACACTAACTCCTAACTTCACCTTTAAGCCTCTCACCCTCTCCCATCTTCTGCAGAATAAGTACAAGGTACCTCATATTTTCATTTTTTGAGGGTCTGTGAGACAAAACACTAGCTTCACATTTGCTATCTGCCTCTGGAAGATTAAGCTCCCTCTGCTTAAGAAGGCAGGTATTACTTCTTCACCTGCTTCCATCTTGTAAAACCATTGACATCTTTTTTTTTGACCATCTACTATGTCCTCTACTATTCTTTTTGTCCAATAATATTTATAGCCTTTTATTGCTGTATTGTCATTTCAGTGTCATTTCAATAGGATCATGAACATATATCTTTAACCCATCATATTTAACTGTTTAAAAGGACAATTCTGATTATGTTACCTCATTTCCTTTCCATTGTGATTTAGCTATATTGGATACCTTGAATGTGGCCTGAAAAGCCTGACCTGACCTGACCTCTACCTATTTTCTTTGTTCTTTGCTGAATTACTTGACTTCGTGCTTTCTTTTCCTTCTCTATGTCATAATTTAAATTAAATAATTAATTTGATATAAATACTAGTAGATAGAGGAACTTCCTTCCTTCATTACTGCTCTTTACCAATTTCCTTGCACTGTACCAGCAGTAATAGTCATTCAATAAATATAAATGAATAGCTTAATGTGTCATTTGTTAACCCTATCTCTTTCCTTTTCATTATCAGCAGTAAAAGTATTTACTTTGTTGTATCAGAAATACCAGGGTAAAAAAAGTATTCCATGTAAATAAAAAAAAAAGTTAGGGTAGTAATACTTATATTAGACAAAATATACCTTGTAACAATATTGTAATGAGACAAAGAAGAGCATTACATAATGATAATGGGACCAATCTAACAAAAATGTTTAATAATTGTAAATATATATATACACCCAACATAGGAACACCTAAAAACACAATGCAAACATTGATAGATGTAGGGAGAAAAATGACAATAACACAATAGTAGTAGGGGACTTTAACATTACACTTACATCTAGACAGAAAATCAGTAAGGAAACGCTGGCCTTAAGTGACACATTAGAGGGAGTTCCCGTCATGGCTCAGTGGTTAACAAATCTGACTAGGAACCATGAGGTTGTGGGTTTGATCCCTGGCCTTACTCAGTGGATTAAGGATCCAGCATTGCCACGAGCTGTGGTGTAGGTTGCAGACACGGCCCGAATCCCTCATTGCTGTGGTTCTGTCATAGGCTGATGGCTACAGCTCCGATTTGACCCCTAGCCTGGGAACCTCCATATGCCGCAGGAGCGGCCCAAAAAATGGCAAAAAAATAAATAAAAATAATAAAAAAATTCATTAGACAAGATGGATGGGGGGAGGGAGGGAGGAGGGAGGAGAGAATACTCTACCCCAGAGCAACAGAATACACATTTTTTTTCAAGTTTACATGGAGCATTCTCTAGGATACACCACATGACCACAAGCTAGGCCATAAAACAGGTCTTAGTAAACTTAAGACTGTAATAATATCAAGCAATTTCTCTGATTCCAACACTATGAAACTAGTAATAAACTTCCAGAAAAACTGCATGAAACACAAATATGGAGGCAAAATAATATGCTACTAAACAACAAATGGGTTACTGAATAAATGAAAAAGGAAATAAAATAATATCTGGGGACAAACGAAAAAGAAAACATAATGATCCAAAATCTTTGGGGATGCAGCAAAAGCAGTTCTGGGAGGAAATTTTATAATGATGAAAGCCTGCCTCAGGAAACAAGAGAATTTTCAAATAAATAACTTGAACTTAACATCTAAATGTACTAGAAAAAGAATAACAAACAAAACTCAAAGTTGATAGAGGAAAATAAATCATAAAGATGAGAGCAGAAATAAATGATACAGAGACTAAAATAATAATAGAAATGATCAGTAAAATTAAGAATTGGCTCTCTAAAGAGATAAAGTTGATCCTTTATCAGGACTCATCAAGAAAAAAGAGAGGACCCAAATCAATAAAATCATAAATGAAAAAGAAGTTACAACCAAGACCGCAAAAATGCAAGGATCATAAGTGATTATTTACGATCATAAACACCAATAAAATGGATACCAAAAAAGAAATGGACAAATTTCAAGAAATGTACAACCTCCCAAGATTGAATCAGGCCATTGGTTACTGGACCAACCAATGACCAGTAATGAATTGAATCAATAATAGTAATAATAATAATAAATCCTTCCAACTAACAAAAGTCCAGGACCAGATGTCTACACAGGTAAATTCTATCCAATATTTAGAGAAAAATAAACATGTAATCTTTTCAATCTATTTCCAAAGATTGCAGAGGAAAAAACACTTCCAAACTCATGGGGACAGTGTCATTCCAATACCAAAAGTAGACAAAGATATTACACAAAAAGAAAACTACAGGCCAATAACACTGATTAATATAAATGTAAAAATTCTCAACAAAATATAAGCAAACCAAATTCATCAATACATTAAAAAAATCATACACAATGAACAAGCAGGATTTATCCCAGGAATGCAAGCATGGTTCCATATGTGCAAATCAATCAATGTGATACACTACATTAAAAATTAAGAATGCAAATTCTATGATGAGGAGTTCCTGTGGTGGTCAGAAGGTTGATTCAGCATCATCTCTGCTGCGTCTCAGGTTGCAGCTGAGGCATGGCTTTGATCCCTGGCACTGGAATTTTCACATGCTGTGCATATAGCCAAAATAAATAAATAAATAAATATATGTGTATATATATATATATATGTTAATTTCAATAGATTCGGAAAAAGCTTTCAACAAAATTCAACATTTATGATAAAAACTCACAACAAAGTGAGTATGTTATAGCACCTTAATATAATAAAGGCCATCCATATATGATATGCCCACAGTTAACATTATACTCAATGGTAAATAGTTGAAAGCATTTCTCTGTAACAGAAGTGCTGAATGGAAGAAGATATTTACAAACATATATCCAACAATGGTTTATTACCAAAAATATAAAAGAACTCATACAACTTAACACCAAAAAAGCAAACAACTCAATTTAAAAAATGGGCAGGGGATCTGAGTATCCAGTTTTTAAAGCAGACATGCAAATGACCAATAAACAGGTGAGAAGATGCATAACATCGCTAATCATCAGGGAAATTCAAATCAAAACCGCAATTTTCACCTCTCAGAATGGTTAGTGTGTGTGTGTGTGTGTGTGTGTGTGTGTGTAGCAATTGAAAAATGTTGGCCAGGATGTAGTAAGAGGAAATTCATGTGCACTGTTCGTGGGAATGTAAATTGGTATAGCCACTACGGAAAACAAATGGAGATTTCACAAAAAATTAAAAGTTGTATGATCCAGCAAGTCCTCCCCTAGATATTTATCCAAAAAAATAAAAATACTAATTGGAAAAGATATATTCATCTGTATGTGTGTTGCACATTATTTACAATAGCCAAGATATGGGGGCAACCTAAGTGCCCCTCAACAGATGAATGCATATATACTTATATATATGTAAGTATATTATTTAGCCACAAAAAAAGAATGAAACCCTGCTATTTGCAACAACATAAATGGACCTAGATGGTATTTGCTAAGTGAAATAAGTCAGACACAGAAAGACAAATACTGTATGATTTCAATTATATGTGGAAACTAAAAAAACAGTACTAATAAACAAGCTAACTAAACAGAAACAATCATAGAGAGACTGAACATAGGTTTCCAGAGGGGAGTGATATAGAGAAAAGAAATAGATGAGGGAGATTAAGAGGTAAAAATTTTCAGTTGCCCCCCCCCCCAAAAAAAGAGGTATGAAATACACAGTGTGATAAATATTGTCAATAATTTTTTAGTATCTTTGGTGACAGATGACAACTGTGATCATTTTGAAATGTACAGAAATATCAGATCACTATGTTATGATCCAGCAACTAACATAGTGCGTAAGTCAATTATACATGAGAAACTAACTAACCAACTAACTAATTTATCGAAAAAGAGTCAGTTTGTGGCTGCCAGAGGCAGAGGGGAAGGGGAGTTGGAGGAAGGCAGTGAAAAGGTACAGACTTTCAGTTACAAGATAAATAAGTACTAAGGATGTAATGTACAACATGATGTAATTAACACTACTGTAAGTTATAAATGAAAGCTATTAAGAGAGTAGATCCTAGAGTTATCATCACAAGGAACAACATTTTTTTTCTATTTAATTCTGCATCTATATGAGATGATGGATGTTCACTAAACCAATTTGGTAATTATTTCATGATGTACTTAAGTCAAATCATTACGTCATATGCCTTCTACTTATGCAGTGCTGTATGGCAATTATATATCAATAAAACCAGAAGAAACAGGAAAAGAAATATCAGAGTATAGTGGAAACTGATAAACTATTCTATTCCCAGGGAAGCTGGGAGAAGAGGCATTAGAAGAAAGAGCATATTTTAGTAATGGAATATGTCCTTTGAGAAGAAGGTGGTCACTTGTATTTTTGGAAAAATACTAACTTTTGAGCACCTGCTTTGTGTCAAGACACTTATGTTTTATTTTTTGATTTAATCATGATAACGTATTAAATAAACAAAATAAATGCTTTTTAAGCTAATTGTTACAGTATTTATATTAACACATTTACAACAGTGACAGGCATAGTTTAAACTTTCTACTATATTAGCTTATGTAATTCTTACAACAAATTAATGAGATGGGTGCTATTATTTTTTCCACTTTATAGGTGAGAAAGCTTAGCCACAGAGAAGTAAGTAGCCTTTCTTAGCCCATATACCTATTGGTAATTGAATCTAAATTTGGAGCACATCATTAAGGTTGCAGAATTCAGGTCCTTAACTATTATTGCAGCCTTCTGCTACTTCTCATCTATCTTCAAGGCAAAATGAGATTAAGGGACTATTCAGCCAGGCAGATGTAACTGATAAAAACATTTAATGATAAAAGTATGACCTTTTTCTACTTCTCCATTCACATTAATAACCTTTCCTCATCCCTAATAATTATGCCCTTTAAAAACTTAGCATACATCTTGTCATAGTCTTCTCCTCTCTCATGTAATTAAATAAGTATATGAATAGGCATGTGTATAAATAGGTGTTCTGTCATTGTCTATTTCCAAAAAGGAAAATTACCCACCATAATTAATGAAAATTCCTCCAGTTGAACTGGGTAGCTTTAATTATGTTAAATGACCATAAATTTTTCTTTCTTTTCTTTTTTTTTTTTTGTCTTTTTGCTATTTTTTAGGCCGCTCCCGCCCAAGAGGTTCCCAGGCTAGGGGTCGAATCGGAGCTGTAGCCACTGGCCTATGCCAGAGCCACAGCAACGCGGGATCCAAGCCGCGTCTGCAACCTACACCACAGCTCACAGCAACGCCGGATCATTAACCTACTGAGCAAGGGCAGGGACCAAACCCGCAACCTCATGGTTCCTAGTCGGATTCGTTAACCACTGTGCCACGACGGGAACTCCTGACCATAAAATTTTCAATGTAATGATATATCATGATTTATTCAGCTATTTCTCTACTGATGGGAATTCACCATATTTTTAAATTATTCATCACCGTGGATCCCCAATGTAGTGGTACATGTTATGGCAGTGCATGGTATGTTGCTGTAAACTTCCTACTAATGTTTACTTACATACTGAAAATATTATTTATATGATCTAGATTCCCAAGGAAGAGAATTCTGCTATATGAAATCACATTTAAAATCATATTTCTACCAGAAACATATGATATAATTTTCTTTTCATCTCCTGTTTACAAATATAGAGGTTACTATTTTTAAGTTCTTGCCATTATTTTCACTGCATTTTTCCAAGACTTCACTAAAAAATATGAATGATATTCTCACATTTATACATTTTTTGTAAAGTTTTATCTATATAATGCATGTGTATAAATGAATTTAAATTAAAATTTAAAACATTTATCTTTAATAAAAAATTGTGTAGGGGTAGCCATTATTTACTTTTTAAATTAGTGATCTCAAATCTTAGCATGTATCAGAATCACCTTGAGGGCTTATCAAAACACAAATCCTGGGCCTGATGCTCAGAGACTTTGGTGGGGTATGAAAATTTGCATTTACAGATTCCTGGTGAAGATGCTGCTCTTCCAGGGACCACTCCTTGAGAATATCGTTCTTTGTGGCCTCTTTAAAACCAAGACATTCTTAAGACTTACATAAGCAAGATCCCAAACATTCACACCTTATTAATAATCAAGTAACTACAAAATTTAGAAATATTTATTTTTTTATAAAGTGGTAAGACCTGGTGTAGGCCTGATTTTGGGGGAAATGGGTAATCATGTACACTGCTGGTAAGAAAATAAATAGGGACTATATTTCTCTAAAATTAGAGTTTTGCATAATTTACTTAGAAATTCGCTTCTCTGAGTTTATTCTAAGGAAAATATCATGAATGTGTTCACCGATTTAGCAACAAAAATATTTATTGAAGAACTGTTTGTAATGCTAGAGATATTAGAACTGTCTCTGTTTCCCAGTGGAGGATTTATTAGATCAAATGTGCTATATCCATAAAATTGAACACCACTCATCCATTCAATAAAAATTAATCAGATTATGGAGAAATCAGTACAAACTTACTGATTTATAAATAATAAGAAAAAAACATCGAAATCTCACAGTTGTTATGTCAAATATTGGGCTTAGCAGCTATGATGGCTGGTGCTCAACACCATTTCCAATCTCTTCTCAGATGCTTCCTATTCTGTAGAGACTAGAAACTTAGAAATCCCATTGCACCCTGGGCTCTGTGTCTACTTAGCATCCACAAACCCTGTGTTACTGCAAGAGGTTTGGAAGGTGCAAGTGAAACAGAAGACATACTTTTGTTATACCTGCCATTCTGCTCAAAAGCATAGAGACGCATTTGATTTTTTGCTACATGATCAAAGGCGTCCCAAGTGTTGAGACTTGTCAGGAAGCTGAGCATGGGAAATCCATGTTGCTGTTGTATAGTACAGCAGGCATAGCATAGTAGATTGTGGAGTAGTTTCCTACTCCTGGCAGTGATGGCATGATTTTGAATTCTTACTTCTAATCATTGAAGAATTAGTAATTCCCTATGGTATGGAGCTGGGATTCTTTCTGACAGCACAGCCCAGAGTATGTCTGTTACGCTTTATAATAATTCTCTAAGTAATTTAGTGTTCAGCAAAATCTCTTTTGGTTAATAGTTGTGGGAAAGATTCTGCTCTTTGTCATTGAATACTGAACACTGATAAGATTGGAAATTTTTTTGTTCATTCTTTAGCTTACATAAATGTATTACCTAATTTTTCAACCACCATTGTGTTACCATTGACTATGAAAAAACTATTTACATTACAATAATATTGTTTCGAATAAATCTAATTTACAAAGTGGCTTGTTTTATAATTATAATTTTTTGAACCAGATATAACAGTTTAGTAGTTAAGAGTTTGGTTTGCATTTCTCTAATAATTAGTGATGTTGAGCATTTTTTCATGTGCCTGTTGGCTATTGTACACCTTTCTTGGAAAAATGTCTATTCAGGTATTTTGCACATTTTTCCATTGGGTTGCTGGCTTTTTTGCTGTTGAGTTGTACAGGTTGCTCGTATATTCTAGAGATTAAGCCCTTGTCCATTGCATCATTTGAAACTTTTATATCCCATTCTGTAAGTTGCCTTTTGTTTTCTTTTTGGTTTCCTTTGCTGTGCAAAAGCTTGTCACTTTGATTAGGTCAATTGGTTTATTTTTGCTCTTATTTCTGTTGCTTTGGGAGACTGACCTGAGAAAATATTCATAATATTGATGTCAGAGAGTGTTTTGCCTATGTTCTCTTCCAGGAGTTTCAAGGTGTCTTGTCTTATATTTAAGTCTTTGAGCCATCTTGAGTTTATTTTTGTGCATGCTGTGAGGGTGTGTTCTTGTTTCATTGATTTGCATGCCACTGTCCAGATTTCCCAGCAATGCTTGCTGAAAACAGTTTTTTCCCATTTTATGTTCTTGTCTCCTTTGTCAAAGAATAATTGACCATAGGTGTCAGGGTTTATTTCTGGGTTCTCTATTCTGTTCCATTGGTCTGTCTGTCTGTTTTGGTACCAGTAGCACAGTGTCTTGATGACTGTGACTTTGTAATATTGCCTGAAGTCTGGGAGAGAGATGCCTCCTGCTTGGTTTTTGTTCCTCAGAATTGCTATGGCAATTCTAGGTCTTTTGTTGTTCCACATACAATATTGGATAGTTTGTTTAGTTCTGTGAAAAAATGTCATGGGTGATTTGATAGGTATTGCATTATTAGAGAAATGCAAATCAAAGATACTATGAGGTACCACCTCACACCAGTCAGAAAGGCCATCATTAATAAGTCCATAAATAACAAATGCTGGAGGGGGTGTGGAGAAAAGGGAACCCTCCTGCACTGTTGGTGGGAATGTAAACTGGTATTGCCACTATGGAAAACAGTATGGAAGTACCTTAGAAATCTATACTTAGAACTACCATATGACCCAGCAACCCCACTCATGGGCGTATATCTGGACAAAATTCTCCTTAAAAAAGATACATGCACCTGCATGTTCATTGCAGCACTATTCACAATAGCCAAGACATGGAAACAACCCAAATGTCCATTGACAGATGATTGGATTAGGAAGATGTGGTATATATACACAAGGGAATACTACTCAGCCATAAAAAATTCCATTTTCAGCAACATGGATGGAACTAGAGACTCTCATCCTGAGTGAAGTAAGTCAGAATGAGAAAGACAAATACCATATGATATCACATATCTGAAATTTAATTTATGGCACACATGAACCTTTCCACAGAAAAGAAAATCACAGACTTGGAGAATAGACTTGTGGTTGCCAAGGGGGAAGTGGAGGGAGTGGGGTGGTTGGGGAGCTTGGGGTTAATAGATACAAACTATTGCCTTTGGAATGGATTAGCAATGAGATCCTGCTGTGTTAGCACTGGGAACTATGTCTAGTCACTTATTATGGAGCATGATAATGTGTGAAAATAGAATGTGTACATGTATGTGTAACTGGGTCACCATGCTGTGCAGTAGAAAAAAAAATTGTATTGTGGAAATAACTATTAAAAAATAATAATAAAAAGCAAAAAAAAAAGATTGGGCTTTGGAGATATCTTTATTTATTTATTTATTTATAGGCCACATCTCTGGCATATGGAAGCTCCCAGGCTAGGGGTTTAATCAGAACTGTGGCTGACAGCCTACCCCAGAGCCACATCAATGTGGGATCTGAGCTGCTTCTGGGACCTACGCCGCAGCTAATGGTGACTCTGAATCCTTAACCCACTGAGCAAGTCCGTGATGGAATCCACATCTTCATAGACACTATGTCAGGTTCTTGACCCATGGAGCTACAATGGAAACTCTGATATCATAGGTTTAAATTCTAGCACTGCCACTTCCTCCTTTATTATTCTAGACCAGTAAACCTTTGAAAACCTATAACTATTTTTTTTCTTTTTAGGCTGTACCTGCAGCGTATGGAAGTTTCCAGAGTTAGGAGCTGAATCATAGCTGCAGCTTATGGCCTGTGCCACAGCCATAGCAATACCAGATCTAAGCCACATCTACAATCTACACCACAGCTTGCAGCAATGCAGGATCCTTAACCCACTGAGTAAGGACAGGGATCAAATCGTCATGGATACTAGTTGGGCTCTTAACACTCTGAGCCACAATGAGAACTCCAGAACTATTTTCTATAAACTGAGGATAACAAAACTTTATTTATGGTGTGAAGATTAAATGAGGTAATGTATGTAAAGTTGATATTACGATGCTTAATATTTTGTAGGAATTAAATAAATGGTGGCAATCTTGTTGTCTTCCTTAAAGTTTCATAGAGCTCACATTTTTCCATCCTGATCATAAGAACATCCAAGAATATCTTTTTTAAATGCTTTGCTTTGTACTGAATTTCTTTAAACAACATCAAAACAACTTCAGATAAATGTCCTAAATTAGATGCAAAAAATATCATGAAAACATTAAGTGAAAATTATTTCCCTATGTGAACTTATATTTCATTATTATTGACATTACTTAAGAAAACAAATTCTATTTTACAGTTATGTAACTTTAGGATTCCTTCAGCTCACTGATTGCTTCAAGTTTAAACCAGTGCTGGCCTGGTGTTCAAAATACAGTGACACATTAATGTCTGATAATTAAGGAATCATTGCTTCCTTGGATTCATATGTAAAACTCTTAGTGGCATTAATAATAAGAGGGTGCAGATGTTGGCTTGCCAACAAATAGGATGGACAGAGTTCTGTACTCATGGCTACTATTTCACCATACTCCCCGATCTAAGCAGAGCAAACAATTATCAAGCCATCTCATTCCACACCACAGCTTGGCATGAGACCTGCACCAGGTGGACCAGGGAAAAGACGTGGTCTAACTTTGCAAATACAGTTAGGGGTCTGAGGTGTTGTTGGGGTGGGGTGGCAACAGCCATTGTCATCATTTACTAAAATGCCATGACCAACAACCTGTGGTCAAGCAAATGCTCCAGTCTCCCTCACTCACTGGATCTGGACTGGATAGGTCCTGGTAGAAGATGTGACCAGGGATACAGGTCAGGGGGATGAGTTGTGGTCTAGGCGGGGTAGTTGGTGGCCATTGTTGGTGTTTACTTAAGCTACATCTTAGGAACAACCCCAATTAGCATTTAACTTCCCTGCTCCCAGTTGAGTTCTGTGGCCCTGCCTACTTCATTCCACAGCTTAGTGTTGGACCTGGGATAAGAATTGATTTAGGGATTTAAGGGGTTCTGGGGCCTGGTGTGTGGTTCAGGTAGGGTGGTGGCAGCCAGTATTGGTGCTAGCTCAATAACCATGCCAGAAATATCCCAGATCCCTGACAATAGGACAGCCAATTCAGCTCATACGAACACAACACCCTGACCCCATTCCCAGCCTGACAAATACTACAGCCCCACCTACTCCACACCATAGCATTGCACTAGTTCTGGGATAACCAAAACAGGTGAAGGTATGTGACCTTTGGCTGTATCTGAGCAGAGGTGTGGATGTCTACATAAGTGGCACATCAGACCTCTTTGAGCACATGAGCATCATTTACTTCAGCATCTCCCTCCTTTAGGGCAAAACGTGATCTTAAAGGGAACAGAGCCTGCTCAAACCTGTCCCTCAGGTCTTCTGCTCTAGCAATTACAGCATAGACACCCCCCCCCGCATTATCAAAGACATTCAACAAAATGCAGTCTACACAGGGGAACTCCCCTTATAAAAAAATTCCTTCAACATTTATCACAATAGATAAATGTTTCTCATAATTTCATAGAGACAGGAAAAGAATGTAAAATGAAAAAGAAGAGGAACTATTCCCAATTGAAAGGAAAGAGAAAACCCATGAAAAACCAGATATCATTAGTCTACCAGACACTGAATTCAAAGGTGTTAATAAAAATGGCAACTACATTAAGAGAGATTATTGATATAAAAGCATCTCATTTTAACAAGGAAGTAGAAAATATAAAGATAACCCTAAACTAGATAATTTAATTTCTGAGTTAAAAAGCACTCAAGAAGCAATCAATAGCTGACTAGATGACACAGAATAGTGCATAAGTGATCTAGAAAATAGATAATGGTAATTATCCCATCAGAAGAGCAGACAAAAAACAAATGGGAAAAAATGAGAGCAACATAGGTGATCTATGGAGTAATTTTTAAAGTGTGCCAGGAGGTCCCTGGTGGCTCAGTAGATTAAGGATCTGGCATTGTCACAGCCGTGACTCTGGTTACTTTTGTGGTACAAGTTCAATCCCTGGCCCAGGAACTTCAGCATGCTTGGGGAGGGGGCAAACACAATCCCCCACAAAAGTGCCAATTTACACATAATAGGGGTCCCAGATGGGGAAGAAAGAAAGGTAACTAAAAATATATTTAGAGAAATTATGACTAAAAAGTTCCCAAGCCTAAAGAAGAAAACAGATATTTGGTTATGGGAAGAACAGAGGGTCCCAAAAAAGATGAAATCAAATAGACCCACATCAAGACTTATCATAATTAAAATGGCAAATTAAAGAGAGAATTCTAAGGACAGCAATAGAAAAAACAAAGAGTCATTTTTAAGGAAGCCGCAAAGCTTATCAGCTGGTATCTTTATCAAGATTTTGTAGGCTAGAGGATACTGCGTGAGATGTTCAAAATCCTGAAAGGGAAAAACTGACAAACTAGGTTACTCTACCCATCGATAATTTCATGTAGAATAGAAGGAGAGATAAACAATTTCTCAGACATGCAAAAACTAAATTCATCAGTACCAAACACATTCTAAAAGAAATGTTGGAGGGTCTTCTCTAAATGGAAAATAAGCAAGAATCTGTACAAAAGGGAAAAACCCAATAAGAAAGGCAAATATATAGTAAAAACTGCAGATCACTTAAATCAGTACACAGATTAAAAATTGAAAAAAATAAAAGCAACCATCTTTACAATAAACAGTAAAAAGATAAGCAAGAAAATGTAAAATATGACATCTAAAACACAAAATGTAGGGAAGATGAGTAAAAAATTTAAGTTTTTTAGAATGTGTTTGAACTAAATGATTATCAGTTTAAAGCAAGTAGATACAAGCATAGGTCAACATTTATGAATCCCATGTTATCCACAAATCAAAAACCTGCAATAGGAATTTCCATTGTGGCTCAGGACCAAAAGTTGTCTCTGTAAGGATGCAGGTTTGATATCTGGCTTTGCTCAGTGGGTTAAGGTTTTAGCATTACCATAAGCTTCAGCATAGGTCACAGTTTCAGCTCAGATCTGGTGTTTTTGTGCCTATGATGTAGGCTGCAGCTGCAGCTCCAGTTGGAGTTCTAGGCCAGGGCTTCCATATGCCACAGCTGCAGGTTAAAAACAAACAAACAAACAAACAACCTACAATAGATACACAAAAAATAAAAAGAAAGAAACTCAAGCATACTACAAAAGAAAAATCATCAAACTACAAGGAAAAAAAACAAAAAGAAAAGAAATAAAAAAAAGAACTATAAAAACAACTGGAAATAAGGAATAAAATGGTAAATAATAAGTATATACCTATCAATAACTACTTTAAAAGCAAACAAACTTTGTGCTCTAATCAAAAGACGGAGGATAACTGATTGGGTAAACAAGAACCTGCAATATGCCTCCTGCAAGGTACCCACTTCAGGGTGAAAATCACAGACTGAAAGTGGGGAGATGGAACAATATATTTCATGCCAATGAAAATAAGAAGAAAATAGGGGTAGCAGTATGTGTACTGGACAAAATAGACTTTAAAACAAAAGGTATTTATATGGAACCATGAAAAACTCAGAACTGCCAAAGCAATCTTGAGAGAAAAGAACACAGCAGGAAGCATAACCCTCTTGGACTTCTACAAACAAAACTAAAAAACTACAGTAATCAAAACAGTGTTATGTTCGCACCAAAGCAGATATATAGACCAACGGAACTGAATGGAGATCCCAGGTAGACACCCGTACCTTAGTCTTCAATAAAGTGGGCAAGAATATACACTGGGGAAAAGTCAGTCTCTTCAGTGTGGTGTTGGGAAAGGTGGACAGCCACATGCAAATCAATGAGGTTAGAAGACACCTTCACATCATACACAAAAATAAATCCAAAATGGCTTAAAGACTTAAATATAAGACATGACTATAAAACTCCTAGAAGAGAACATAGGTAAAACATTCTCTGACATAAATTCTACCAATGTTTTCTTAGATCAGTCTCCTAAGCCAATAAAAATAAAAGCAAAAATAAACAAACAGGACCTTTAAAACCTATACGCTTTTGCATAGCAATGGAAACCATAAACAAAACAAAAAGATAACCTATGGACTGGGAGAAATTATTTTAAAATGATGTGAAAGATAAGGGCTTAATTTCCAAAATATGCAAACAGCTCATACAACTCAATAATGAACACCACCCCCAAATCAAGTCAAAAAATTGGCAGAAGACCTAAATAGAAATTTCTACAAAAACGTACAGATAGCCAACAGGTACATGGGAAGATTCTCATCATTGCTAGTTATCAGAGAAATGCAAGGCAAAACTAAAATGAGGTACCAACTCACACCAGTTAGAATGGCCCTCATTAAAAAACCTGCAAGTAATCAATGCTGGAGATGATGTGGAGAAAAGGAAAACCTCTTATACTGTTAGTGGGAATGTATTTTTCTCTGAACTAGGATAAATAATCCTAAGGTGATGTGGAATCACAAAAATGCCTGTATTGCCAAAGCAACCCTGATTAAAAAAATAATATTTCCTTCATATATCTGAGACTATCTACAAGCTACAGTAATCAAAACAGCATTGTATTTGCATAAAGTCATACATGTAGATCAATGAAACAGAATAGCAACCCCAGAAATAAGCCCCTACCACCCATGGTTAATTAGTTCATGACATAGATAGCAAGAATATATACATGGAGAAAAGACAGTGTCTTTAACAAATGGTACTGTGAAAACTGGATAGCTGCATGTAAAATAATGAATTTAGAACATTATCTCACATGATATACAAAATAAACTCAAAATATTTTAAAAACTCAAACATAGGACATGGTATCATAAAACTCCTAGAAGTGGACATAGACAAAACATTCTTTGCTATAAGTTGTGGCAATGTTTTTTGAATCAGTCTCCCAAGACAAAATAAATAAAAGCAAAAATAAATAAATAGGATTTAATTAAACTTAAAAGCTTTTGCACAGCAAAGCAAACCATCAACAAAACAAGACAAAATACGGAATAAGAGAAATTATTTGTAAATCATGTAACCCACCAGGGGTTATGTGCAAAACATAGTTTGTACAACTCAATATTGAAAAAATCAAACTATCCAATAAAAAAGGAATGGCAGAAGTCTTGAATAGACATGTTTTTAAAGAAGACATACAGAGGGCTGACAGGCATATGAAAAATGGTCAACATTGCTAATGACCAGAGAAATATAAATCAAAACCACAACGAGTATGCTTAACATCTGTTAGAATGGCTGTTATCAAAAAATCTACAAATAACATGTTGGAGAACATGTGAAGTAAAAGGAACCCTCATGCACTATTGGTGGGAATGTAAATTTGTGTAGCACCTATAGAAAAGAGTATGGAGGTTCCTTAAAACATTAAAATAGAACTATCATATGTTTCAACAATTCCACTCCTGAATTTATATCTGGAAATAATGCAAACACTAATTTGGAAATATACATGCACCCAATGTCCTTTGCAGCACTATTTTCAATAGCCATGACATGGAAACAACCAAAGTGCCCATCAACAGATGATTGGATTAAGAAGATAAGGTGTGTATGTATATATGTGGAATATTATTCAGCCACAAAAATGCAGTGTTGCCATCTTCAGCAATGTTTATGGTCCTAGAGAATATTATACTTACTGAAATAATTCAGACCAAGAAAGATAAATACTATATGATATCACTTTTATATGGAATCTAAAACATAACATAATATAAATGTGCACAAAAAGCAGAAAGAGATTCACAGACATAGAAGTCAAACTCATGGTTATCAAATGAGAAAATGAAGGATGTTAGGGACACGTTAGGATAGGAGATTCACATATACAAACTACTATGTATAAAAAAGATAAGCCACAAGGTATTGCAGAGGGGATTATACTTAATATCTATGATAACCTATAATGGAATGTAATTTTCAAAAACTGAATTACTGTACTCTACTCCTGAAACTAATGCAATATTGTTAACAGACAGGCTTCAATTAAAAAAAAATCCTGACAAAATAGACTTTTAAAGAAAGCTAGAATCTAATGATAATTTTATGGCAACTAGAGAAGTGTTTAATGAAAAAAAATTGCTAGGTTTCAGCATTAGAGGAAACCTCTGTTAGGTTACTGGCTGAATGCTGAGATAATGGAACAGAGAATTCAGTGACTACATACAATAAGGAAAACAATTTTGTGCTAAAAGAGATTGGAGAAATCTCAAAACAAATCTACAACTGTAGCCCTCAACAAATAACATTAGGTAAGGAGAATAACCTGATTTCCGGAATTTCCACACAGTAATATTCAAAATATCAAGTTTTCAACATAAATTACAAGGTATATAAATAAGTAGGCAAGTATGGTCCAGTCACAGGAAAAAAATTTAAATGGACATAAGCCTCCCCAAGAAAAGCCCAGACATTGGCCTTACTAGATAAAACTTTAAATCAACTGTCTTAAATTAACTCAAAGGGCTAAAAGAAACCATTAAACGATTGACTTAAAACAAAATAAAAGCAGGAGACTGTGTGTTATGAAATAGAGAATATCCACAAGAACATATAAATTATAAAAAGGAATCACAAATATGGGAGTTAAAAAATTCAATAGCTGAAATAAAAGATTCACTGGTGTGGATAAAAGGTATATTTGAGTAGGTGGAAGAAAGAATCAACAAACTCACAGGAAAGTTGAAATTATTCACTCAGGAATATGAAGGAAAAAATATTAAGTAAAATGAACAGAGACTAAGGAAACTTTGGTACTATGAAGTATACTGATACAGCATAATGGGGGCCCCAGGAAAAGAAAAGAGTAAAAGACAAAGAAATAGTATATGGAGAAATAATGATCGAAAACCTCACCAATTTGGTAAAAAACATGAATCTACAAATCCAAAAAGTTCATCTACTGCCAGTAGGATGACCTCAAAGAGATTCATACTCAGAGACATTATAACCAAACTGTCAAAAGACAAAGAAGAAAGAGAAAAATCTTGAAAGTAGCAAGCAAGAAGTAACTTATCACCTGTAGATAATCCTCAATAAGATTAATAAGTGATTTACCATTAGAAATTATACAGGCTTGGAGACAGTGGATGAGATTTTTAAGATACTAAAAGAAAAATGCTGTTGACAAAGAAGGTTATATTTTGTGAAACTATGCTTTGAAAATGAAATAGAAAAGATTAATTTAAAAAAAGCTGTAGACTCATCCTACAATAAATGTTAAAGGGAGTCTTTCATGGTGAAATGAAAAGATACTAGACAGTTACATTAAGGCATATGCAGAAATAAAGAATTCCAGTAAACATAATTATATAAATAAATATAAAGCTTGTATTTTTGGTTTATAATACATATTTTTATATATAGTTTGAAAGATAAATACATGAAACAAATTATTATGAAGCTTTAGGCATGCAATGTATGATGATGTAGTTTTGACAATAGTAATATAAACGGAGAACTGAGCTATAGAGAAGCAGATAGCTAAGCTGACATCAATTCAAATTAGACTGCCATTAATTTCTGTGGCTAATCCTCAGGGAAATCATTAAGAAAATTACTGAAAGTATGTAGAAGACAATGAGGAGGAAATCATAATGGTACACTGGAAGTAATTGATTATATGAAAAAGAAGGCAATATTAGGGAAATTGAGAAACAATAAAAAAAGAAATACAGAAAACAAAGAGCAAAATGGGTAAGTTCTAACCTATCACTAATCAATTTAAACATAAATGGATTAAATTCACCAATTGAAAGATATTTTCAAAATAGATTTTACAAACAAAACAAAACATACCTCAAGAGACTCATTTTAGATCAAAGACACAAATAAGTTCAAAATTAAAATAAGGAAAAAGATGCAAATGGTAACAAGAACACTGAAGTACTATAATATGAGAAAAATAGTTTTAAAAATAATACGAAGAAGATTATACCTGATAAAAGTTTTGCTTAGTTGAGAAGACATAAAAATTATAAATATATACTAATCAAACAAGAGAGGCTTAAAAAATATGAAGAAAACACTGACAGAGTGAGGAGAGACATAGAGTGTTCTAAAATAAGGGAGTTCTCATCATGACTCAGCAGAAACAAATCTGACTAGTATCCATGAGGACACAGGTTTGATCCCTGGCCTCTCTCAGTGGGTTAAGGATGTGGCGTTTGTTGTAGCTGTGGTGGAGGCTGGCAGTTACAGCTCCAATTGGACCCTTAGCTTGGGAACGTCCATATGCATTGGTACGGCCCAAGAAAGGAAAAAAAAAAAAAACTTAAAACTGAGAAATGAAAATGTGAAAGTGTGGACATAACTACTGACCTCACAGACTTTAAAATAAGTATAAGAGAATACTACAAACAAATGTACATCAAAAAATTAAAAAACCCTAGTTGAAATGGACAAATTCCTGGGAACACACAAATTATCAAATCTGACTTAAAAATAGAAAATCTAGACAGACCCATACCAAGTAAAAAGATTGAGTCAATAATGACCCCCTACCCCAAAAAAATTCCAGGACCAGATGCTTTTTATTATGTATTCTACCAAATATTTAAAGAATTAACATTCATCCTTTTCAAATTCTTCTGATAACTATAAGGGTGTCAACTACTTCCTAACATTATAAGAGGCCAGCATTACCTTATTATCAAAGTCAAAGTAACCAAAAGAGGAGAAAAGCATAGACCAATGTCCCTTATGAATAAGTATGCAAAAAAAACCAACAAAAATACTCGCAAGCCAAATACACAGTATATGAAAAGTATAATGTACCACTACTAAGTCAGATTTATCCCTGGGATGGTTCAACATAAGACAATCAATGTAAAAATCCACATTAATAGAACAAAAAGAAAAAAAAATCCTATGATCATCTCCATTGAATCAGATAAAGCATGTGACAAAGTTCATCTTTTTATGATAAAAAAATTAGCAATCTAAGATTATAAGGTAACTTCCTCAACATGGTAAAGAGCAGTTACGAAAGACACACAACTAATATCACACTCAATGATGAAAGGCTGAAAGTTTCTCCCCAAGATCAGAAATAAGACAAGTATGCCTGCTGTCATTACTGCTATTCAACATTTTACTGGAAGGTTTTTTGTTTTGTTTTGTTTTGCTGCACTTGTGGCATATGGAAGTTCCTAGGCTAGGTGTCAAATTGAACCTGCAGCTGCCAGCCTATGCCACAGCCACAGCAACAGGGGTTTTGAGCTGCATCTGTGACATAGACCACAGCTCATGGCAACACCAGGTCCTTAACCTACTGAGCAAGGCCAGGGATTGAACCTGCATTCTCATGGATACCAGTTTTGGGTTCTTAACGCACTAAGCCTGAATTTAAGTCAGGACAATTAGGCAAGAAAAAGAAATTAATGTAATCCTAATTTTTTTTTGAAAAAGTAAAATTCTATTCAGAGAAGGCATTATCCTATATGGACAATCCCTCCTCCCCCCAAACTAATAAAGCTAATAAATGAATTCAGCAAAATTGCAAAATACTAAATCAAAAAACAAAAACCAATTGCTTCTATACAAGAACAATTAACAATCTGAAAACTGTCTCTTTTGCAATATTACCTAAAGAATAAAACACCTAAAAATAAATTTTAAGTTGAAAGACCCATATACTAAAAATTTAAATGTTGCTAAAATAAATTAACTAATACCTAAATAAATGGAAAGACATCTTGTGTTTATGAATTGGAGGACAATATTGTGAAGATGGCAATATTAGCCTAAGTGGGCTACAGATTTAATACAACTCCTATAAAAATTCTAACTTTTTTTGCAGAATTTAGAAATACCAATTCTCAAATTTTCATGGAATTGCAAGGAGCCCTGACTAGCCCAAACAATGAAAAGGAAGGAAAAAAATTGAAGGACTCACATTTTATGATTTCAAATTTTAGTATGAAACAGTAACTAATAAAAAATGTATACCATTATAAGAATAGAAATACTGACAAGGTGGATTACAATTGAAAGGCCAGAATTAAACTTATAACACCTGCTGTCAATAGATTTTTGACACAGGTGACAAATACATTCAATGGGAAAATAGTAGTCTCTTCAATAAACAATATTTGCATAAATGAATATCCACATGCAAAGGAATAAATTTGACATTTACTTAACATTTTATATAAAAATTAACTCAAAATGGATGAGTGACCTAAATATAAAGGCTAAAACTATAAAACACTTATAAGAAAACAGGGATAAATCTTTATGACATTGATTTGACAAGGTATTTATCAATATGACACTAAAGGGCAAGCAACACACACACAAAAGTAGATAAACTGGACTATATAAAAAGATAAAGATTTTTGCCTTCAAAGTATATTATCAAGAAACTTAAAAAGAGAACCTATACACTGAGAAAGAATATTTGTAAATCATGTATCTGATAACTATCTATTCCCTAGAATATATAAAGAATTCTTCCAACTCAACAACAAAATGATGTACAACCGAACTTAATGGGCAAAGGACACGAACACATTTCTCCAGAGCAGATATACAAAAGGCCAATAAGCACATAAGACGCTTGACATCATTAGAGAAGTGCAAATTAAGAGCACAATGAGATACTCTCACTAGAATGTTTATAATAAAAAAATGAAAAACAACAAAATGAACAAAATGAGGAAAAACTAGAACCCTTGTACCTTTCTGGTGGGAATATAAAATGATGCAGTGAGACAGGATTAAGATGGCGGAGTTGAAGGAAGGGAGCCCACCTTCTCACATGAAAACAACAAAATTACAATGTACCGCTGAAAAAACCATCAACAAAATAGAGTGGAAACTACCAAAAAGATATCTTACACCACCCCACCCCCCCAAATCCCAAAGAAGCAGATACATCAAGACATAGGAGGGGTGCCTACATGGCATAAACTATCCCATACACACCAGGTGGACAACCCACAGACTGGAAAGGCTTACCCAAAGGAGTGAGAGTTCTGAGCCCCATGTCAGGTTTCTATGCCTGGGGGTCTGGCATTGGGAGGAGGAGTCCCTGGGGCACTTGGCATTGAAGGCCGGCAGGACTTGTGTGCAGGATCTTCACAGGACTGGGGGAAACATAGACTCCAATCTTGAAGGGTGCACACAGGCTTTCATGTGACTGGGTTCCAGGGCAAGAGAGACTCCATAAGAATCTGGGTCAGACCTACCTGAAGATCTTAGAGGATCTCCTGGGAAACATATCTTGGAGGATCGCCTGGGAAAACAGGGGGCAACAGTGGCTTCTGGGGGAAGGATATTGGAAGCAAAGGTATTGGGAATAATCATCAGTGTTAACTCCCCCAAAGGTGGCCATTTTGGAAAAATATTGTCAGAATGATTATACTACCCAAGGAAACCTACAGATGCAATGCAATCCCTATCAATTTACCAACACTGTTTTTCACAGAACTAGAACAAAATATTTTAAAGTTTAGAAGCATAAAAGACCATGAATAGTTAAAGCAATCCTGAGGAAAAAAAATGAAACAGGAGGGTTCAGGCTCCCTGACTTGAGATGATACTACAAAGCTACACTCATCAAAACAGCATGTTACTGGCACAAAAACATAAATGGAAGATTATTGGAACAGGATAGAAAGCCCAAGAACTAAACCTATGCACCAATGGTCAACTAATCTATGATAAACAAGGAAAGAATATGCAATGGAGAAAAGACAGTCCCTTCAATAAGTGGTGATAGGAAAACTGGACAGTCACATGTAAAACAATGACACCATACACAAAAATAAACTCAAAATGGATTAAAGACCTAAATATAAGACCGGATACTATAAAAGTCTTAGAGGAAAACACAGGCTGTATACTCTCTGACATATGCCATAGCAACATCTTCTTAGATCCACCTCCTGGAATAATAACAATAAAAACAGAAATAAATAAATGGGACCTAAGTAAACTTAAAAGTTTTTGCACAGCAAAGGAAACCCTAAACAAAATGATAACCCACAAAATGGGAGAAAATATTTGCAAATGAAGCGACTGACAAGGGATTATATTTCTCCAAAATATATAAACACCTCCTGCAACTCAATATCCAAAAAAACCCCAAACAAGTGGAGTTCCTGTCATGGCTCAGCAGTCATGAACCGATTAGTATCCATGAGGATGTGGATTCAATCCCTGGCCTTTCTCAGTGGGTTAAGGATCCAGGATTGCTGTGAGCTGTGGCATAGTTTGCAGATGTAGTTTGGATCTGGTGTTGCTGTGGCTGTGGCATAGGCTGGCAGCTACAGCTGTGATTCAACCCCTAGCCTGGGAACTTCTATATGCCAATGGGTGCAGCCCTAAAAAGACCAAAAAAAAAAAAATTAAAAAAATTGGCAGAGGATCTAAAAAACAATCTGCCAAAGAAGAAATACAGATGGGCAAAAAACACATCCAAAGATGTTCAACATCTAGTTATTAGAGAAATGCAAATCAAAACTACTTTAAGGTACCACCTTGCACCAGCCAGTATGGCCATCATCAAAAAAGTGTACAAACAATAAATGCTTGAAAGGGTATGGAGAAAAGGGAACCCTCTTACGCTGTTTGTGGGAATGTAAATTGGTGCAACCACTTTGGAAAACAGTATGGAGGTTCCTCAAAAAAACTAAAAATAGAATTACCATATGAGCGAGTGATTCCACCCCACAACTATCTGCATAAAATAATGGTTTGAAAAGATATATGTAGGAGTTCCCATTGTGGCTCAGCAGTAATAAACCCCGCTAGTGTCCATGATGATGGAGGTTTGATCTCTGCCCCAGCTCAATGGATTAAGAATCTGTTCCTGCTGTGAGCAGCGGTGTAGGTTGCAGAGATTTTTTAGATCTGGCATTGTTGTAGCTGTGGTGTAGGCCCACAGCTCCAGCTCCATTTCAAAACCTAGTCTGGGAACCTCCATATGCCATGGGTTGGCCCTAAACAAAAAGTAAGAAAAGATAAATTAACTCCAATGTCCACTGCAGCACTAATACAACAGCCAAGACATAGAAGTAACCTAAATGCCCATCAACAGAGGAGTAGATAAAGAAGATGTGGTACACATCTGGAGTGTCTCAGGCTGCAGTGTCTGTGACAGTGGCTCAGATGATCTGTGCAGCTCTCACTGTGCAGCCTGAGACACTTCTTTCACATACAATGAAATATTAGTCAAAAAAAGGAATGAAATAATGTCTCTTGCAGCAACATGGATGGACCTAGAAATTATCAAGCTAGGTCAATTTAGTCAAACAGTGACACACAAATACAATTTGCTATCACTTATATGCGGAATCTAAAAAAAAAAAGTGTACAATGAGCTTATTTGAAGAACAGAAAAAGACCCACAGGCTTTGAAAACCTTATGGTTAACAAAGGAGACAGGTTGGTGGGGGAGGGATGAAAATGTTGTAGAATTGAGTTGTGATGATGGCTGTAAAATTATAAATATAAAAAATCATTGAATTAAAAAAAATAGGGGGGTAGAGCAAGATGGCAGAGGAGTAAGAGGTTGTGCTCACACTCTTCTGCAAACACATCAAAAAAACACATCTACATGTAAAACGACTCACACAGAACATCAACTGAATGCTGACAGAAGAATTTAAACCTCCAAAAGCGTCAAGAAACTATTGACATAACTGGGTAGAACAAAAGAAAAACAGAGAAAGAGAGAAAAGGAATCAGGACCACACTAGCATTCCAGAAAGGGAGCTATGAGGAGAAAAAGAACCCACACCCTGGGAAGCCACCTAACCGATGGAAAGATCAGCTCATCTGGAGGGAACTCAAAGTCGCTGGGAAAAGCACAGCAGCAGGTTTGAGAATGGAAAAGCGGAGTGAGAGCTGCACAGATCATCTGAGCCACTGTCACAGACACTGCAGCCTGAGACACTCCAGTGGTGGCTGGGCGCTGAGACACAGGCTCCAGAGGTCAGCCCCCAGGAGAAGGCTGGGTTGGCAGTGTAGCAGCAGCCTAAGGGGCTAAGGAGCAGTGTACCATGGGTGGGGGAGCAGTACGCTAAAGACTGGGGAGTGGAAAGCCATGGCAGAGGGAATCTGGGAGAAGGTCTAGACCCACAGGAGAGGCAAGACACCACTGTTGGGGAGGACAAGAGGAGGAAGGGTGGGCTGCAATAGAAAATTCCTTGCACCTGAGTGTGCATGTGTGCCCACAGCCTCACAGAGGACAGGGCATCACTGGCACAGGCCACTCACAGACAGAAGCTGCTTGCTAGCCTGTAGTGGACTGGCATCTCCAGTGCAGCCCTCCAGTGACCAAAAGCTGCTTCCTAGCCCAGGACAGACTGGGCATTTCTGGCACATGCTACCTGTAGCCAGAAGCCGCTTGCTGGCCCACTGTAGCCTGGGCTTCTCCAGTGCAAACCTCCCACAGAGAGAAGCCTCTTGCTAGCCTACAGCAGAACAGGTGGCTCTGACACAGGCAGCCCACAGAGAGAAGACTTTTGCTCATATATGGGAGACTGAGTGCTTCTTGTGCAGGCTACCAGTGGACAGGCACCTCTAGAGTGGGCTAAGGGCATCAGCAGGCTAAGTGCAACACAGTGCCTACCAAGCACCATATGCTGTTGTGCTCACTCCCTGGGGAACATACCTGCCCTGCAGCTGCCACTTCCAAACAATCTTGGTGGTGCCCAGGCACTTGGTCACTGTCCCTTCCCAAGACCATGCAACTAGGAACAACTGGTGCATAACCTCCTGCATAGTCTAAGTGGGACAGGGTGCTTCTTGTGTGACCTGCAGGTGGTGGGAACAAACCACCACAGTTATCCCTGACTCCAGAGGATGGCATGGCCTACTATCACTGGGGATACCTGAACAAAAATCACATGCATCCCCAAACACCTCAGAGGGCACCACAGAGAAGGACATTATGACAGAATGCCACCTGATGTTGCTCTTGCCCCCAAGAGCACACCCACCTTGTGGCTTCCACTGCCAAAGGTTCTTGGCAGTGCCCAGACACTTAATCACTGTCCCTTCCCATGAAAGAGCAACTAAGAGCACCTTGTGCAACACATTCTGTGGGGGCTAAGCAGGATGAAGATCTTCTTTCATGGTCTGCAGGTGGCAGGGGCAAACCACCACAGTTATCTCTGGCTACAGAGGTGGGAATGGCCCACCACCACTAGGGATCCATGGACAGGCACCACTTGAAGCCCCAGTCACCTCAAGGGCACCACAAAGGAGGGCATTGTGACTGAACACCACCTGTTGGTGCTCTCGCACCCTTGGGAACACACTGGCCCTGCTGCTGCCGCTGCTGAATGTTCCAGGCAATACCCATAGATCTGATCTCTGTCACTTCCCAGGATCCTGAAAGTAGGAACAGCCTATGCAGCACCTTCTATGTGGGCTGAGATGGATCACTTTATATATGGTCTACAGGTAGTGGGGGCAAACCACCACAGTTATCACTGACTCTAGATACAGTCATGGCTGCTACCACTAGTTGTCCCTGAACAGGCACCACCTGTGGTTGCAACCACCTCAGAGGTAGGCAAATGAAAAAACATTAAAGCAATATGAGATCTG
The DNA here is from genome assembly GCF_016906955.1 of Phacochoerus africanus. Taxonomy (NCBI): domain Eukaryota; kingdom Metazoa; phylum Chordata; class Mammalia; order Artiodactyla; family Suidae; genus Phacochoerus; species Phacochoerus africanus. The sequence continues at coordinate 44,685,873 of NC_062550.1, read as the reverse complement.
TGTGATAATATAAAGAGGGCCAATCTACAAATAATAGGAATTCCAGAAGGAGAAGAAAAAGAAAAGAGGATTGAAAATATATTTGAAGAAATTATGTCTGAAAACTTTCCAAATCTAAAGGAATCTGACATCAAGATACAGGAAGCACAGAGAGCCCCACAGAAGTTGAACCCAAACTGGCCCACACAAGGACATATTATAATAAAAATGACAAAAGTTAAAGATAAAGAGAGGATTCTAAAGGCAGCAAGAGAAAAGCTAGGTGTTAATTATAAGGGAACCCCCATAAGGCTATCAGCTGATTTCTCTACAGAAACATTACAGGACAGAAGGGAGTGGAAAGATATATTTAAAGTGTTTAAAGGAAAAAATTTGCAACCTAGAATACTCTACCCAGAAAGAATATCATTTAAAATAGAAGGGGAAATAAAGAATTTCTCCAACAAACAAAAGCTAAAAGAGTACAGCAATACTAAACCCTTTTTAAAAGAAATTCTGAAAGGGCTCTTCTAAATTAAAAAAAAAAGGTAAGAAGAAATAGAATGGATGAAACCACAATTGGAAAGCAATCACTCAAATAAGCCACCTTACAGATCTAAACATGAAGATGTTTAAAAAAATTTTTTAGAAAAAGAAAGCAAAATATGGTGAGGGAAAATAAGAAAATATAGATTTTTATTTTTTTTAAATTTTCCTTTTAATGATGTATTTTAGACTATACTGCTATGAGGCTAAAGCAAGCACATATAAGAAGGTGTTAACATACTTAAAAAACATGGCAACCACAAATCAAAATGCAACATCAAGTTCACAAAGAGTAAAAACTAAAGCACTCAAGCATAAAATAAATGGAAACCATGCAACCAAAAAAAGAAAGGAAGAGAAACATAGAATCAACTGGAAAACAAGGTCTAAAATGGAAATAAATACATATCAATAAATAATCACCTTAAATGTCAAGGACTGAATTCTCCAATCAAAAGATACAGAGTGACAGGTTGGATAAAAAAGCAAAAACCTACAATATGCTGTTTACAAGAAATTCACCTTAGGGTAAAGGGCACATATAGATTGTAAGTGAGTGGATGGGAAAAGATATTTCATGCCAATGAACAAGACAGGAAAGCAGGAGTTTCAATACTCATATCAGACAAAATTGACTTCAAATGAAGGCCATAAAGAAAGACAAAGAAGGACACTATTTAATGGTAAAAGGAACAATTCAAGAAAAGAATATTACAATTGTCAATATATATACCCCAATATAGAAATACCCATTATCTACAACAATTAATAACAGACAAAAAAGGAGAAATAGGTGGGAATACAATCATAGTAGGAGAATTTAATACCCCACTCACATCAATGGACAGATCCTCTAGACAGAAAATCAGTAAGGCAACAGAGATCCTAAATGACACAACAGAAAAGTTACACCTAATTGACTTTTTCAGGATATTACATCCAAAAAAATCAAAATACATATTCTTCTCAAGTGCACATGGATCATTCTCAAGGATAGATAACATATTGGGGCACAACCTAACCTCAACACGTTTAAGAGTATAGTACAAAATGAATGGGTCAATGAAGAAATCAAGAAGGATATTAAAAAATACCTTGAGACAAGTGATAATGAAGACACAGCCACTCAAAATCTATCAGATGATGTAAAAGCAGTGCTCAGAGGGAAATTCATACAAATACAAGCCTTCTTCAAAAAAGAAGAAAAATCTCAAGTTGACAACTTAACCCACCACTAAATGAATTAGAAAAAGAAGAACAAACAAGCCTAAAGTCAGCAGAAGGAAGGAAATCATAAAGATCAGAGGAAATCAATAAAATTGAGATTCAAAAAACAGTTGAAGAAATCAATCAAACCAAGAGCTCGTTCTTTGAAAAGGTAGACAAAATTAACAAACCTCTGGCTAGACTCACCAAGAAGAGGAGAGAAAAAAAAACCAAATAAACTAAAAAAGAAGAAGAAGTCCCAATGGATATTACAGAAATACAGAAAACTATGAGACATACAATGAGCAATTGTATGTCAATAAATTCAACAACGTAGAAGAAATGGACAACTTTCTAGAGACTTACACCCTGCCAAAAGTGTATCAAGAAGAAATAGATCAACTGAACAGACCGGACCGATCACTAGAAATGAAATTGAATATGTCATAAAAACAATCCCTACAAATAAAAGTCCAGGACCAGATAGCTTCACAGGTGAATTCTACCAAACATACAAAGAAGAATATATACCCATACTTCTAAAATTTTTCCAAAAATTTGGAGAAGGAACACTCCCAAAGCCATTCTATGATGCCAACATCACCCTAATTCCAAAACCAAAGATAGCACCAAAAAAGACAAATATAGGCCAATATCTTTGATGAATATAGATGCAAAAATTCTCAACAACGTTTTAGCCAACTGAATATAACAACACATAAGAAAGATCATACCCCACAATCAGGTGGGATACATCCCAAGTGCACAAGAATGGTTCAACATACACAAATCAAACAACATCATAAAACACATTAATAAAAGGAAAGTCGAAAACCACATGATCATGTCAATAGATGCAGAAAAACATTTGACAAGTCCAACATCCATTCATGATAAAAACTCTTGCCAAAGTCAGTATAGAGGGAACATACCTCAATCTAATAAAAACCATTTATGACAAACCCACAGCACATATAATACTCAATGGAGAAATATGGAACAAGACAAGGATGCCCATGCTCACCACTGTTATTCAACAAAGTATTGGGAGTCCCAGCTACAGCAATCAGACAAACAAAGGAAGTAAAAGGCATCAAAATAGGAAGAGGAGAAGTAAAGCTGTCGCTGTATACAGATGACATGATACTATATATAGAAAACCCCAAGGACTCAAAACAAAAATTACTTGAACTGATCAACAAATTCAGCAAAGTAGCAGGATATAAGATTAACATTCAAAAATTAATCGCATTTCTGTACACTAACAATAAATTAGTAGAAAAGCAATACAAAAATACAATACCTTTTAAAATTGCATACCAAGAAATTGAATACTGGAAGTAAACTTGTCCAAAGAGGTGAAAGGCTGAGAACTATGAGACATTAATCAAGGAAATCAAAGAAGATGTAAAGAAATGGAGAGATATCCAATGCTCCTGGGCCAGAAAAATTAATGTAAAAATACCCAAAGCAATTTACAGATTCAATGCAATCCCTATCAATTTACCCATGACATTTTTCACAGAACTAGAACAAACAATCCAATATTGTATGTGGAACCACAAAAGATCCAGAATTGCCATAGCAAATCTGAGGAATAAAAACCAAGCAGGAGGCATCTCTCTCCCAGACTTCTGGCAATATTATAAAGCTACAGTAGTCAAGACAGTGTTCTACTGGTACCAAAACAGACATACAAACCAATGGAACAGAATAGAGAACCCAGAAATACACCAAGACACCTATGGTCAGTTAATATTTGACAAAGGAGGCAAGAACATAAAATGGGAAAAAGACAGTCTTTTCAGCAAGTATTGCTGGGAAACCTGGACAGCTGCATGTAAATCATTGAAACTAGAACACACACTCACAGCATGCACAAAAATAAACTCAAAATGGCTTAAAGACTTAAGCATAAGACAAGACACCATCAAACTCCTGGAAGAAAACGTAGGCAAAACACTCTGACATCAACCTTACAAATGTTTTCTCAGGTCAGTCTCCCAAAGCAACACAAATAAACCAACGCGACCTTATCAAAGTGACAAGCTTTTGCACAGCAAAGGAAATAAAAAAGAAAACAAAAAGCTAACTTACAGAATGGGAGAAAATACTTGCAAATGATGCAACTGACAAGGGCTTAGTCTCTAAAATATACAAACAACTTATGCAACTCAACAGTGAAAAAGCCAACAACCCAATGGAAAAATGTGCAAAAGACATGAATAGACATTTCTCCAAAGAAGATATGCAGATAGCCAAAAAGCACAGGAAAAAAATGCTCCATATCCAGTGATTATTAAAGAAAATGCACATTAAAACTTCTATGAGGTACCACCTCACACCAGTCAGAATGGCCATCATTAATAAGGCCACAAATAACAAATTCTGGAGGGGGTGTGGAAAAAATGGAACCCTTCTGCACTGTTGGTGGGAATGTAAGCTGGTACAACCACTATGGAAAACAGTATGGAGGTACCTTAGAAATCTATACTTAGAACTACCATATGACCCAGCAACCCCACTCTTGGGCATATATCTGGACAAAACTCTCCTTAAAAAAGACATTCACCTGCATGTTCCTTGCAGCTCTATTCACAACAGCCAAGACATGGAAACAACCCAATGTCCATCAACAGATGATTGGATTAGGAAGAGGTGGTATATATACACAAGGGAATACTACTCAGCCATAAAAAAAGAACAAACAATGCCATTTTCAGCAACATGGATGGAACCAGAGACTCTCATCCTGAGTGAAGTAAGTCAGAACGAGAAAGACAAATACCATATGATATCACTTATATCTGAAATCTAACATACTGCACAAATGAACCTTTCCACAGCAAAAGAAAAACTCATGAACTGGAATAACTGACTTCTGGTTGCCAAGGGGGAGGGAGAAAGAGTGGGATGGTCTGGGAGTGTGGGGTTAATAGATACAAACTATTGCCTTTGGAATGGATAGGCAATGAGATCCTGCTGTAGAGCACTAGGAATTATGTCTAATCACTTGTGATGAATCTATACATGTATGTGTAACCAGGTCACCATGCTGTAAAGTAGAAAATTGACAGAACACTGTAAACCAGCTATAATGGAAAAAATAAAAATCATTATTTAAAAAAGAATTAAAAAATACAATTCCTTAGAAAAATTTAAAAAATGGTGCAGTGACCAAGTAAAAATTTGATGATTCCTCAAAAGTTAGACAATTACTGTTTGGCCTAGTATCTGTACTTCTAGGTATATACACAAAAATAATTAAAAACAGGTCATCAATTCTTATACAGGAATATTAACTGCTGCTATTCACAATAGCTAAGATATACAAATAACCCTTTGTCTTTCACTGGATAAATAAATAAACAAATTTCTTATCCAAATTACCAATTTTAAAAGGAATGAAGTACTGACAAGTACTACAATGTGAATGAAGCTTGAAAACATTATATTATGTGAATGAAGCAAGACCCAGAAGGGCATATATTATATGGTTACTTTATATGAAATAATCAACATAAGTACACCTATAAATCCAGAAAGCCAACTGATGATTGCCAGAGGTGAGGTTAAGGGGAAATGGGAATGACTACTTGATGAGAACAAAGTTTTCTTATGAAGTGATGAAAGTGTTTCGGAACTAGACAGAGGCGGTTGAACAATACTGTAAATATATTAAGTGCACTAAATTATATATGTTTAAATACTTAACATTTTATTAAGTTTTACCTCAATAAGAGAATAAAGACCCCACTACATTCTAGTGACTAAAAAAAAAAAAAAGTAAAATTGAAAGTGGTACTAGTCAGGGTCCAATCAAAGCACACAGTAATTTTGACAGGGAAATTTTATTATGAGGAACAATTAAAGACCTGGTGGTTCCTGTGGTGGCTCAGCAGGTTATGAAACTAACTAGGATCCATGAGGATGTGGGTTAGATCCCTGACCTCACTCAGTGGGTTAAGGATCTGGAGTAGCTGTGAACTCTGGTGTAGGTCACAGAGGAGGCTTGGATCTTGTGTTGCTGTGGCTGTGGCATAAGGAATTGGCTGTGGCATAGGGAATCGGCTGCAGCTCTGATTCAACCCCTAGCCTGGGAACTTCCATATGTCGCAAGTGTGGCCCTAAAAAGAAAAAAAATATATATATGGGATTACCTACTATTATTATTACCCTAAAAATCAAATATATATATATATATACACATATATTTATATATGGGATTACCTACTTTTGAGGAAATAGAGAAGTCTAAAGAATATAAGAATAGATACAGGGATGAAATAATTTTGGCTGATACAAAGCACTTAGGGAAGAACAAACATGGAAAAATTTACCTTCCAAGGCTCAGGCCCAAACCTTGTTGGAAACTGTGTGGCAGTTGCCCATAAGTAGGGGGAAATATTTGCTGAGGTCCTGCTCTGTGGAACTTACTGGTAATCTTCTTGCAAGGGTTATGGACTAGGAAGTTGCCTTCTGGGGAAAGCTGCCCAAGAAGAGCTGCTGTTTGCTGCACACTTCCCTTTCTGCTGGGTCCCTCCTGTGTTCGGTATTAACAAAGCTTAACATTGTGCCAGCTGACAAAAGTGAACTATTTACAAGGCTACGTTATTATTTCCATTATTACATTTGCAGTCATTAAAAGAGTTTTCAGCTGAGAGGCAATAAATTGATAACCGGAACAGATTTTAACAAAGTAAGTTTAGACAAAATAAGTTATACAAAGATCTCTAACTTTATCAGTAGTCTCCAAAATTAGTTCATGAGTCATGTAATAATCAATATATAGTTATTTAGTTGTCATCTGCGTTTGTGATATTACCTACAAAAATCATCAGGAGTTGGTAAGATATATTCCTTGGGGGAAAATGTAAGTTGGTCTTTAAAAAATAGGCATAAAACTATAATGTTTAATTGAAGGCATTAGATAAGAAGTCATAATGAATTTTAAAACATGATCAATAAGACATGCTTATTGATTTAAAAAGGGAAAAACTTGTCATTTAGACTCCCAGATGCTAACCATTATTTTCAAGCAGAGCTTATACAGGGTACCTACATAGGAAGTAAGATGATAACTAGTTATATTAGACAATACACTAAAGTAAATATTTCTAAATTTTTAAGAAGTTAAATTTTTATCAAGTTGAATAATCATAACAGAATTTGATAGTAAATAACTGTTAGATACAATTATAGCATCTCTATTATAAATACATTTTCTAGTTTATTTTTAAAGCAAAGTATAAGAAATAAATTATTGCAATAGAACATTGTTTAAAGGTTATTATTTTATGGGATAAAAATTCATCTCAACTTTGACATTTCTTTTTGAAAAATAGGTCTCACTTCAACATTTATATAACAGCTGGAAATCATTATCTTGTGCAGCACTTCATTGCATTGACATTATCTGTTAATTATTTTTGTCACCACTAATTTCAAGCCTGTTGTGCTGTATATCCCAGCTTTTAACCAGTTGCATGATTGCTCTTCCCTTCCTCATTGATGAATCTTAAAAACTATACAAATTTAATTAAAAGTGTGACTCAAACAAAGGTTGTACTTTGCACAAGGATTTATGAAGACATTCACACGGAGTGGTTCAAAATATAATCCTTAGGTATTTTAAATTCACTCTGAAATGTATTTTGTTGGTATGGCTACAATAGCCTCTACATTTCCTCTCTCCTGGGTACATCCATCCTTTTCAAAAGAACTCTGAGTGAAATTCCATATAATCTTTACCTAAATGTCTCCCACTTCATGAATATCCTCACAGATATTTAATGAACATTTATTCTGTAAAAGCATAATCAATTTTATGTCCTTTTGGGCATGACAGAAGGAGTAAGCAGACCACAAAAGATGGGGAAAAAAGTGAATGAGAAAGATCCTGTCCTTAGGAAAGTATGGACTTTTAGAAAAGATATACTTTTTCCAACTTATGTCAATAAACACATATTTTCTTTATAATTATCACCTTGGTTCTGATGAACTCTCCTTTAATTGTCTTACATTTGTCTTCCTGTCTCCTCACAGAGAGATTTCATAAAATCCCCAGACTGTTCACTCAGATCTTGGGATCCTTAGGGGAGGATACACTATCTCCCTTCACCCATCATCTCTTCAAAGTAAAATATTGTGCTACTAAACTGTCACCTCTTAAACACTGACTTCCATTCCTTTCTGCCATAGAGTACCGTTCTTGGAGCTTTAGTTCCCAAAGAAAGAACAGGAAACTCAGCCTTCTTCTTGCCTGATGCTGTGTCCTGCCCCTTATCCTCACATGGTTGTCTCCTCATAATTACATTCCAATGTCTCTTTATGTAAGAGGCAGTACCTAAATATTATGTTTTAAGTGGCCTCCTTCCCCAACCCCTAAATTTCAATTGCCCTCGATCCCATTATTCTAATTTACACTCTTTATAACATTTATGATTCTATTAAATGATATTTTTTCAGGTGTTCCTCGTTTAATATCTGTGTTTCTCCACTAATGTCACAAAGATAAGTACCTTTCTTTGTTAACTTCTCTATTCCCATTACCTACATGGTACCTGGCACCTGGTACTTGGTAACAATTCAAAATATATTTGTTAACGTGTATGGATGAATGAGTTGTACCCAACCCTTCTGAGGGAAAAGCTTCAAATTTGAGACTAATCTGAAATCCAAAGTGTGAAGGAGGGGCAAATTTGCTCTCTGTGTGAGATGGACCATCTGACATCTGTCTTTTCCTCCAGGAGGAAAATATAATGAGGTTTGTTGTTTGCTCTTAATGTGGTCAAATGGTGAAAGAAGAAAACGAGCACAGGGATTCGAATTCCTAGGACAATTGTCATATAAATGACTTAAAACTTTCTATATGTGCCCTGAAGTACAGCTTTACATCCTATAAAGACAATGCAAAATTTTCTAAAACTCAAAACTTAACTTCATCCTACAATCAGTCTAATTACCATGCAAGTTGGACTTTCAGCATAACAGTGTTTACTGGTAAAATGAGGCCATTGATTGATTGGAAAGAATGGGATGAAGTTGTGTGTTGGAAGACCCTGAGGAAGTAGAGGACATTGAGTCTCTACATTCTTTTGAGTTTTCTTTACCAGTGGGATCAGCATTCCCACCCTCTGTGGAATTGGCCACTCCATTCTCAGAAAAAAATGGCTTTCCCACTTTCAGTCGAAGTGATCTCCCCCATCTCAGTGGTAGTGGTCTCCCCACCCACACCAATATCAGATATTCTACCTCTGTTTGAAAGTATCAACTCTGCATTGTCTAAGGAAATAATAATGGCTTCTTCTGAGACAGTTACCACATAAGACAATGTTAATTCTCCTCAGGACCCATTTTTGCCACTCCTCTTTGCTTCTAAAACTACAACTAGACTCAAGTCCCAGCAGGATTCCAAAGGTGTAGTACAAAATGTGATCCATGATTAGGTACACTTCACTCCAAATAACTACTGTTTTCCACTTTATGCAGATAAAAATGCAGAAAATATGTGTGAATGGACATGAAGGATGTGAGGTAAAGGTGGAAGGAACATAAAGTTGGATCAGGCTGAATTTATTGATATGAGCTCACTAAGCAAAGATTCTGAATTTAATGTTGTAGTGAGGGAGTTAGAAAGGGCTTTAACAATTTGATTGGTCAGCTTACCCACAGACCAAGGATGGTACACTGTGAGTGAATTGGAAATGCCCAATCTCCTTTGGTTTAAGGTAGAGGAAAATATTCAGAGTTGGGGAGATTGAGATGTTAGAGTGGATTTTTTATTGGAAACCTGCTAATCCACACTAGGATGATCCTGAGGTTATACATTTTACCAACACTTTGTGAAATAAATTTGTGAGGGGAGTCCCAACCTCCTTGAAGGGCTCCATGATCATCCTTCTTTGTAGGTCAGACCTTAGAATGAAAATCATGGCCACTGAACTGAAAAGCCTAAATGCAGTGGGAGTAATTAGATCCTAGGGTGGCCTTGTCCAAGTGATGACACTTAACACCAAAAAGCAAGACAGGTGTTATTATTGTAATGGATACAGATATAAAGTAATAATCAGAATATTCTGGAATTCCCATCATGGCTCAGTGGAAATGAACCTGGATAGCATCCAAATGAACAATGCTAGCTCCATTCCTGGCCTTGTTCTGTGGATTAAGGATCTGGCATTGCCATGAGCTGTGGTGTTTGTCACAGATGTGGCATGGAACCCACATTGCTGTGGCTGTGGTAGAGGCCAGCAGCTATAGCTCCAACTGAACCTCTAGTCTGGGAACCTTCATATGCCATGGGTGTGACCCTCCAAAGACAAAAAAAAAAATAGTCTGACTCTTGTAAATCTATGGAGTCGTCTAGTTAATTGTTATGTGAAATATATGGAAAGCCTCATAAATTCTTACCTGATTTTATAAGCAGAAAAATTCTAGGCCCAGTAAACAAATGTCTAACTCAAATAATAAAACAGAGAATCAGCCCCCAATTCAGTTCTCAGACTTGAGCTAGTTTTACTGAATAAAGAGAAGTTTAGGCCTGTTATCCAAAATATACCCCCCAAAATTCATAAAGCTCAACAATAAGAAAACATTTAAAAAATGGGCCAACGACAGCTGCATCACCAAAGAAAGTATACAGATGGCAAATATGCATATAAAAATATGATCTACATCATATATCATCAGGAGGACATGAAAATTAAAACAACAGAGACATACCACTACACAGTTATTAGGATGGCCAAAATCAAGAACACTGACAACATCAAATGTCTGTCAGGTTGTGGAACAAAGGAACTCTTATACATTGCTTGTAGGAATGCAAAATTGTACAGCTACTCTGAAAACAATTTAGTTGTTTCTTATAAAACTAAACAAACTGTTACTACATAATTGAGCAATCATTCCCATTGGGTAAGTGCCCAAATAAATTTAAAGCTTATGTCCACACAATATGTTATACAAGGATGTTTATAGAAGCTTTCTTCATGACTGGCATATTTGGAAATCAAGATGTCCTTTTGCAGGTGAACGGATAATAATCTTTGGTACATACAGGCAAAGGAATATTATTCAGCACTAAAATGAAATGACTATAAAGCCATGAGAGGACATAGGGAAGCTTAAATGCATTTTACTAATCTGAAAAGTCTATAAACTATATGATTCCAAATATAGGTCCTTCTGGAAAGGGCAAAACTGTAGAGAAAGTGGAAAAAATCAGCAGTTGCCAAGCAGTTGGGAAGATAGAGAGGTAAATAGGTAAAACAGAGGATTTCTACAGTGGTGAAAGCACTTTGTATAATACTGTAGTATTGGATACACTTATCCAAATCCATGAGATGTACAATATCAAGAATAATACCATATGTATCACTTGTAGCTGGAATCTAATAAACAGAACAAATGACACTTTCCACAGAAAAGAAACTCATGGACTTGGAGAACAGACTTGTGGACGCCAAGGGGGAGGGGGTGGAAATGGGATGGACTGGGAGTCTGCAGTTAATAGACGCAAACTATTGCATTTAGAGTGGATAAGCAATGAGATCCTGCTGTGTAGCACAGGAAACTATATCTAGTCCCTTATGATGCAACATGATGGAGGATAATGTGAGAAAAAGAATATATATATGTGTGTGTATGTGTGTGTGTGTGTGCGCACATGACTGGGTTACTTTGCTATACAGTAGAAATTGACAGAATAGTGTAAATCAACTATAATGGAAAAAATAAAAATCATAAAAGAACAAAGAAACTATAGACTTTGGGTGATTATGATGTATCAATGTAGGTTCATCCTCGGCTTAAAAAAATCTATCTATCTATCTATCTATCTATCTATCGTCTATATATATATCATCTACCTAATCTATCTATCTATACATATCACTCTGATGAAGATGTTGAGAATGAGGGAATGTTACATAAATATCGGAGCAGTAAGTATATGGGTAATCTCCATATCTTCCTCTCAAATTTGTTGTAAACCTTAAATTGCTCTTAAAAAAACTCTTAAAGCAAAACTGACCAGCTTGAGAGGTGTAGTTTCTTTCCAACCAGCAAGCTTTTTCAGATATTAAAACATAAAAAAATACATAATTTAAAAAACAATATAGTTCAATAATTAATTCTTTATTTCATAGCGACTATATTGTTATTGACTTTGAATATTATAAGGTACTCTTAATAGATACATGAATATTTTAAATTTGAAGATGGGGAATATTTAATTACTGATATACAAAACAACTTAGTAAAGGGGGAAAATTCTGTAAATACAATAATATTACACAAACAGTGGTGTGAAAGAGATTTATTTTTGCAGACATGTAGATCAATACAATTCTTGTAGTAAGCCCATCATTTGTCCTTGTATTAAATTGCTCTTTTAACAGTGTCCTCATTACTTAGAAACATTTATAAAGAAAAAATTGTTCTGTGTGTGTGTGTGTGTGCATATGTACACCATTTTTAAAGGAAAAAATATACCTACTGAAGGCCTACTTTTTTCCCCATATTAACTCACATGTCTTTAGTATATTAGTATTTATAACCCTTGGTTTTTAAAATTTATTTACATAGGCTTTGTCTCTACCCCTAAGGAAAACTCAGAGAAGGGTGTATCTCTATAATTTATGACACTAAAGAGCATCTTAAGAGGCCAATTGATATTACTGTGTTCTTTTAAAGATGAGAAAATTGGGGCAAAATAAAAGCAAATAACCTGCATAATCATACAGACTTATTGAGATTATACACCTACAATGAATAGTTTCATGCCTGCTACATGATAAACAATCAACAGGTCATGGGTATTATTGAAAACAACCAAATATATATAAATCTACTGTATATTTCTGCACAAATGTTAAATATCCTCTGATGTTTGACCAAAATATGAATAGAATGGTTTTTACACTTTTGAGATAGATTTAATGGAGATTTTTATGTGTGTCTTAATCTCTTTGGTCTGTTTTTGTCATTTCCTATATAAGTATTCTTTGGTTTAATACCAGGGTGGAAGATACAAAAGAGTATGACATTTGAAGATATAATTTTTTCAATAGTAAAACATTTCCTTTTCTATTCTTAACTAAAATATAAGCAGAGTCTTTCCTTATCAGGCTCTATGTAATTGGTAAATACATGGGAATAAGTTGATAACAATTAAAATTATCATTTTATTAACTAAAATATTTGTATCATTATGACCATATAGATATATATTTTATAGCAATAGCTATTAAGGAAAGTTCAAGATATAATTTCAACAAGTTCAGGCCTCCATGAACACAATTTGCTTCTATTGTGCACTATTTTTTAAAATCACTTTTGGCCATAGACTGCAGCAGCTTTATGTGGGATCTCAGTTCCCAAACCAGGGACTGAACCTGGGCCTCAGAAGTGAAAGTGCTGAGTCCTAAGCAGTAGACCACCAGGGAACACCCCGTGAACACAACCTACTGCTAAACATTAGGCTTATAAGAGCATAACTTTAGAAAATATGAGAAAGATTGAAATAACTATAAACATTGATAGACAAATTAGCTATCATATGAGATTTCAACATACTATCTAAAAACCCAGTATAGTATTTTCTTTTAGCATTTTATAAGCATTTTTATTTTATTTTATTTTGTTTAAATTTTATTGGAGTAGAGTTGACTTACAATGCTATATTAATTTTAGGTGTAGTCACATATATAAATATATCCATTCTTTTTCCCCATATAGGTTATTACACTATTGAGTAGAATTTCCTGTGCTACATGGATGGTTCTTGCCAATCATCTATTTTACACAATGATGTGTATATGTTATTCTGACCCTCTCGATTCCTCTCTCCCCCAAAAGTTTTGCCTATGATAACCATAAGATTGGTTTTGAAATCTATGAGTTTGTTTCTGTTTTGTATCATTTTTATTAGATTCCACGTATAAATGGTACCATATGATATTTGTCTTTCTTTGACTAACTTCACTAAGTATGATTATCTCCAGTTGCATCCATGTTGCTGCAAATTGCATTATCTCTTTCCTTTTATGGCTGAGTAGTATTCCATTGTACACATGCACCACATGTTCTTTACCCAGTCCACTGCTGATTGACATTAAGGTTGCTTCCATGTCTTGGTTACTGTAAAAGGAGTGATGCAATAAATATTGGAGGGCATGTATCCTTTCAAATTATGGTTTCTCTGGATATATGCCCAGGACTGGGATTGTTGGATCATATTTAATTTTTTAAGGAACCTCCATACTTTCCTCCATAATGGTTGTACCAATTTACATTACCACCAACAGCATGGCTGGGTTCCCCTTTCTCCACATCATCTCCAGCATTTATTACTTGTATGTATGTGTGTGTGTGTATATATATATATATATATATGTATATGTGTGTGTGTGTGTGTGTGTGTGTATGAGACTGTGTCACTTTGCTGTACAGCAGAAATTGGCACAGCATTGAAAATCAACTATATTTCAATAAAAAATAGGTGAAAAGGAAAATCCGACAGGTCAAAATTGAATTTATGTTAGGAATGCACAAATTACTTAACATTAGAATAAACAACATATTACTTTAATACTCCACATTAGTAAGTTAAGGAGAAAATGAGTATGATTTTTACCAATAAATAATGAAATACTATTTTAAAAATTTACAGCAACAAAATGAATGAATAATCAAGAGAAAAGACACTTATACAGGGTGGGAGAAATTAACATTATAAACATATCCTCCCCTGGCTCCAGTCCACAATGCAGCAGTGATCTTGAAAATGGCATCCTGCATACCCAGTGCAGGTATTTAATCCTTGAGGAAGTAGAGATCTTGTTCCTGAAGAATTATGTTTTTCTGCTTTGTCCTGTCTCTGGATTCTCTGAAAGATTGATGTGGCCTGCCTTTGTTTCTCCTAACATGAAAATTTCTCAGGGGCAAAGAAATGGCTATGTATACACAGAGGATGTTCCATGAAAACATTTAATGTCAAATGAACAGGATGTTACTACCAATTGAGGCAAAATATAAGTTGAGGCAAACAACAGGCAAGTTGAAAGCTGTAGAAAAAAAATGAGGAGTGAGAATATTTTTTTGTCATCTTTTAGTATTTTTAGGGCTGCGCCCACAGCATATGGAGGTTCCCAGGCTAGGGGTCTAATTGGATCTGTAGACACCAGCCTATGCCACAGCCAAAGCAAAGTGTGATCCAAGCCATAGCTCAAGGCAATGCTGGATCCTTAACCCACTGAGCAAGACCAGGGAACAAACCCACAACTTCATGGTTGCCACTTGAGTTCATTAACCACTGAGCCACAATGGGAATTCCAAGGGAGTGAAAATCTTTGAAGGCTAAAATTTCCTGAATATACTGCAGAATCTAGGAAGGCTGGTGCACATGTGCATGGCAGGATGTATGTCAAAAATATTATAAGCTTTTACTGTTGGCTTGTCTTTAGTTTCAACACATGCAAAAAATGAAGGCTGTGGCAGACTTGTAAGTGATGTGGCTCAACAGTGAAGAGTGTCCCCAAACAAGAGCCTATCTGCAAAGATTTAGAGAGTACCTGTTTTTCTTTTTTCTTTTTATTCATATCATAATATTTTAATTGCCCATTTTTCAACAAATATTTTAAAGTGTTCCAAAAAAGAAGAACAAGAATAAAGAAAATTTAACAGTGCCTAAGAGAATGTCAGACAAAATGAACATACCAACACAATGAAAATTCTAAAAGGAGAGATTGAAAAAGGCAGAAAGTATATTTGAATAATAATAATGAATACAGGCAAAGTAGAGAAAAAAATGAACTTGAATTACACATCCAAGAGTCTCAACAAACTCCAAGTAGGCTAAACTAAAGATTTCCAGAATTAGACACATTATAACCAACAATCAAAAGCAAAAGATAATAAGATAATCATGTAATTAGCAAGGGAAGAATTATGCTTATTATATAGGGTTCTTCCCATATTAACAACCAATTTCTCTTTAGAAACCATAGATAAAAGAAAGCAGTGGAATAGCATGTTTTAAGTTCTGGGGAAAAAAATCCAGTCAAGCATTCTATATCCAGCAAAACTAGTCTTGAAAAAATGAAGGTGAGCTTAAGGCATTTTTAGATAAACAGAAGCTTAGTGAGTTCAGTATAAGTAGATCTTCCCTAAAGGAAATGATAAAGGCATCCCTGCAGGCTATAATGAAAGGACAACAGAAAATATTCAAACTCTCATGTCAAAAATAAATTGTAACCCCTCACAAGACACAAAGGGATGCTCTTGCATAGAAGTAGCCCTCCAAGACTACAGTTCGGCTTCCCTAAACATGCAGAAAAAGAAAAGCATAAGTAAGATGAGGATGGTCAAAAATAATTACAACTTAAAGGAACAGAATTCACCTGAATCTGCAAACAATGAATCAGAACTCTGCAGTGTGACAGACATTGAGTTCAAAAGGGAGATAGTGAAAATACTGAAGGAATTAATACTGAATATCAAGAAATTAAGAGCAGATATGAACTGTAATGCAGATTCCCTTAGAAAGGAACTAGAAAATATAAGGAGGAACATAGAAAAATTAGAAAATTCATTTGCAGAGATGAAAACTGAGCAAAAGACACTAAAGAGCAAAATACAGTGGAACAAAACATGACTTGGGAGATTGAATAGTAGAAATCATCCAGTCAGGACAGCAGACAGAAAACAAATGAAAAAAACATGAAAGCAATGTAAGCAATCTATGGGATAACATGAAGTGGGCCAATCTATGCACAATAGGAGTTCCAGAAGGAGAAGAAAAAGAAGAGAGGATGGGAAATATATTTGAAGAAATTACATCTTAAAACTTTCCATATTTAAAGGAAGCACAGAGGGCCCCAAACAAGTTGAATCCACATACGCCCAAACCAAGGCATATTATAATAAAAATGGCAAATTTTAAAGACTAAGAAAGGGTTCTAAAGGCAGCAGGAGAAAAAAAAACACGTTAATTATAAGGGAACCCCCACAAGGTTATCAGCTGATTTCGCTACAGAAACACTACAGGCCAGAAGGGAGTGGCAAGATATATTGAAAGTTCTGAAAGGAAGAAAATTTTCAGACTATAATACTCTATCCAATAAGAATATCATTTAAAATAGCAGGGAAAATGAGGAATTTCTCCAATAAACAAAAGCTAAAAGAGTAACAGAAATTCTAAACCCATTCTAAAAGAAATATTGAAAATGCTTCTCTAAATTAAAAAAAAAAGTGACAATAAATAGGATTTAGGAAAACACAATTGGAAAGCAATAACTTAAGCTGACATACAGATCTAAAAGTGGAATAATTAAAAAAAAAACTACTGTAAAAGCAATGATAAACACAAGGAACAGCCAAAAAACAAACATGAAGGTGTTAAAAAAAGGACTTCAAAATCATAGAATGTGGGGAAGGAAAGTAAGAAAATACAGATTTTTTTTAAATAATGTGTTTGAGCCTATATGACTATCAGGCTAAAGCAAGCAGATATAGGAAGGGATTAACATACTTAAAAAACAGGGAAAGCACAAATCAAAACCAAATATTACATTCACAAAAACCGAAAAGAAAATTACTCAAGCATAAAGTAAATGGAAATTATCCAACCAAAAAAAAAAAAAGGAAGAAAGGAGAAACATAGAATCAATTAGAAAACAGGGTCTAAAATGATAATAAATACATACCTCTTAATAATCACCTTAAATGTCAATGTACTGAATGCTCTAATCAAAAGACACAGAGTGGCAGACTGGATAAAAAAGCAAAAACTTATACTCTGCTGTCTACAAGAGATTCACCTTAGGGTAAAGGACACACATATATTTGATGTGAAGGGATGGGAAAAGATATTTCATGTGAATGGACAAACAGGAAAGCAGGAGTAGCAATACTCATATCAGACAAAATAGACTCTAAAATGAAATCCATAAAGAAAGACCCAGAAGGACACTATTTAATGGTAAAAGGATCCATTCAAGAAGAGGATATTACAATCATCAATATATATGCCCCTAACATAGGAGCACCCAGATACCTACAATGATTACTAACAGACACAAAAGGAAAAATAGATGGGAATACAATCATATAAGGAGATTTTAACACCCCACTCAGAACAATGATCCTCTAGACAGAAAATCAATGAGGCAACAGAGATCCTAAATGATGAAATAGAAAAGTTAGACCTAATTGACATTTTCAGGACTTTACATCCAAAAAAATCAGAATATACATCCTTTTCAAGTGCACAAGGAACATTTTCTCAAGGATAGATCACATACTGGGGCACAAAGCTAACCTCAACAAATTTAGAAGCATAGAAATTATTTCAAGTATCTTCTCTGACCACAATGGCATAAAACTAGAGATCAACCATAGGAAAGAAATGTGAAAAACCTAACTACATGGAAACTAAACTACATGCTACTAAAAAATGAATGGGTCAATGAGGAAATCAAGAAGGAAATTTAAAAATACCTCAAGACAAATGATAATGAAGACACGACCAGTCAAAATCTATGGGTGGCCACAAAAGCAGTGCTCAGAGAGAAATTCATAGCAACATAGGCCTTCCTCAAAAAAGAAGAAAAATTGCAAATCAACAATTTAACCCACCATCTAAATGAATTAGAAAAAAAGAAGAATAAACAAAACTTAAAGTCAGGAGAAGGAAGGATATCATAAAAATCAGACAGGAAATCAATAAAATAGAAATTCAAAAAATAATAGAAAAAAAATCAATAAAACACAGAGCTGGTTGTTTGAAAAGGTAAACAAAGTTGACAAACTTCTGGCCAGACTCACCAAGAAGAGGAGAGAAAAAATCCGAATAAACAAAATAAGAAATGAAAAAAATCACAATAGATACTGCAGAAACACAAAAATCCATAAGAGAATACTATGTAATTGCATGCCAACAAATTTGACAACCTAGAGTAAATGGACAACTTTCTAGAGACTTATAGCCTGCCAAAAATGTATAAAGAAGAAATAGATCAACCAACAGACTGATCACTAGAAATGAAATTGGATATGTCATAAAACATTCCTTACAAATAGAACTCCAGGACCAGATGGCTTCACAGGTGATTTCTACCAAATATACAAAGAAGAATATATACTCATCCTCCTTAACCTTCCCCAAAAGGTTGAAGAATAAGGAACACTCCCAAAGACATTCTATGAAGCCATCATCATCCTAATTCCAAAACCAGATCAAGATACCACCAAAAAAGAAAACTACAGGCCAGTAACTTTGATGAATATAGACGCAAAAATTCTCAATAAAATTTTAGCCAACAGAATCCAACAATATATAAAAAAGATCAGACACCACAATCGAGTGGGATTCACTCCAGGTTCACAAGGACGTCATACAAACAAATCAATCAACGTCATACACAACATTAACAAAACAAAAATCAAAAACCACATGATCATCTCAATAGATGTAGAAAAAGCGTTTGCTAAAGTCCAGCATCCATTCATGATAAAAACTCTTGCCAAAATGGGTATAGAAGCAACATACCTTAACCTAATAAAAGCCATTTATGACAAACACACAACAAATATAATACTCAATGGAGAAAAGCTGAAAGTGCTTCCATTAAAATCTAGAATAAGACATGGATAACCATGCTCACCACTGTTATTCAACATAGTATTGGAAGTCCTAGCCACAGCAATCAGACAAACAAAAGAAATAAAATGTATCCAAACTGGAAGAGTAGAGGTAAAATTGTCACTATATGCAAATGACATGATACTATATATAGAAAGACCTAAGGATTCAACCCCAAAACTTCTTGAACTGATCCACAAATTCAGCAGAGTAGCAGGATATAAGATTAACATTCAGAAATTAGTTTCATTTCTGTATACTAACAATGAAATATATAAAAAAGGAATACAAAAATACAATAACTTTTAAAATCACACAGAAAAAAATCAAATACCTGGAAATAAACCTGACCAAGGAGGTGAAAGACTTATATGCTGAGAACTGTAAAATAATTAATCAAGGAAATTAAAGAAGATTCAAAGAAACAGAAAGATATTCCATACTCCTGGATTGGAAAAAATAATATTGTAAAAATGGCCATACTACCCAAAGCAATGTACAGATTCAATGCAATCCCTATCAAATTATCCATGACATTTTTCACAGAACTAGAAGGAACAATCCAAACATTTATATGGAACAACAAAAGACCCAGAATCGCCAAAGCAATCCTGAGAAACAAAAACCAAGCAAGAGGCATAACTCTCCCAGCGTTCAGGCAATATTACAAAGCCACAGTCATCAAGACAGTGTAGTACTGGTACCAAAACAGACATAGAGATCAATGGAAAAGAAGAGAGAACCCAGAAATACACCAAGACACCCCTATGGTCAATTAATCTTTGACAAAGGAGGCAAGAATATAAAATGGGAAAAGGATGGTCTTTTCAGAACGCATTGCTGGGAAAACTGGATGGCCACACATAAAGCAATGAAACTGGAAAACACCCTCAACCCACGCACAAAAATAAACTCAAAATTACTTAAAGACTTAAGCATAAGACAAGTCACCATCAAACTCCTGAGAGAGAACATAGGTAAAACATTCTCTGATATCACCCTTACAAATGTTTTCTCAGGTCAGTCTCCCGAGGCAGCAGAAATAAAAGCAAAAATAAACCAAAGGGACCTAATCAAACTGACAAGTTTTGCACAGCAAAGGAAACCTTTAAAAAAAAAAAAACTTGCAGAATGGGAGTAAATAGGTCCAAATAATGCAACTGACAAGTGCTTAATCTCTGAAATATACAAACAACTTATACAGCAAAAAAGTCAACAGCAAAAAAGTCAACAACCCAAGGAAAAATGGGCAAAAGACCTCAATAGACATTCATTCAAAGAAGACATACATATGGCCAACAAGCACATGAAGAAATGCTCAGCATCACTGATTATAGAGAAATGCACATCAAAACTACTATGAAGTACCACTTCACACCAGTCAGAATGTCCGTAAGTCCACAAATAACAAAAGCTGGAGAGACTGTGGATAAAAGGGAACATTCCTGCACTACTGGTGGGGATGTAAATTGGTACAATCACTTTGGAAAACAATATGGATGCACCTTAGAAAACTATACATAGAACTACATATGACCCAGCAATCCCACTTTGGGCATATATCCAGACAACATTTTCCTTGAAAAAAGCCATATGCACCTACATGTTAATTCAGTACTATTTACAATAGCCAAGACATTTAAACAACTTAAGTGTCCATTGACAGATGATTGGATTAAGAAGATGTGCTTTATATATACACAATGGAATATTGCTAAGCCATAAAAAGAACAAAATAATGCCATTTGCAGCAACATAGATGGAACTAGAGACTCATACTAAGTGGAAGGAAGTAAGAAAGACAAATAGCATATGAATTCATTTATATCAGAATCTAATATATGGCACAAATGAAACTTTCCACAGAAAATCATGGACATGGAGAACAGACTTGTGGTTGCCAAGGGGGAAAGAAGGGGTGGACTGGGAATTTGGGGTTAATAAATGCAAACTATTGCCTTGGAGTGGATAAGCAATGAGGTCCTGCTGTATAGCACTGGAAACTATGTCTAATCACTTATAGAGTATGATAATGTGAGAAAAATGAATGTATACATGTATGTGTGAGGGGTCACCTTGATGTACAGTAGAAAATTGACAGAACACTGTAAACCAGCTATAATGGAAAAAATAAAAATCATTATTAAGGTTTAAAAAAAAAGAATGGTATGTTATCTATATAAGGTAGTACATGAACTAAATCAGAGGTTTCTAATATAATCCTGTGGTCCCAATACATGAGTTCAGAAAACATGGAGTAGAAGCATACTGGCTCCACTTACTATCACTCTCAGAGGAAAGAGTGATTGCGGGGCCCTTTTGTTTTCCATTCCTACAGTTCTGAGCTCTTCAAGGTTGAACATACTGGTTCTTAAAGAGGACATTTCATAAGAAAATACAAGTATCCCTGATGAGATTCTTGGAGGAAAACTATATAAAATTGTGAATAGTTCCCTAAGACTGTAGCCCTCAGGATCTTATCATGGTTATATCAGCCCACTCAGAATTTATAGTTTTTTCTTACCTAGTTTATATAGCATATGATGATTCCTGCTATAGATAAGTAAATGCTAGTATTCTGTGCCTCCTTGAAATTTCCTTTCAAGTTGTAGGATGGTTGTTTGTCCTGCAAATTCAGTTCTCTAGTGGGTCCCAAAAAAATCACTGGTGTGGCAATTTTTTCCATATTTTTCTTGTGAAGGAGAGAATGACATTTTCCTTGCATTTTACATATGTAAGCTGAAACCAGAAGATTAGGAAATTAGTTTTTATTTTAGTTTTCTTTTAATTTTTAAAATTTTTACTTATTTTAAAGGAAATTTTAATTGTTATTTTTCTTCCAGTTTTATTGAGATACACTTTATATAGAGTACTATATAAATTTAAGATGTACAGCATAGTGATTTGATTTACATTATTCATTAAATTATCACAATAAATATAGTGAACATTCATCATCTCATATAGACACAAAATTAAAGAAATTGAAAAAAATTTGTATTAATAATTCTTAGGATTTACTCTCATAAATTCATTTATAACATACAAGAGTGCTAATTATATTTATTATGTTGTCCATTACATCCCTAATAATTATTTATCTTATAACTGTAAGTCATACATAAATTATAACTGCAAGTTTGACCAAGTTCATCCAATTCCTCCTCTCCCAAATTCCCCTCTCTGGTAGCAACAAATATGATCTCCTTTTCTATAAGTTTGTTTTTGAAATATGCAATACTACAACACTATGTTAGTTCCTGTTACCCAGCATTGTGATTTTATATTTATACACACTTCAAAATGATTACCATAAGCCTGGTTATGCTACATCATGATACAAAGATATTACATAGTTATTGGCTATATTCCCCACACTGTGCTGGTTATAAAAATGACATCTATTTTGCAACTGAGTTTGTGTCCCTTAATTTCCCTCACCTTTTTCTTTCCTTCCTGCATTTCCTCTCTTCTGGCAACCACTTCTTTGTTTTCGGTATCTATGACTCTGTTTATGTTGCTTTTTGGTTGCTCATTTGTTTTGTTTCTTAGATTCAACATATAAGTGAAGTCATATAGTCCTGATCTTTCTCTGACTTGTTTCACTTAGCATAATACCCTCTGTGTCCATCAATGGTGTTCCAAATGGTAAGATTTCATTCTTTTTTATGTCGAGTAATAGTCCATGTATATATATACCACATCATTTTTTATCCAGTCATCTACCGATGGACACTTAGGTTGCCTTCATATTTTTGCTATTGTAAATAATGCTATAGTGAAAATAGGGCTGAATATATCTTTTCTAATTATATTTTTGTTTTCTTCACATAAATTACGCAAGAGTGAAAGTGCTGATGTGATAGTTCTATTTTTAATTTTTTGAAGGCTCTCTATAACATTTTCCGCAGTGGCTGTGCCAGTTTAAATTCTTCAGTGATCTGTTGGTTTCTTACTAAGATATTGTTTAGCATCCATGTTTGTGTTTTTTGTAGTTATTTCATGAAGTCAATATCTAGTTTCTTTGAGTTGCGATCAGAAAATATGCTTGATGTGATTTCAATTTTATTAATTTTACTGAGATTGGTTTTGTGGCTTAGCATGTGACCTATCTTGGAGAATATCACATGTGCACTTAAAAATAATGTGTATTCTGCTGTTTTTAGATGGATTGTTTTATATATACACATACATTTATATTTATATTTTCATAAAATTGATCATGTCTAATATACCTTTTTATTTATTTATTTTTCTTTTTAGGGCCATACCCACAGCATATGGAGATTCCTATCCTAGGTGTTGAATTGAGCTACAGCTGCTGGCCTATACCACAGCCAAAGCAATGCAGGATATGAACTGTGTCTGTGACCTGCACCACAGCTCACAGCAATTCCAGATCCTTAACCCACTGAGAAAGGACAGGGATCAAACCTGCAACCTCATGGTTCCTAGTCAGATTCATTTCTGCTGTGCCACAATGGGAACTCCTAATGTAATATTTAAGGCCAGTGTTTCCTTATTAATTTTTTTGTCTGGATTATTTGACCACTGATTTAAGTGGAGAATTAAATACCCCTCCTATGATTACATTACCATCACTTTCTCCATTTATGTCTTCCTACACCACAGCTCATGGCAACACCAGATCTTTAACCCACTGAGCAAGTCCAGGAATCGAACCTGCAACCTCATGGTTCCTAGTCAGATTTGTTAACCACTGAGACATGATGGAACTCCATTGATCACTAAATTTAGTGTTATATTTCTTTTTTTTCTACTTTGTGTATGTGTTTATTATTAGTTTTAGGTTTGTGGTTACCAGGTGGTTTGTATATAGCAATCTCTCTGTATTGCCTGTATTAAGTTGCTGATAACAGATTGAAACGCAATTTAATAATCCTCTATCTTTACTCTCCCTGCCATGTTTACTATTTTTGACATCATATTTTACATCTATTTGGTTTGTGTAACCATTATATAACCATTACAGATATAGATAGTTTTACTATTTTTTCTTTTATCCTTACTACACATTTTAAAAGGGGTTTATTTGCTACGTTTACTGTATATTTGCCTTTAACAATGATATTTTTCTCTTCTAATTTTCATATTTCTAGTTACGGCCTTTTTCATTTTAACATTTCTTGTACAGCTAGTTTCATGGTGCTGAACTCTTAGCTTTTGCATGTCTGTAAAACTCTCCTTCATATATGAATGATCACAATGCTAGTTAGAGTAGCATTTTTTATTATAGTATAGTTGATTTACAATGTTGTGCCTATTTCTGCTGTACAGCAAAGTTACTCAGTCAAATATATATATGTGTGTGTGTGTACATTATTTTTAATAAACTTTTTAGTTGCAGTATATCCCAGGATATTGTATATAGTGCCCTGTGCTATACAGTAGAACCTTATTGTCTAAATGTAGTAGTTTACATCTACTAACCCCAAACTCCAAGTCTATCCCACTCCCTCCCTCCCCCTTGGCAACCACAAGTGTGTTCTTTGTCTTTGAATCTGTTATGTGTTGTAGATAGGTTCATTTGTGCAATATCTTAGATTCCACTGATAATCATATGGTATTTCTATTACTCTTTCTGACTTACTTCACATAGTATGATAATCATTAGTTACATCCAGGTTGCTGTAAATGGCATTATTTCATTCTTTTCTTATAGCTAAGTAATACTCAAATATAAATGAGTACCACATTTTCTTAATCCGCTAATCTGTCAGTGGCCATTTAAGTTGTTTCCAAATCTTGGCTATTGTGAACAGTGCTACAATGTATCTTTTTGAATGAAAGTTTTGTCAGGATGTATGCCCAGGAGTGGGATTGCTGGATTTTATGGTAGTTCTATATTTAGTTTTCTAAAGAATTTACATACTGTTTTCCATAGTGGTTGTACCAATTTACATTCCCAAAAAACAGTGAAGGAGCTTTCCATTTTCTACACACCCTTTAAGCATCTGCTATTTGTAGACTTGTTAATACTGGTCATTCTGACTAGTGGGAGGTGGTACCTGATTATAGTTTTATTTGCATTTCTCTAATAATTGGTGATGTTGAAAATTTTTTTAATATGCCTGTTGACCATCTATATGTCTTATTTGGAGAAATATCTAATTAGGTCTTCAGCCCATTTTTTGATTGGGTTGTTTGGGTTTTTTGTTTTTGTTGAATTGGGTAAATTGTATATATATTTTGGAGATTAAGCTCTTGTCGATAACATTATTTTTAAGTATTTTATCCTGTTCCATAAATTGTCTTTTCATTTTGCTTATGGTTTCCTTTGCTGTGCAAAAGCTTGTAAGTTTGATTAGACCTCATTTGTTTTTGTTTTTCTTTCTACCACGTTGGGATACTGATCTAAGAAAAACTTTTGTGGAGTTGATGTCAGAGAATGTTTTGCTAATATTCTCTTCTAAGAGTTTTATGGGCTTAAGTTTTAATATTTAGGTCATTTTGAGTTGATTTTTGTGCATGCTGTGAGGGTATGTCTAGGTTCATCGATTTACATGCAGCCTTCAAATTTTGCCATCAATACTTGCTGAAGAAACTGTCATTTTCTCATTTTATATTCTTGCCTCCTTAGTTGAAGTTTAATTAACAATAGGTGTCTGGGTTTATTTCCAGATTCTCTGTTCTGTTCCATTGTCTGTATATCTGTTTTTGTACTGGAACCTCATTGTCATGATTACTGTAGCTTCGTCGTATTGTCTGAAGTCTGGGAGAGTTATGCTTCCAGCTTGCTTTTTTTCCCCCTCAATATTGCTTTGGCAATTCTGTCTTTTATGGCTCCATATAAATTCAGGATTCTTTGTTCTAGTTCTGTGAAAAATGTCACGGGTAATTTGATAGGAATCACATTAAATCTATAAATTGCTTTGGGTAACATGGCCATTTTAATGGTATTAATTCTTCCAATCCAGAAGCATTAGGTATCTTTCCATTTCTCTGAATCCTCTTTATTTTCCTTGATTAATGTTTTATAGTTTTCAGCATATAAGTCTTTCAACCTCCTTAGTCATGTTTATTCGTAAGTATTTTATTATTTTAGGTGCAATTTTAAAAGATTTTTTTTACATTTCTTTTCTGATTTATTCTTAGTATATTGAATTGTAACCAGTTTCTTAAGGCTAATCTTGTATCCTGCTACTTTGCTGAATTTGTTTATTAGATCATGTAGGGGTGTGTGTGTGTGTAATCTTTAGGGTTTTCTGGTAATTACTGTGTTTAGGACTTCCAATACTCTGTTGAATCAAAGTGGTTAGAGTAGGCATCCTTTCTTGTCCCAGATTTTAGGGGGATGGCTTTCAGCTTTTCCCCATTGAATATTATATTGACGGTGGTTTTGTCATGAATGGATTTTATTACATTGATATACGTTCCCTCTATACTCATTTTGGTAAGAGTTTTTACAGTGAATTGACCTCGGATTTTGTCAAATGCTTTTTCTGCATCTATTGAGATGATCATGTGGTGCTTGACTTTTCTTTTGTTAAAGTATTGTATGGTATTGACTTATTTGCATATGTTGAACCAACCTTGTGATCTTGGGATGAATCCCACTTGGTCATGGTGTATGATCTTTTTTATGTGTTCCTGGATTTAGTTGACTAAAATTTTGTTTAGAATTTTTCTGTCTATATTCATCAAATATTCAGGTCTATAATTTTTATTTGATTTTGTCTTTGGTTTTTGTATTAGAATGTTGGTGGCTTCATAGAGTGTTTTTGGCAGTGTTCCTTTTCTTCAATCTTTTAGAAGAAATTAAGAAGGATCTATGTAATTTCTTCTTTGTATGTTTGATAGAATTTGCCCATGAAAGAATATGGTCCTAGACTTTTGTTTAGTGGTTAGTCTATTCAAATTGTTTATTTCTTCTTGATTCAATTTTGGTGGGAGTATGTTTCTAGAGATTTGTCCATTTCTTTTAGGTTGTCAAATAGTGCAAATAGTTATATAGTTGTTCATAGTATTCTCTCTCTTTTATATTTCTGCTGTATCCATTGAGATTTCTCCTTTCCCATTTCTTATTTTATTTATTTGGAATCACTCTCTCTTCATCTTGGTGAGTCTGCTCATAAGGTTGTCAATTTTGTTTACGCTTTCAAAGGACCAGCTCTTGGTTTCATTGATTTTTTTTTGTCTTTTTGCTATTTCTTGGGCCACTCCCGTGGCATATGGAGTTTCCCAGGCTAGGGGTCTAATTGGAGCCGTAGCCACCGGCCTACACCAGAGCCAGAGCTAAGTGGGATCCAAGCCATGTCTGCAACCTACACCATAGCTCACAGCAACACCGGATCGTTAACCCACTGAGCAAGGGCAGGGACTGAACCCGCAACCTCATGGTTCCTAGTTGGATTCGTTAACCACTGCGCCACGACGGGAACTCCTGATTTTTTTTTTTTCTATTTTTTTAATCTGTGTTTTTTTGCTTTCCTCTCTGATCTTTATTATTTCCTTCCGTCTGCTGACTTTGGTTTTTTTTTTTGTTGTTGTTGTTCTTATTTTTCTTCTTCTAAGTGGTATGTTAGGTTGTTTATTTGAGATTTTTCATGTTTTTTGAGGAAGGCCTCTATTGCTATGAACTAACCTCTAATAACTGCTTTTGCAGCATCCATAGATTTTGTATGGTTCTGTTTTTATTGATGTTTTTCTCAAGGTAATTTTTTGATTTCTTTATTGGTTTCCTCACTGACATGTTGTTTTTTCAGTAGTATGTTGTTTACTTTCCATGTAGTCAGTTTTTTTCTCACTTCTTTTCTTGTAGATGATTTCTCATTTCATGCCACTGTGGTCAGACATGATGCTTAAAACATTATCTGTAATCTTAAATTTGTCAAGGTTAGTTTTGTTCTCAGTATGTGAAATAATTCTAGAGAATGTTCCATGTGCACTTTAAAAGAATGTGTATTCTGGGTTTTTTTTGGTTATAAATGTCCTGAAAATAGTCTAAAAATTCTATTGTTCTATTGTTTCATTCAGGATCTCTGTTGCCTTGTTGATTTTCTGCCTAGAGGTTCTGTTCATTGATGTGAGTAGAATGTTAAATCTCCTACTATTATTGTATTCTTGTCTATTTTCCATTTTATCTCTCTTATTATTTGTTTTATGTATTTGGGTACTCCTATATTAGGGGCATATGTGTTGATAAATATAATATCTTCTTAAATTTATCCTCTAACCATTAAATAGTGCCCTTCTTTATGGCCTTTGTTTTAAAACCTACATGGTCTGATATGAGTATTGCTACTTCAGCTTTCTTGTCATTTCTGATTGCATAAAATAACACTTCCTATCCTTTCACTTTCAATCTATGTGTGTTTTTTGCCCTAAGGTAGGTCTCTTACGGGAAGCAAGGTAGGCTATTTTTTTTTGGTTCATTTGTTTTGTTTTGTTTTGTTTTTTATCCAGTCTGCTTCTGTATTTCTTTTGATTGAAGCATTCAGTGCTTTGACATTTAAGGTAATTAATGAAAAATATGTGTTTATTGACATTTTAAGCTTTTTTTCAGTTCATTTTATGTTTCTTCTTTGTTCTTTTTCTTTTTGTGGTTTGATCATTTCCTTTTATTTCTGCTTCTGTCTTCTTTTTTGTTTTTTATGAATCTATTTTTTTTTATTTTCAGTTGTGGTTTCCCTGCTTTTCAAATATATATTATTTATATATCTTATATCTTCCAGATTTAGACTTAACATCATATAGGCTTAAGCACATTCTCAAAAAAAGGGTTTACATTTTCTTATTATTATTCTCCTTCCCCACATTTTATAATTTCAATTTCCTTTTTTTATAGCTTCATGTTTATCCTTTTCCTTTTCCTTGTGCTTATCATTGCTTTCACAGTTTTTTTTTTTTTATTTTTGATCTCTACACTGGCTTAAGTGATTACTTTCCAATTGAAATTTCTTCTATCCCATATTTTCTTACTTCTTTTCTATTTAGGGGAGAGTTTTCTTTATTTCTTTTGGATAGGTTTAGTATTTTAGTTTTTGCTTGTCTGAGAAATTCTTTATCTCTTCTATTTTAAATGCTAATATTGATGGTTAGAGTATTCCAGGTTGAAGATTTTTCCTTTCTTGAACTTCAAATATATCTTCTCACTCTCTTCCTGCCTGTAGTGTTTCTATAGAGAAATCAACTTAGAGCTCTTTGGAAGTTCCCTTTTAATTCACTCTTTTTTGTTCTCTTGCTGCCTTTAGAATCCTCTCTTTGTCTTTAAATTTCCCATTTTAATTATTATGTGTTTTGATATAGGTCTGTTTGAGTTCATCTTGCTTGGAACCCTCTATGCATCTTGTATATATCACTTTCATTCTTTATTTTGGGGAAATTTCAAGGTATAATTTCTTCAAGTACATTTTCAATCCCCTTTTCTCTTTCTTCTCCTTTTGGGATCAATTTTATGCATAAATAGACACACTTTATATTATCCCATTTTTCTCTTTTATTGCTTTATTTTTTTTTTCTTTGGCTTTCTGTCTGCTGTCCTGATTGTGTGATTTCCATTATTTTATCTTCCAAGTCACTCATTCATTCATCTACATAATTCATTCTGCTATTCATTGCCTTTTGCTCAGTATTCATCTCAGCAAATGAATTAAATCTTTTTCTTGCCTCCCTCTTGTAGTTTCTAATTCCTTTTAACAGTAATCCACATTTCTGTCAATAGCCTTTCTTAATTCCTTCATCATTTTTACCTCTTTTTTGAGCTTGGTGTCTGTTAGACTGAAGAGGTCTGTTTCATTATTTGCTCCTTTAGAGAAATTTTCCTTTTAAGTGGGAGTGATTCCTGTGCTTCTTTGTTTTGCTCATATTTTTTCTCTTTGTGAGTTTGGGAGAAACAATTATCTACTGTAGTCTTAGAGGGCCTTTTATGTGTGGGAAAATTCTTGAGTAACTTGTGTGGGTTTACTTTTTTTTTCTTTTGATGTGATGACTGCTTTTGTTTTGGATGCTTGCTTTATTTTTCTCAGTGTGTGCAGGCCATTATCACCTTGACAGGGTAAATGCAGGTGCATACCCCGCACATGCTTCCAGAGAAGTGGTGGCATTGGGCAGTGTTTGCAAGCATTTCCTGGTCACCAGACCCTTATCAGTGGTGGTGACCCATGGAAAGAAGGGTGGGGCAGCAAGTGTCACCTGGTTGAAGGGCTCTCAGCAGTGGTAGTGACCCCCAGGATGGTAAAGGTGGTGCTAGGGCCTTTGGCATAGTAATGGTGGGGCATGTGCATTCACACGGAGTGGGGAGCAATGGGCATTGCTCAGTTGCAGGGCCATCATTGGTAGCGACCCCTGGAGCAACTTGGGCAGCAGGCTGTGCCTTGTCATGGTATCCTAATAGGTGTCAGGCCACATCCACCTCTGGAGTTCAAGATGGCTGGGATGGTTTGTACCCATCCCCACAGCCTACAGTAGAGGTGCCCTGACACCTAAAGGCCTGTGTGTATAGAGAAAGAAGTTCCTGTGGCTATCCTTTTTCCCTCCTCCTCTCACACATCCTTGTCTGTGACACATCACTCCCTAGCCCCTTATGCTGTTTCCACAAAGCCAGCAATAGTCCTCTTCCTGGGCCTGACCTAGGAACCTCAAACCTCAGCACCCAGCCCCTGCCCAAGGATCTCAGGCTCTGTGGCATACTGGTACTGATCATCCGTGCAGTTTTATCTCTGCTTTTCCCTCTTCATACCAGCAGCTGTGCTTTTCCCTGACGCTTTGAACCCCATCTTTGTCCTGGCTAATCTCCCCACAGTCAGGGGGCCTCCCAGTGTGCAAATTACTTTCCTTTTTCACATCTCCCTCTCAGGAGTGCTGGTCCCATTGTGATTCTCTCTCTCTCTCTCTTTCTCTCTGTCTCTCTCTTTGTTTCCCTTTTGTTCTACCCAGTTATTTGGAGGTTTTCACACCCTTTTGGAAATCTGAGATCTTTTGCCAGCATTTAGTAGATGTTCTGTGAAAATAATTGTATGTGTAGATTTTGTTTTTTCTGATGTGTTTGTGGGAGAAGGTGAGCTTCATGTCCGGCTTCCCCAACTATCTTAATCCAGTACTGAGTATTCTTGATTGTATTTTTTCCCCCTTTCATTACTTTAAACATACTGAGATACTCCTTTCTGGGTTGCTGAAGTTCTGTTGAAAAATTGGCTGTTAGCCTTATGGGTGTTCCCTTGTATGTAACTGTTCCCTTTTCCCTTGTTGACTTTACTATTCTCCCTTTATCTTTAATTTTTCATTTTATTTATAACTTGTCTTAATGTGATCTCTTTTAGCTGATCCCGTGTGGGAGCCCCTATTTTTCCTGTACTTGGATATTTGTTTCCTCTCCAATATTAAGTAAGTTTTTAGCTATTATGTCTTCAAATATGTTCTATGTCCCCTTAATCACTCTCTTTTCTTTTGACTCCTAAATTGTGAATATCAGTACACTTGACATTGTCTCAGAGGTCTCTTAAAATTTTCTCATTTCTTTTTTTTCTTTTTACTTTTTTCTGTTAGGCTTCAATGATTTCCACACTCTGTCTTCCAACTCACTGATCAGTTCCTCTGTATCATCTAATCTGTTGATTCTTTCTAGTGCATTTTTAATTTCAGTATTGCATTCTTTATCTCTGTTTGAATATTAATTATATTTTATAACTCTGTTAAAAACTTGTAAATTTCATTCTGTTTGTCCAGAATGGTTTTGGTTTTGGTTTTGGTTTTTATAAACTCCAATTCCTCCTACCAATGCATATTATCATTAAAAAAAAATCTGCTAGTAGTTTCTAAATTCAGTAGAGTCCCTTACATTTGGGGAGGATCAATTTTCTGCTCTACATAATGAGCAAATGCTCCCAGTAAAAGAAGTGGTTATTCAATTATAATCACCTAGGAGGAGATTGTCTCATTTGGTGATGCAGTCTCTCCAGAACTCTTTGCTTGTTCAATTTTTTTTTTCTTTTCTAAAAATAATACTTTCTTTTAAGTTTAATTGCTATAGTGGGGACAATGGTTTGACATACCCTATATTTTTGTGATAGGGAGTGTAAAAGCTGAATCAATTGGGAAGCAACAGCACAATCCTTGCCATAGTCAAGAGCCTTGAACTATGTGTCCTTTGCTCATTGAGGTCTTGAAGGATAGGATAATCTGTTCTTGATTCTAGATCATTAAATGATCCCTGTCTGAGTTTCAGAAAGATTGGCATGATTTTTTTTGTAAATGTTTCATCAGTAAAACCTTCTGGTCTTGGACTTATTGGAAGGTCTTTTGTTACTGATGAAATCTCCTTACTAGTAATTAGTCTGTTTATATTTTCTACATTTTCTTGAATCAGTCTTAGTAGATTATATGATTCAAGGAACTTATTCATTTCTACTAAATTTTCCAATTTGTTGTTAAGTAATTGTCATAAGTA
The DNA here is from genome assembly GCF_016906955.1 of Phacochoerus africanus. Lineage (NCBI taxonomy): Eukaryota > Metazoa > Chordata > Mammalia > Artiodactyla > Suidae > Phacochoerus > Phacochoerus africanus. The sequence goes on along the minus strand of NC_062550.1, from coordinate 44,653,087 downwards.
ATTGAATATAGTTCTCTGTGCTATACACCAGGGTCTCATTGTTTATCCACTCTGAATGTGATAGTTAGAATCTACCAACCCCAAATTCCCAATCCATTCCACTCCCCCCTCCCCCTTGGCAACCATAAATCTGTTCTCCATGTCCATGAGACCCCCTCACAGTATATAGGTTTGTTTGTGCCATATATTAGATTCCAAATATAAGTGATATCATATGGTATTTGTCTTTCTCTTTCTGACTTACTTCACTTAGTATGAGAATTTCTAGTTCCGTCTATGTTGCGGCAAAGGGCATTACTTTGTTTTTTTAAAGGATGAGTAGTACTCCAATGCATATATGTACCACATCTTCTTAATCCATTCAGTGTGGGATCTGAGCCGTGCCTGCAACCTACACCACAGTTCATGGCAATTCCAGATCCTTAACCCACTCAGTGAGGCCAAGGATTGAAGTGGCATCCTCATGGATGCTAGTTGGGTTTGTTTCTGCTGAAACACAATGGGAAGTCCCTGAAGAATTTTTAATAATAGCCATTCTGATTGGTGTGAGGTGGTAACTCACTGCAGTTTTGATTTACATTTCTCTAACAATTAGAGATGTGGAACATTTTTTTTAATTACTCAAAGAATTTATTACATTTATACTTGTACAACGATCATCACAATCTAATTTTATAGGATTTCCACTCCACAACCCCAGTGTATCCTCCCACCCCATAAACTGTCTCATTTGGGAACCTTAAATTTTTCAAAGTGTGTGAGTCAGCATCTGTTCTGCAAATAAGTTCATTTTGTCCTTTTTTTCAGATTCCACATGTCACTGAAAGCATTTGATGTTGGTGTCTCATTGTCTGACTGACTTCACTTAGCATGATAATTTCTAGGTATTTTGTTCCTTTTAATGGCTGAATAATATTCCATTGTGTATATGTACATCCTCTTGATCCAGTCCTCTGTTGATGGACATTTAGGTTGTTTCCATGTCTTGTCTATTGCAAAGAATGCTTCAATGAACATTGGAATACATATGCCTTTTCAAGTTTTCTCCAGATAGATGCCCAGGAGTGGGATTGCTGGATCAAGTGGTAGTTCTATTTTTAGTTTTCTGAGGAATCTCCATACTGTTTTCCGCAGTGGTTGCACCAATTTACAATCCCACCAACAATGTAATAGGGTTCCTTTTCCTTCACATGCTCTCCAGCACTTATTGTTTGTAGACTTTTGGATGATTGCCATTCTGGCTGGTGTAAGGTGGTACCTCATAGTGGTTTTGATTTGCATTTCTCTAAAAATGAGTGATGTTGAACATCTTTTCATGTGTTTTTTGGCCATCTGTATGTCTTCTTTGGAGAACTGTCTGTTTAGATCTTCTGCCCATTTTTTGTTGGGGTCAAACCACAAGATGAGAGAACAAGAGAAGAAGGGAAGAAAAGAGAGCAACAAAAACAAATCCAAAGCAATTAATAAGATGGCAATAAGAACATACATATCAATAATTACCTTAAATGTTAATGGACTAAACGCCCCAATCAAAAGACATAGACTGGCTGAATGGATACAAAAACAAGACCCATATATATGCTGTCTTCAAGAGACCCACTTCACTTGTAGGGACACACACAAATGGAAAGGTGAGAGGATGGAAGAAAATATTCCATGCAAACAGGAATCAACAGAAAGCTGCAACAACAATACTCACATCAGACAAAATAGACTTTAAATGAAGAATATTTTAAGAGACAAGGAAGGCCACTACCTTATGATCAAAAGATCAATCCAAGAAGAAGATATATAAATTTTAAATATCTACGCACCCAACAAAGGATCACCACAATATATAAGGCAACTGCTAACAACCTTAAAAAGACAAATTGACAATAACACAATAATAGTGGGGTGTTGAGACCAGCTCAGCAGGATGGAGCTGAAGAATGGGTGCTGTGAAACTTAAGGAATAAAGTTAACATAAAACAAGACACAGAGACATTTATCTTAAGACCAGGGAACTCAAGGTCTCAGGGACCAAGAGCACCGCCTCAAGAAACCACACTGCTTTTATTGTGCTCTTTAAGATTACTTCAAGTGAGGAGGGGGCTATAGGTGGAGGATATAGGTTTTTTTAATATTTTATAAGTTATTTTATTATTTTAAAAGTCACTTAGCTGTTAGATGGTTAAGCTTTTAATCTGACATTTAGGCATTTAACAATCATTAGCATTTGAGTTAGGTATCTATGCATAGCATTTCAGAGAATCCTCACTGTGCCTCCACAAAGGCATGCCTATTTGCAGCAACCAGCATGCCTAGGTTGGCACCTTGGTTCTCTTTGCTAATGCATATTCTGCTAATAACCACTCATAAACAACTTGGCCATGAGGTTCCTCTTTCTCTTATTCTTTTGAGGACATATCATGCTTGTGCAAACAGCAAGCCAATCTGCACAGGTCTGGCATGCCTAGACCAACACATTATGTCCTCATTCAGCTGACCCTATGAATAGCTTGTGCCTTTAGGTCTTTGTTCTTAAGCTTAAGTCATTTGCCATCACTGTGACTGTTTTTCAAGAAGGAAGATGTGGTAAATTAAAGCAGGACAAGATGGAGTTTTTAGCAAAGACGCTAAGAAAATATTGTAGAAACATATCTTAGACAGTGGGGGACTTAAAACCTCACTTACAGCAATGGACAGATCATCCAGACAGAAAATCAATAAGGAAACACAGGCCCTGAATGAAGCATTAGACCAGATGGACTTAGATATTTATAGGACATTCCATCCAAAAGCAACAGAATACGCATTCTTCTCAAGTGCACATGGAACATTCTCTAAGATTGATCACATCCTAGGCTACAAATCCAACCTCAGTAACTTTAAGAAAATTGAAATCATATCAAGCATCTTCTCCAACCACAACACTATACGACTGAAAATCAACAAAAAGAAAAAAAACTGCAAAAAACACAAATACGTGGAGACTAAAGAACATGATACTAAACAACCAAGGGATTACAGAAGAAATCAAAGAGGAAGTTAAAAAATACCTAGAAGCAAATGACAATGAAGATACAACACTCCCAAAGCTATGGGATGCAGTAAAATCTGTTGTAAGAAGAAAGTTTATATCAATACAAGCCCACCTCAGAAAACAAGAAAAAGCTCAAATAAACAAGCTAACTTTACATCTAAAGCAGCTTGAAAGAGAAAAACAGACAAGACCTAAAGTTAGTAGAAGGAAAGAAATCATAAAGATCAGGCAGAAATCAATGAAGTAGAAATGATGTAAACCATAGAAAATATCAATGAAACAAAGAGCTGATTCTTTGAAAAGATAAACAAAATTGATAAACCCATGTCTTCTGTGGTGAATTGTCTGTTCAGGTCTTATGTCTTTTTTTTTTTTTTTGCTGTTGGGTTGTATAAGTTGTTTGTATATTTTAGAGATTAAGCTCTTGTAAATTGCATCATTTAAAATTATTGTCTCCCATTCTGTATGTTGTCTTTTTATATATTTTTTATGGCTTCCTTTACTTTACAAAAGCTTGTAAGTTTGATTATGTCACCATTGGTTTATTTTGTTTTTATTTCTATTGCTCTGGGAGATGATCTAAGAAAATATTTGTACAGTAGTTGTCAGAGAATGTTTTGGTTATGTTCTTTTCTAGTTTTATGGTGTCTTGTTTTATGTTAAAGACTTTTAGCCATTGTGATTTATTTTTGTGCATGGTGTGTGGTTGTGTTCTAGTTTCATTAATTTACATACACCTGTCCAGATTTCCCATCACTACTTGATGAAAAGACTGTCTTTTCCCCATTTTAGATTCTTGCCTCTTTTGTTGAAGTTTAATTAATAATAGTTTTCTGGGTTTACTTCTGAGTTCTCTATTCTAATCCACTGGTCTGCATGTCTGTTTTGGTACAAGTATCACACTGTTCTGATTCCTGTAGCTTTGTAAATATTGCCTGAAATCTGGGAGATTATGCCTCCTGCTTGGTTTTTTTCCTCAAGATTGCTTTTGCAATTCTGGTTCCATATAAATTTTTGCATTGTTTATTCTAGTTCTGTGAAAAATGTCATGGGTAATTTGATAGGAATCACAATAAATATGTAAATTTCTTTGGGTAGTATGGCCATTTTAACAATATTAATTCTTCCAATCCAGGAGCATGGAATATCTTTCCATTTCTTTGAATACTCCTTAATTGTCTTGATTAATGTTTTATAGTTCTCAGCATATATCTGTCACCTCCTTAGTCAGGTTTAACCCTGGGTATTTAATTTTTGGTGTTGTGATTTCAAAAGGTATTTTGTTTTCCTTTTCTAATATTTTATTGTTAGTACACAGAAATGCAAACAGTTTCTGAATGTTGATCTCGTATCCTGCTACTTTGCTGAATTCATTGATCAGTTTGAGTAGTTTTTGCATGGAATCCTTAGGGTTTTCCATAATAGTATCACATCATCTGCATTTAATGACAATTTTACCTCTTCTCTTCCAATTTGGATATTTTTTATTTCTTTTGTTTGTCTGATTTCTGTGGCTAGGACTTCCAATACTATGTTGAATAACAGTGATGAGAGTAGGCATCCTTGACTTGTTCCAGATTTTAGTGGGAAGGCTTTTGCTTTTCTTCATTGAGTATTATATTGGCTGCAGATTTGTCATAAGTGGCTTTTATTATGTTAATGTATGTTCCCTTTATACCCACCTTGGTAAGAGTTGTTATCATGAATGGATGTTGGATTTTTTTTTCAAATGCTTTTTTGTGTCTATTGAGATGATCATGTGTTTTTTTTAGTTTTCTTTTGTTAATGTGGTGTATAACATCAATTTAACTATGTTGAACCATCTTTGTGAAACTTTAATGATTCCAACTTTGTCATGGTAACCTGAACTATGTGCTTCAAACTGAGTCATTCTGACAGATATGTGCAATATGTTAAACTCTATGGTACACATTATGAAAGATTTCCCATATTACTACTTTTTTTTTGGACTTTTTGCCTTTTCTAGGGTCTCTCCTGTGGCATATGGAGGTTCCCAGCTAGGGGTCTAATCAGAGCTGTAGCTGCCAGCCTATGCCACAGCCACAGCAACGCGAGATCTGAGCTGCGTCTGCAACCTACGCCACAACTCACGGCAACACGGGATCCTTAACCCACTGAGCAAGGCCAGGGATCAAACCCGCAACCTCATGGCTCCTAGTCAGATTAGTTAACCACTGAGCCATGACGGAAACTCCCCATATTACTACTTCTGAAGTTTTGTTTGGGCTTAGTTGCCAAAAAATGTTAATCATATTTTTGCTGATTGTTTAACTCTTATCTCTTTGCTTCAAATCAACCTTTGTATACTCTCTTCTGTGGTTCTGTGATTCTGTGGTTCTAGAGCAGAAACTCTGCAAACTACATTGCCCAGATTCCTTTACTACGTAACTTCTGCTAATAGGAGGAAGTAGTGAGGCACTATGGTTCTCAACTGTGGCTGAATTTTGGAATCACCTGGGAAAATTTGAAGAATATTTTTACCTAATTTCTATGTCCAACAATTTGTATTTTATTTTCTAGTGAGAACTGTGTATAAGGGTTTTTAAAACTAAGTGATTCTAATGAGAAGGTAAGATTAAGAATTATTATACTATAGGACAGTAGTCAGGGAATGTCTTGCCTCCTACATTTTGACTTTTCTTCCTTCACTGCCGCTTGAATGACAGCATTCATGCCAGGAGGGTCAGTTAGCTCCTGCTTCCTTTCAGTCACATCCCAAATGGCTTTCCTGGGTCCTTTCAAAGATACCAGCAAAAGCTCACTGACACCACTAAACCTTCTTCAGAGGCCTGAGAATTCTCCTTTAAGCTTTTAAGATACTAGTATAACCCAAGTTATTCTCTTCTTCAAAAAATCTGAGCACATATTTCACAAAACCTCACCTCTGAGTTCCTAATTTCTGAGAATTCCAATGTTTTATTCCACCAGCTTTTGAGTAGTAGCCAACTCCTGCAGTTTTAGTCTCTGAATTATATTGGCATTTCTCTTTTGCTCTTTCAACACTCCAAAACTTCTGTAAACATTTACCTATATTAGAGCTCTTTTGTGTAAATATGTAGATGCTTACTATTTTCTTCATTGGACCCCACTGCACCTAAACTTTTTCTTAACTGTTTTCAACAGTATTGCTCTAATAGTCATAGATTAAATGGGAAATTTGAAGATAACAGATTGCTAAATTAGAAATATGGGAAATTTTCTGCAGCCTCTTTCTCTGTCTACATTTATATATATATGTATTCAAGTAGATGAAATTCAGGAAGAGAAAGTTTATCCTGGAAACTGATTGTAGCTTTTAACATCTAGTACTGCTTATTGTGGTATATGATCAAGAGGTATAAGTGATATCTTAATAAAAATTGAGTACATTGTTGTTTATTTTTCTGCTTTTGTAAGAACAATAAAATGTTGTTTAAGATGGCTATAATTAAGAATATGGTGTTTAAGACAAGCACTCAGGGAAATAATTTGGTAATATTTAAAATATTTTAATCTAGCTATTATACTAAACGTTACATTAAATATATTTTTAAAAGTTTACATAGGATTTTCCATCATGGTGTAGCAGAAATGAATCCGACTAGGAACCAAGAAGTTGCAGGTTCGATCCCTGGCCTCGCACAGTGGGTTAAGGATCCAGCATTGCTGTGAGATGTGGTGTAGGTTGCAGACATGGTTTGGATCTGGCATTGCTGTGGCTCTGGCATAGGCCAGCAGCCATAGTTCTGATTAGACCCCTAGCCTGGGAACCTCCATATGCCCTGGGTGTGGCCCTAAAAAGACAAAAGATCAAAAAAATGTTTAGATATATTTTCCATAAGGGAAATTTCAATGCCAATTTTTTACTTATGGCTATTTAGGATTTGTATAGGGAATAATTGGATCATTCAAATGTGATCAGTACTTTTTGTGCTTTCCTTGTTTTAGGTCCAATACCAATGTTATAGGCTCAAAAACAACTGGTATTTATGATAGCCATCCAAAACAGTACAGAATTACTTTTTTTCAAAGGAAATAGATAATTTAGTATCCATCATACTCTGATATTATGGTATAATTTATGAGAGGTGTTTAACTTTTAAAAAGTTACAGCTACCTAATTCCCCACACCCACCCCTCCCAGACTTCTCTGTGGTGAGTGTGGCAGAGATTTATTAAGTCCATCCTTGCAATACAGGCTAATTTTCTAGTTAGATGCAAAACTAAAACACATACATCCTATATATTTTCTAGATGGAATAACACATTTTACTTTTATATAATCAAATTAAATTAAATGATTAAATTAAAATTAAATACTATAGAACTTTTTTAAAAAGCGATGCACTAAAAATATGTATTTATCCTAATGGATTCAGAGGACAGGCACTAAAAACATAAGAGTTTAAGAGGCCAAATCTCTGTAAGCAAGGGATTAAAGTGGCTTATAGTTATGTAGTTTGTGAAAAATATACATAGTTGAAAATTTTCTGCAGGTGAGTAACAATATGTAGAGTCACAAAGAAACCAAATTTATTTGGAAAGACAATAAAACAAATAAGTAAAACATATATATTAGTGACAAGGGCTTTTTGTAAGATGAGTATCACCTCTTTCACAGTAAAATTCCTTGAGACAACAGCATTATTTGTGTTACTACCCATACAACAAGACCTTGGAATAATCAATTTCCTATAAAAGTTATAATTTATTATATTTTGAATGCATTTTACCATCTATGTTAAATTAATAGCAACTTCATCTTAGTTTTCAGCAGAGGGCACTAGAGCACATCATGGAACAAAACAATTTAATGGAAAAACTCATCAATACATAGAATATAGGTTTTTTTTAATGTCCTACATTTAACATGAGATTTATAAATGGATAAACTTATCAATATCTTTTAAAGTCAGTATTTCAGTAAATTTGTGGAAACTTTGTTTCAGTTGCAGTCCTCAAAATATCAACTTTGTTCTTTCAAAACATTATGCAAGTAACCTATCATGATTAGATGACAATGCAACTTTCTCATTTATATGGATTCAGTATCTAGATATGATAAAAAATTAACAGCTCTTTAATAAACTAAATCTTTCTATTTCTGCACGTAATAAATGTATTTGCCAGGCTTCAGAAACTGACACTATTTTTTTGTTCTGTATAGGTTATTTAAAATATGTATAAGGAAACATTCTTTGTTTCTACCATAAACTAGATGATAAAGATAAGCTCCTTTATATCATCCTACTTGAAATGGCAGAGTTTCTGTGGCTTTAATAACAAGCTTTTATGAGTATTCGATAAAAGAGGTAATCTTGTCACTTAAGACTGTTGTAATAGTTGCATGTTATTTTAAAATTGGATTTAGCTCTTCTGAAGACTTTAGCTTCAAATTGACATATATATTATTGTTTTAAAAAGACAACCAAAAAGAAAATACTGAGTACTTTTTTAATTTTTGTCTTTACTCTGTCTTTTATGTTCTTTCTGAACATAAATGAACATATTTTAAATGAAAAAAACTGTGAATATTTTAATTACATATTTTTGTGTTGGTTCTGTAATGAATGTAAGAATTAGTGATAGTATGAAATAATTTATAGTAGAAATTCTAATATATGTAGTTTCCTCTCTAGTCTCAGGATTTCACTGATGAAATAATATGTGAATTATAATTTTTATTTATGTTGTAACATCAGTACATATTTCATAATTCTGTGGGGAAAAAACAGAATGATGCTTTCAGTGTTTTAAAAATTAGCATTTATAAATGCAGAATGATGTCACACATTTAATTAAATCAGTTCCTTATGTAGTTAAAACTCAAGCAAATTTCCCTATTGAAAAAAATGATACAACTTATACAAAGCATACAGAAAGAAAATGTATAAAACAACAAGCTTTAAATACTACTTTTACTTTGCATAATGGTGATATTATGATCAGAATAGAGCAAAACATAGTATTAAGCCAGGCTGCTTACATATGGGAGCAGTTTACTATCTGGAGAGCAAATAAAGAGGTAATTTTTTTTTAAGTTATATACAACACCAGCCCAAAATAAACAGTTACAACTAGAAAAAAAATACAATGTTGTAAGACTAAAGATATTTTCTGGCACTTTGAGGTACCATGGAATTGAAGTCATGTAGTTTTAGGCAAAATTGAGAGAGAGTAATAAAGAGGTTTTCCCATATACGCCTTGTCCCCACACCTGCAGACCCTCCCTCCACCATTATTATTACTATCATCCATAAGAATGCTGTATTTTTTTTTTTTTACCAAGGATTAATCTACATTGGCATATCATCATCACCCAAAGTCCACTGTTTACATTAGGGTTCACTCTTGGTGTTGTACATTCTATGGGTTTGGACAAACATATAATGGCATGTATCCATAGTTATAATATCATACTGAAGGTATTCACTGCCCTAAAAATCTCATGTGCTCTTTCTATTTACACAATTACTGATTTTTTGCTCAATTACTGATTTTTTTATTTTCATCAGAGTTTGCCTTTTCCAGAACATCATAATCATACAGTGTATAGCTTTGTCTGGTTGGCTTTTTTTCACTCAGTAATATGGAGTTAGAGTTTTTCCATGCCTTTTCATGGCTTGATAGCTCATTTATTTTTAGTGTTGAATAATATTCCATTGTCTGGAGGTACTGCAGTTTATCTTTTCACCTCCTGAAGAACATTGGGTTGCTTCTGAGTTTTGGCAATTATGAATAAAGCTGCTATAAACATCCATGTGCAGGGTTTCATGAAGACTTAAGCTTTCAACTTTATTGGGTAAATACCAAAGAGTGTTTTTGCTGGATCATCTGGTAGGAATATTGATAGTTTTTTAAAGGAGCCATCATACTGTCTTCTAAAATGGCTCTACCCTTTTGCATTTCCACCAGCAATGTATGTGAGTTCTTCTACATCCTCATCCATATTTGATGCAGTAAATGTTCCAGATTTTTCCCATTCTAATATGAGTGTAATAGATGATTGTTTTTTCATTTCCCTAATGATATATGACTTGGAACATCTTTTCATATGTTTCTTTGCCATCTATGTATCTTCTTTGGTGAGGTGTTTGTTAAGGTCTTCGGCTCATTTTTTTAATTGGATTACTTTTTTGTTGTTGCATTTAAAATTTTTTTTTTGTATTTCAGATAACAATCCTTTATCAGATACATATTTTGCAAATATTTTCTCCAAGTATATCATTTGATTTCTATATCTTTTGACATTTTTTCACAGGTCAGAAGTTTAAATTTTTAAACTAAATCTAAGTTATCAATTTTTTTTTCATGGACCATGACTTAGATATTGTATCTAAAAAGACATCCCCATACCCAAAGTCATTTTAATTTTCTCCTATGTTATCTTCTCAAAGACTTATAGTTTTGTGTTTTACATTTAGGTCTATGATCCATTCTATTTTATTTTTTGTAATGTATGTTAGGTCTGTGTTTAAACTTTTTTTTTTTTTTGCATGTTGATGTCCATTTGTTCCAGCATCATTTGTTGAAGAGACTATCTTTCCTTCATTGTGTTGCCTTTGCTCCTTTGTCAAATATCAGTTGACTAAGAGTTCCCTCAGGACTCAGTGAGTTAAGGATCTGGCATTGTCACTGCTGTGGCTCTGGTTACAGCTGTGGAGTGGGTTCAATCCCAGGCCCAAAGCAGCCAAAAAAAAAAAAAAAATCAGTCCACTGTATGTATGAGGAGTGGGTTCAATCCCAGGCTTCCTCAAGTGCAGCCAAAAAAAAAAAAAAATCAGCCACGGTATGTATGAGGATGTATTTCTTGGTTACTGTAGATTAATTTTAAGCCTTAATGTCAGGTAGTGCCAGTCCTCCAACTTTACTTTTCTCCTCAATATTCTGTCAGCTGCTCTGGGTCTTCTCCCTCTCCATATAAACTTTAGAATTAGCTTGTTGATATCTATAAAATAATATAGGATTTTACTGGGATTTTGAATGGGATTGCATTTGATCTATAGGTCAAGTTGACAATATCTTGACAATATTGATACTTCACATCTCTGAACATGGGATATTTTTCCTTTTTTATTTCATTCATCACAATTTCATAGTTTCATAAATCTTGTATACATTTTGTGAAATTTATACCTATTTTTTGAATGCTAATGTAAATTGTGTTCTGTTTTTAAATTTTAAGTTTCACTTTTTATTGTTAGCATATAGGAAGGCAATTGACTTTTATGCATTAAGTGTGTATCCTGAAATCTTGCTTTAATTTGTTATCAATTCCAGGAGATATCTTGCAAATTCTCTTTGATTTTTTATCTTCCTTCTCAATCTGTACACCTTTTATTTTATTTTTGTGCCTCATTGCATTAATAAAGACTTCCAGTACAATGTTGAAAGGAGTGGTGAGAGGACTTACCTTTTCCTTGTACCTGGTCTTAGTAAGAAAACTTCGATGTTCTCACCATTAAGTATTACATAAGCTGTAGGTATTTTGTAGGTCGTCTTTATTAAATTGAGATCATTCCTCTCTATTCTTAGTTCACTGAGAACTTTTATCACGAAATGGGTACTGGCTTTTGTCAAGTACTTTTTCTGCATATATTGATATGATGATGTTATTTTTCTTTTTCTTTAGTCTGTTAATTGCATTAATTGATTTTTGAATGTTCAACCATTCTTGCATATCTAGAATAAATTCCTCTTAGTTGCGGTGTATAATTCTTTTTATACATTGTTGGATCAATTTTCTAAAATTTTTTGAGTATTTTTTCATTCATATTCAGACCAGATATTGATCTATAATTTTATTTTCTTGTAATGTCTTTGTTTGTTTTGGTTTTATGGTAATGTTTGCCTCATAGAATAAAAGATATTCTTAAAATTCACAATTGCCTTGAAACTTCTTGGATCAGATAAGATGATATCCTGTCAATTTTGATCCTTCTAACATCAGCTGAGTGGCATTATAGTTTTTCTCTCTCATATAAGTCATATTTTTTAAGTGACATTTGGTCTGAATAATTGTGAGCAGTATTATTTACATCTATATTTCTATTTGCTCAGATACATTACTTGGTACAGAACATTTTAAGTGCTTTTGCAATATCCTTGTACAATAAAATGAGATGCATTTTTCCACTGTTATAAATGTGGAAACTAAAGTATGAAAATATTAAATAACAGGATAAAAATCATGATAAGTCAACAATAGACTTAGAACTAGTTAGGCCTATTTCCTAACTTTGGTGACAAAAGCAAAAAAAAAAAAAAAACTCAGAAAAAGGAGTTCATGTTATAACTCAGTGTTAATGAACCTGACTAGTATCCATGAGGATGCAGGTTCAATCCCAGGGCTCACTCAGTGGATTAAGGATCCAGTGTTGCCATGAGCTGTGGTGTAAATTGCAGATGTGGCTCGGATCCTGCATTGCTGTGGCTGTGGCATAGGCTAGCAGCTATAGCTCCAATTCAACCCCTAGCCTGGGAAATTCCCTATGCTGTGGTGTAGCCCTAAAAAAAAAACATAGACATAACTGCAATATAATGATATTCAACACAGATAATACTGTTATTGCTTTAAAACATTAAGCCCGGCCTCCGATTGCGTATTTTAGACATAATCCGAGTAGTAAGGCTATATCTCAGGCTTATAAAAAGTCAGTCTTTGATGTTTTTCTAATTTTCTCTGCACAGATAACTATGTCAACATCTTTAAAGGACTATGGAAATACATGGGGAAAATCTTTTTACTACTTATCATTTCTAGCTTTCCTTTCTTCTTCCCCAGCTCAGTACACAGAAAACTAAAATTTTGCCCAGAGTCCATAAACTGTGAGTTGTTCTCACAACAGAGCAACACACACATACACACACACACACACACACACACACACACACACACAAAATCAAGCCAAAATGAGACAGAGAAGAGAGCTAGAAGCATTTTTAAAATTTCTTTTTACGTCTGCTGACTCATTCTCATTAAGACTATCTTCTGATTCATAATTAGACCACTATAATTTTCTTTTAAACTCTGCTCAAATGGCCTCATGTTTATTTTTATAGTTCATGTTGATTGTTCCTTTAATAGGACTCTCAAGACAGGTTTTAAGTTAGCGGTAATTTAACAAATTTCAGGTGTGAAAGAAAATGGGGGAGAAGTCCAGAAATAGTTGACATTGACTGGGATCTGTCATTATATATTCTTTCTTATAAAACTTAATTTCAATAGAATCAAATAGTGAGTAATGTCAGAAGAGGATTTTTATTAAATAGTAAGCTCCTGCAGCACAGTGATTTAATAGATTTATTTCATTCTTTAGGAATTTTTTTTGTCTTTTGTTCTTTTAGGGCTGCACCTGAGGCATATGGAGGTTCCCAGGCTAGGGGTCTAATCGGAGCTGTAGCCACAGCCACAGCAATGCCAGATCTAAGGTGTGTCTGTAACCTACACCACAGCTCACGGCAACACTGAATCCTTAACCAACTGAGCGAGGCCACGGATCAAGCCTGCAATCTCATGGTTCCTAGTCAGATTCATTTCTGCTGCACCATGACAGGAACTCCATGAAAAATATTTATTCTCAAATAGATTTAGGTATATAGCTATAAAACAATCAACAGTGTTTTTAATTTTCTTTACCTTTAAGTCTCACTTTCAAATCAGAGAAGGATAAATATGTTCAGGAATCATTTTTACTTCCTGTTCTTATGTAGCATCATTCCTCTTTATTACTCTACCTAATGGAGAAGTCTTTCTGTTTTGAAATACCTCCAGGAGAAAAAAAAAGAAAAGATTTCTATGATCAGTTGTGTATCTTATTGGTTAAGCACAAAACAATTGTAGGAGATATGGCATTGAGTCTCTGGGACCTTCTGTTTAAAAAGTTATTGTTATTAAAATGCAAGATTGAGGAGTTCCCGTCATGGCGCAGTGGTTAACGAATCTGACTAGGAACCATGAGGTTGCAGGTTCGATCCCTGGCTTTGCTCAGTGGGTTAAGCATCCGGCGTTGCCATGAGCCATGGTGTGGGTCACAGATGTGGCTCAGATCTCACATTGCTGTGGCTCTGGCACAGGCTGGTGGCTACAGCTCCAATTAGACCCCTAACCTGGGAACCTCCATATGCCATGGGAGTGGCTCAAGAAAAGGCAAAAAGACAAAAATAAAATAAAATAAAAAATAAAACGCAAGATTGAGAATTATTATCTCTGTACATCCTTTTTCTTTTCCTTTTGACATATGTAGGATCAAATAAAGCTAGCCATCAAGTGGGAAAAATAAAAGGAGGAACTTGATCCTCTGTAAAAATCCATTCGTGTTTCTGGTTCTTAGCAATGCTTCCCAAGTCTTTTGCTGCACTCTTTCTCTTGACTTACCTGACAGCTAACCACCTTCGTGTTCAAGTAAAAATTTTTTCCTTTTTTCCTCCTTTACTTTTGCCTCTGTTTTTTTTTTCAATATCCCAATCTCAGCATGACTTTAGATGAAAAAATTATAATTTGAGTTAAAACTTTAGAGAAAATTACTGAAAACCACTAGACAAAAGTGAATTTGTATTACATGATTTACTTACCTTATCTTTAACATATTTTTATTAGAGTATGAACACTTAACATAATGTGCATCCTTGTAACAAAATTTTGGGTACAACACAGTATTATTAACTATAGGCATAATACCTAGAATTTATTAATCTTGCATAACTGAATGTTTTTTTACCCATTGAATAGTAATTTTTTATTTCCATCTTCCCCATCCCCTAGAAACCACCATTCTGCTCTCTCTTTCTGTGAATCTGACTCATAGAAATGCTATAAAAATATTACCTAAATAAATACTTCTATGACACTTCTTGAAGTATTTGTTTTTCTGTTACTGGCTTATTTCCCTTAACATAATATTATCAAAATTCATCAGTTACATTTATGTTTCCATTCATTTTTGAGGATATCTTAAGCTCACTGGCTAATTTTTCTAATGATGTCTGTAACTCCTAATTTTTTGACTCAAAATCCAATAGTTTTTCCAGTGTATTTTGATGTTTAATATTTCAGTGCTCACAAGATATACAGTCTGATTGAAATAAGCACAGTGGGCTGAGGACTGTGACCTAGAAACAGTCATAGGTTGGAGAATTCAGAACAGAATAGAGTCAGAGAATGCTAAGAATGGCAATAAAATAGTTCAGGAAGAATGGGATAGTAGGAGTTTCGATACCATATACAGTCACAGAAATTGGAGAAGACTGGAACCCAAAAATACCTTCTAGCCCAGTGCCCTCATTTTGCATACATGGTAAATGAGGAACGGGAACTTAAATAATTTTATCAGGGTTAGAAAGCTATTAGGTAGGAAACCCTGGACTCCAAACTACAGTAGAAAGACAAATACCTGTAGAAATAACTCAAGTATATGGCAGATTGTAAGACATGTGTATGACAGACAGACACAAACAATGCTCTATGATTTTATGACTCTGTCTTTTACAATGAAAAGAGCTCCACCGTGAAGATAATCCCAGATAACCATTTACAAGGTAAGCTTGTAAAAGTTGTTTAAAGGCTGAAAGTGTTTTTCCATTTGTACAAATGGCACTATAATAAAGATTTTTCAATATTGTGGGAGTTTTAGGCAAAAAATAAACACGATGATAATTATTATTTATGTGATGAGGTATAATATTTTATAAACTTTAATAGGTGAGACTTTATTATTTCATAAGCCAATTTTATGTATTGGCTTGTGCATGCTTAGTATTTAATTTATTTCAAACTTAGAAAAGTTCACTCTGTGAACTGATATATTAAGGATTTGTCAAGCCTAATGGCAGTTGAGATATTTCTGCTCCCTAAGAGTTAGAAGGCAATGCAGATCAGTGATAGAGGAAATCCTAGCAGAAATCAAAATCTAGACCTCATCTTGGTAAGAAATATATTTGGGAGAAGGAAAGGAAATTAAAGTTGAAGTATAAAATTGTTCATCCCTCCCTCCATCACCAGAAATAAGTTTAGTTCAATGCATCTCAAAGACTTCGGGGGAAAATTGAGTTGAATAATGATGTAGTGAAAAAAAATAAACTAAGTGTGGAATTAAATTGAGGTCATTTAATGATATAGTTAAATGACCTTAAGGACTTTAATGATATAGTTCAGTCCGAAAGCACAGCTTCCTGACAATGACAAAGACAAATATCTTAAAGCTTTATGTAAACTTCATTACAAAGTATATTTTCATTGTCCAAGGGATGACAAGTGGTAATTTATTCTTTTATAGAAAAATACCATATTTGCTTTCTCCTACAATTTTTTAACTTGTATGGTTTGTAAGACATTAATTAAAATTATGCAGCTTTTAATTAAAGTGGAGAGGGAAAAATATATAGATCCTTGCTGGTTTTAGATTTAAAAACAAGAAATGGGCAATTCTGAGAAGGGTAAAGTTAATTTTTCACACTTCTTTTATATCTGAATGATAAATCATTCTGAAGAAATTTAAGCTCTAGGATGGATGCTTAATAGATTAAAAATAGAAAATAGAAATACTAGGTACAATCAGAAGGACTTGGTGATGTGCTGCATAAAGTGTGTGTGAGAAGTGTCAAAGGTCATCTCCAAGTGTTTAGGAAGTGACAGAACACTTCACTGCCTCTAGAAACACCAGAGAAGGAGTGAGTTTAATTTTTGACATGACCGGAGGCTTTAGACATTCACCTAGAACTGTCGATTATATTGATGGATACTGGCCTTTAGAACTTAGTGAAACAAAGAAGGGAGAGAATAGTTCAAATATGGTAAATTAGAGAAAGCTATAATTTACATTTGAAACTCTGAGAGGTTATGGTCGCTTCTCTTAATCTGGGTTGCTCTCTCCATTGATATGCAGAACATACTGGAAATGATTTTGTAGCAGTGTCAGGCCTAGGCCTCAAGAAACTGATAGCTTCCAATCCCTGTCTTTTGGAATATTTTCTCTGGAGGAAGACAGTAGCAACCTAAGTCTGATTCCTTGTGCTATGAGGAAGTCCAAATTCCCCATGGGGAAAACAATGAGGAGAAGGAAAGAGGCTTAACCAACATCTATTATTGCATGCACTCCAGTCCAAGGGCCTAACATGTGAGTGAAGCAGCCATCTGGGACATTCCTTATTACATAGTGGTAGAAAGTACAGCAAAACTGTCACCTGAGGTAATATGAAAAATAGAAATGTCATCTAGTAAAATGATGGATCTGGCTAAGGAAATTTACAGACAGAATGCCAAAAGTGTCAGCTGTTTTCTTTTAATGGCTAATCATTACATTGAAAGAGATATTATAAAGAAGTAATTATTCACTCATTATGAGGAATTTAAATATAATATAAATGAGTCAAGACTTGCTGAGTTGGAAAATAAAACTATTTTATTCCCAGTCTCTTCTAGCAAAATATTCTCAAAGTAAGAAAGGGCATCTGGGTAGAGATTAAATCCAGGGTGCTATCAGGAAAACATCATTTCTAGATAAAGATGACTCAAATGTGTGGTTTAAAACCCCAGAAGTGTGATTATAAACTTTTGTTAAAAGCTCTAAAAGATGTAAGGGTATGCCTTGCAGATACTTGTAACTAGGCAGTGAAGTTTCAAAGAATCTTAGTGGTCTTCTTGAGGGACATTTTCTTGGAACCAATTTGGTACATATGTAATTTTTGAATAAATGGGCCAAAAGTAAGAAACTTTATAAAGAAGAGGAAAGTGAATTACTATTTTATGGTGCAAAATTTCAAAGGAGGTTGTAAGTATTTAGTCACAATAGACCTCTCTGTGAGCAATGGCATACAGGAAACAGGTCTTCAAGATTAGTAAGAATGCCTAACACTTCCAGATGGCTGATCTCAGCCCTGATAGGGTTACAAATAAAAGTATGGAAAGTGCAAATATTTCTGAACTCACAGGTGTGAGTAGAGCAAATATAATTTTGATATAAATGAGCTGAACACAGTTTGGGAGTTTTCACCAGAGCTTTGAGGGCCTTCATCTTCCAGGGATCAAAGGAAGTTTGCTGCAAGTGAACTTTAGGTCAGGACCCTGGTGCATGCATTTAAGATGGCATAAATGGTCAGAACTGATATTTATTGGATTCACCATCAAATTCTTATCACTTTTTATGATATAAAAGACAGTCTACTCAGTGAAAAATGTGCTTCAACTTTACTCACTCTTTGCCATATATCTCAGAAAAATATTAGAGGATTCAGAGTCATGAAACAAGAATTCTACAGTATACTCATTTGATGCTATTATATTAAATTACATTAATTTCTTGTTCCTAAATCAGAGGTTGGCTCCCTCCATAGCTAAAATCCATCTTCAATTATTTCAAATATCCAAGGACTGATGTTGGTCTGAAGTTGATTATGGAGTTTGGAGGAATTAAGAGATAAAAATATAACCCGATAAATGCAACTGGTTTCTTTTTCCTATTTATGGTGAGTCAGGCTGTTCTTACTTGTTAATTTCAGGTATTTTCACATTATTTTCTGTATCTTTGGTGTAAATAATTCCTTCCTATTGTTTCCTTTGTTCTTTACATGAAATTATAATGGAAGCTGAGAAAATAGGACCAAAAAGAAGAAAGCAAACATGACAACAAATGTAAAAAAATGGTTTTAGGTTTTTCACTATGTATCATTTAAAAGGATAACATATTTTTTTCTTTTTTATGACCTTACCTGTGGCATATGGAAGTGCTGGTCTAAGGGGTTGAATCAAAGCTGCGGCTGCCTATGCCACAGCCACAGCAATACTGGATCTGAGCTGCATCTGCTACTTACATAGGCCACAGCTTGTGGCAGCACCAGATACTTAACCCAGTCAGCAAGGAAAAGGAAAAAAAAATATGCATCCTCACAGAGACAATGCTGGGTCCTTAACCCACTGAGCCACAATGGGAATTCCATGAAGGATAATATATTTTAAATCCATGTAAGAAGTTCAGAATTCACTATATGTCCTTGGATAAAAGGATTTCTTTTAGTGCATACATGAATGATAATTTTAATGGCAGAACATAAGAAAACAAAACTCCATTGTAGTTATTCTTTACTTTAAAAAAATTAAGTATAGCTGTTTTGTAAAACTGTGTTCATTTCAGGTGTACAGAATAGTGATTCAGTTTTTTTTTCTAATTATATTGCTTTATAGGTTATTGTAAGATATTGAACATCAAGTTTCAATACAACTTATTCATGTAATTTTTTCCATGTAACATATTTGTATCTTAATAGAACTTTAGTTAATTTATTAAGCAGTCACAACTCATAAGAGGAAGAAATATAAGAAGGTTTTCTTTTCCCAGTAATCACTGCAAATAGTGCCTTTTCAAATTCCTTTTCCATCTGGACAGTCTGCTCCCATAAGGATATGTCAATATGATTCTATGATATTTCACATATTGACAGCAATAATCTCACTTTAGTTTGGGTTTTAATTCTATACATTCAAAACTTCAATCTCCAGTTGATTCAAATATTTTGCTTCCCCAAGTGTACCTTAAACACACACTTTTAACTATATGAGCATGTGGTAGGGAGATGTGGGAGAGCTGATAAGGGGATCTGCTTTCACATAATTCCCATGTCCCTCTTTCCAGCACATACACCCTGGTGTAAGGGTAGTGAAGAGGAAAAGTGAGCCATATGCCTCTATGTATGATTGTCCACAGCAAAATTGCTATTGAATCTTTGGCTAATTTGACCCAGTTTTGTCCCTTGTCTATGAGGCCTGTTGGAATTCAAATTGGCCCATATCTGGCCTACAGGGAAATGAACAAAATTCCAACTCTGGGGTCTCAGGCAAATAAAGGCTCATTTTTTTCTGAACCAGTTATTAAAAAAATTTCTATCACATTTCCCTTGGCCATGTCTCCGAGCATTCTTTCTTCTGATCCTCTGGCACAAATGAAGTTGAGCAAGCCCAGCAGCAAAGCAAGTATAACATTCTTCCTCACTCATGACCTTTCTTTTTTGGTCTACTGAAGCCAAAATTTGATCACGCACAATCTGCCTCCAGAGCTCTTATATGCAACTACAGTAGTATATTCTATTCTTTTGTATGTGTGTGTCTTTTTATGGCTACACTCATGGGATGTGGAAGTTTCCAAGCTAGGGGTCTAATCAGAGGTGTAGCCACCAGCCTACACCAGAGCCACAGCAATGCCAGATCCAAGCTATATCTGTGACCTACACTGCAGCTCACAGCAACACTGGATCCTTAACCCACTGAGCAAGGCCAGGGATCGAACCCGCAACCCCATGGTTCCTAGTCGGATTCATTTCTGCTGTGCCATGACAGGAACTCCCTAGTCTATTCTTGAAGGTAGAAATATGAGTTTTTTTTTTAAAAACTAATTATTATTTTTATTGTAATTATATTTATTTTCAAATAGCTTTATTAAGGAATGATTGACAGATAATAAACTTTATATGTTTTAGTGTATAATTTGATGTTTTGACATATGTATATACCAGTAATATCATCAACATGATGAAGATAATGAACATATCCATCACCTGGAAAATGTACTCCTGTATCTTCTCACTTTCTTCAATGTCTTGCTGACTCCCACCTGAGCCCAAGTAACCTTTGATCTACTTTCTGTCACCTTGGCTTACTTTGAATTTTTTATAATTTAATATAAACAGAATTATATATCATATACTAGTTTTGCCTGGCTACTTACAAGAAAATTACAGAATTACTTTGAGATTCATCTAGTTGTCATGTGTATTAATAGTTCAATCCTTATAATTGTATCAATATTTATGATGTGTACCAACAGTTCATTTCTTTTATTACTGAGTATAATGCCAGTATATGGATATAGTAATTTATTTTCCTGTTGACTCTCATTTTTGTTTTTTCCTATTGTTGACTTTTACAAATAAGGATTTATATAGAACTATGTTTTTCTTTCTTTTGAATAAATATCCAGGAGTATAATTGCTGGATCTCATAGTGTTATGTATTTAACTTGTGAAAAAGTTTTAAGCTTTGCCCAAGTAATTGTACTATTATATGTTCTCACAAACAGTGACTGAAAGTTTCTTGAAAACACTTGATATCTCAGATATTTAAGTTTTAGTAACCCTCATACATATATAGTGGTGTCCAATTACGGTTTTTATTTGCATTTTCCTAATGGATAGAGTTGTTCAGCATCTTTTCATGTACTTATTTTCCTTCCAAATGTCTTCTTTTGTGTAATGTCTATATACATAATTTGTATGATTTTAAAAATTGGGTTGTTTAATGTAAGACAAGACACCATCAAACTCCTAGAAGAGAACATAGGCAAAACATTTTCTGATATCAACTTTACAAATGTTTTCTTAGGTCAGTATCCCAAGACAACAGAAGTAAAAGCAAAAATAAACCAATGGGACCTAATCAAACTGATTTGCACAGCAAAGGAAACCATAAAAATAAATAAGACAATTTACAGAATGGGAGAAAATAGTTGCCGATGATGCAACTGACAAGGGCTTAATCTCTAAAATATACTAACAACTTATACAACTCAGCAGCAAAAATCTAACAACCCAATTGAAAAATGGGTAAAAGATCTGAATTCTCCAAAGAAGATATACAAATGACAAATAAGCACATGCAAATGTGTTCAACATCACTGATTATTAGAGAATAGCAAATCAAAACTACTATGAAGTGCTACCCACACCTGCCAGAATGGCCATCATTAATAAGACCACAAGTAAAAAATGCTGGAGAGGGTGTGGAGTAAATGCTACCTTCCTCCACTGTTGGTGAGAATGTAAATTGGTACAACCACTGTGGAAAACAGTATGGGAGTACCTCATAAAACTAAATATAGAACTACCATATGACCCAGCAATCCCATTCTTGGGCATATATCCAGACAAACTCTTTGTGAAAAACCACATGCACACCTATGTTAATTCCAGTACAATTCACAATGGCCAAGACATGGAAACAACCTAAATGTCCATCAACAGATGAATGGATTAAGATGTGGTGTATATATACACAATGGAATACAGCCATAAGAAAGAACACAATAATGTCATTTGCAGCAACATGGATGGATCTAGAGATCTCATTCTGAATGAAGTAAGTCAGAAAGAGAAAGACAAATACCTTATGATAACATTTATATCAGCAATCTCATATACGGCACAAATGAACCTCCCACAGAAAAGAAACTCATGGACTTGGAGAACAGTCTGTGGTTGTCAAAAGGGAGGGGAGAGGGAGTGGAATGGACTGGAAATCTGGGGTTTATAAATGCAAACTATTGCACTTGGAATGGATAAGCAATGAGATCCTGCTGTATAATACTGGGAGCTATATCTAGTCCCTTGTGATGGAGGATGGTGGAGGATAATGTGAGAAAAAGAATGTATGTATATGTATGTGTGGTTGGGTCACTTTGCTGTACAGTAGAAAACTGACAGAACACTGTAAATCATCTATAATGGAAAAAATAAAAATTTAAAAAAGAAAAAAAACTGGGTTGTTTAAGAGTTGGTTTGGCAATCTTATTAGATGTATTATTAGCAAATAGCCTTCAAGGCTAGTGTTTGCTTTTTCATTATATTAACAATTTCTTTCCAAAAATTTAAAAATTTTTATGAAGTCTGGTTTGTCATTTTTACTTTTATGCCCTTTGTATTTTATTTATATTTTTGCCTAATCAGGACTACAAAGCTTTTCTATGTTTTCAGGAATGGATGTTAGATTTTATTAAATGCTTTTTTTTCTGTCTCTTAAGAATATTATATGCTTTTTTTCATTTTTTATTTGTTAATACGGTGAATCACACTGATTTTTTTTAACGTTAAACCAACTTTGTATTCAAACATAAACCACAATTGGTCAGGACATATCATATGTGTGATATACTTATTATTTGACTTACTGAAATGTTAATATTTCCTGCACTTATGTTCATGAGGATTGCTGCATTTTTGTAATGTCTATACTTGGTTTTTGTATCAGGATGATTCATGTCTCATAGAATGTGTAAGAAAATATTTATTCCTCTTTCTGGAAGTATTCATGTGGAATTGATACTATTTTATCATGTAGAACTACATTAATTTATTCTTTAATATACATTAAAATTTACCAGTTGAGCCACTTTGGCCTAGAGTTTTCTTTGTAGTTAGGTTTTTAAACTACAAATATAATTTCTTTATAGGTACAGACCTACATATGCTGTCTATTAATATTAGTAAACTGTGGTAGTTTGTGTCTTTCAAGGTAGTTGTCCATTTCATCTAAGTTGTTAAATTGATTTGTTATTCATAATGTTTTTTATTATTCTTTTAATTTTTATTTTATGTTTAAATTCTTATTATAGTTGATTTACAATGTTCTATTTCTGTTGAAGCAAAGTGACCCAGTTTACATATATATATATATATATATATATATATATAAACCTAACCTATATATTCTTTTTATCATATTATAATCCATCATCTTCCATCACAAGTGATTAGATATAATTCCCTGTGCTTCACAGCAGGATTTCATTGCTTATCCACTCCAAATACCATAGTTTGCATCTACTATATTTGGGAATCTGTAGTAGTAGACTCTCACATCTCTGGTATTGTTTTTTTTTGTCTTTTGTCTTTTTTTTGTTGTTGTTGTTGTTGCTATTTCTTGGGCCGCTCACGCGGCATATGGAGGTTCCCAGGCTAGGGGTCGAATCGGAGCTGTAGCCACCGGCCTACAAGCCACCAGCCTACGCCAGAGCCACAGCAACGCGGGATCCGAGCCGCGTCTGCAACCTACACCGCAGCTCACGGCAACGCCGGATCATTAACCCACTGAGCTAGGCCAGGGACCGAACCCGCAACCTCATGGTTCCTAGTCAGATTCGTTAACCACTGCGCCACGACGGGAACTCCCTCTGGTATTGTTAATTTGTTTCTCGAATCTCTCTCTCTCTCTCTTTTTTTTTTTTTGATCATTTTTCCTAGAGGTTTACTAATCTTTCTGATCTTGTGAAAGACTCATTGGTTTTATTTATGTTTGCTGTTCTTCCTCTGTTTTCAAGTTATTGATCTTGCTCTGATTTTACTTCTTTCATTTGCTTATTTTGCTTTTAATTTACGCAGTTTACACATTTTTTCTAGGTTTTCAAGTTAGAGGCTGAGAGCATTTTTTTCGTTTTTCTGATATAAGTATTTATGGCAAAAATTTTTACCCTAAGTTCTACTTTACCTTCAATACACTAAGTCTGATATGCTATCTCTTCATTTTCATTTAGTTTGAAATATGTTCTAATTTCCTTCTTGATTTCTTTTTTTTAATTTTTTTTTTCTTTTTTCCCATGAGCTATTTAGAAGTGTATTATTCAGTTTCTAATATTTGGGGATTTTCCAAATTTTTTGCAATTGATTAACATTTTAATTCCACTATATTCAGAGAACATGATTCATATGACTTGAAATTTTTTTTATGGACTGAATATGGTTAGCAAATATTACCTCAGTAAGTGTTCCATGTACACATGTTATGTTTATTATGTTGTTATTGCATAAGATGTTCTATAAATGTCATTTAGTCCTTGCTATTTCCAGGTTTCTAAGAAATCTGTTGTCATCTTTACTTTTGTACCACCTGTATGTAACACATTTAGTAACTGGATACTGAGAAAATAGACATATCACATACAAGTTTTGAGCAATTTGAATATCATGTGCCTTGATATAATTTCTTTACCTTTCTTGTGCTTGGAGTTCACTATGCCTCTTAGATCTGTTTTTCATATTTTCCTTCAAGTTTGAAAACACTTTGGATAATAGATTTTTATCATATACATGATTTGCAAATATTTTCTTTCATTCCATAGATGGTCTTTTCATTTGTTGAATGTTTACTTTGCCATGAAGGAACTTTTCAGTTCGATGTCACCTCATTTACCTACTTTTGCTTTTGTTCCTTCTGCTTTTGGTGTCATATCTTAGAAATTACTGACAAGACTAATCACAATAAGATTTTCTCCTATATTTTCTTCTGGGAATTTTACAGTTCCATGTCTTATGATCAAGTCTTCAATCCTCTTTAAGTTAATTTTTGTGGAGTTTCCTCAAAAAAGTTTTAAAAAGAACTACTATATGATCCAACAATCTTGCTTTTTAGTATATATAGAATATATACTTGGTATTGGAATCAGAATCTCAAGGACATATTTGCACATCCATGTTCATTGAAACATTACATCTATTTTAATATTAGAACCATGTTTATTTTCACTGGATATAGTCAAGAGGAAACTATAGTCAAGAGATTGAAGTAACCTAAATGTTAGTGGATAAATGGATAAAGAAATATGATATGGAATTTCATATGGAAATGGAATATTATTTAACCTTAAAAAAGGAGAAAATCCTGCCATTTTCACCCAATATAGATGAATCTGGAGAGCATTATGCTATTTAACTAAGTCGAAAATTACACGTTTGACTTAGTTAAATACTACATGATACCATTTATGTGAGAAATCTAAAATAATGGAACACATAGAAGCAGAGAGTAGAATGGTGATTGTTAGAAGCTAGGAGAAAGGAGAAACAGGAACTTAGACCTATTTATTAGTCAAAGGGTAAAATATTCCACTTAAGCAAGATGAATTAGTCCTAGGGATTTGCTGTATAGCATAGTGCCTATAGTTAAAAACATTGCATTTTATACCCAAAATTTTGCTAATAGACTACAACTTATATAAAGTGTTCTTGTCACAAAAATAATAAGGAGGGTAGGAGGAAACTTTTGGCAATGATTGATATGTTTATAGTATAGACTGAAGTTTTCATGAATGCATCTCCAAATTCATCAAGATGTGTATGTTATGTGTACATATTTTTGTATTTGGAAATCATACCTCAATAAAATTATTTTTAAAAGTTTGGAAAATGATTGTTCATTATTTCTTCAAACATCTGCTCCCTTTCCACAAGGACTCAAGAACAAATATATTAGGACACAATGTTGTTCCACTACTCATTGATGTTCTTTATTTCTTGAAGATTTATTTTTTCTGTTCCATTTCCTGTTTCTTTCTGCAGTATCTAATCTGCTGTTTATCTGTTCTAATGTATTTATCCCCTCAAGTACTAGTTTTTATCTTCAGATAATATAAACATTCATGTATGTGTATGTGTGCATATATATATATATATATATATATATATCTTTCCTCTAGATTCTTTTGAAAATATGGCATACAATCATAATAAATATTTCATTGCTTTTCTTTGTTAATTCCATAATCTTTCATTGGTATTTATTCTTCTTGGTAATCTTTTTTTACTTATTTGTGTTCTTGATAATTTTTAATTGATATCAGACATTTAAATTTTACCTTTTTGGGAGCAGGATATCTTTGAATTCTTTCCTGATTTTTGTTTTGGCATGTAGTCACTTTACTTTGACAGTTTGAATTTTTCCATTATTACTTTTAAGATATATTGTCATAAACTAAATATCATTTAGGGTAGGGAAGTGATTCTCAACCACACATGATTGTGGCCTCCAGAGGACATTTGATAATTTCTGGAGAACTTTTTGATAGCCACAGTTGGGGGAGTGGGTGCTCTATATCTAATGGGTAGGAGCTAGGTATGCTGTTAAGCATCTTACAAAATACAGAATAACTCCTACAACAAAGAGGTCAAAATGGGATGACAATCCCTGATGTCTAATGAATGATGTTTTCAGCCATAGGTATTTCCCAGAAGCCAACATATATATGTAAAATAATTAAATTGGGGAGTTCCCATCATGGCTCAGTGGTAACAAACCCAACTAGTCCCATGAGGATGAGGGTTCGATCCCTGGCCTCACTTAGTGGGTTAAGGGTCCAGCATTGCTGTGAGCTGTGGTGTAGGTCACAGACATGGCTCAGATCCCAAGTTGCTCTGGTTATGGCATAGGTCAGCAGCTACAGCTCTGATTTGACCCCTAGCCTGGACACTTCTATATGCCACAAGCACAGCTCTAAAAAGACAAAGAGACAGAGGCAAGATGGTGGAAGAGTAGGGGGGTGCACTCGCCCTCTCCCACGAACACAATGAAAAAAACATATACATGTTAAATGACTCACACAGAATAGCAACTAAATGCTGGCAGAAGAACTTAAACCTCCAAAAGTGGCAAGAATATTGTGACATAACTGGGTAAAACAAGAGAAAAGAGGAGAGTGAGAGAAGGGGAATGAGGGCTGGACTGGTGCTCCCGAAAGGGAACTGTGAAGGGGAAAGGGAACCCACACCCTGGAAAGTCACCTAATTAATGGAAAGATTAACTGAGTCGGAGGGATCACCAGGTGCCAAGGAGAGTGCAGCAGTAGGTGTGAAATCTGAAAAGCAGAGTGAGAGCCGAACACATCATCTGAACTACTGGCATGGTCACCAAAAACCAAGACACTCGGGTGGGGGCTGGGCACGAAGACCTTGGCTCTGGAGGTTAGTCCCCAGGCTGGGGCTGGTGGTGTGGAGATAGCCTGAGGGACTAGGAAGCTGTGTGTTGCAGGTGGAGGGAGCAACATCCTAAGGGCTGTGGAATGGAAAGCCATAACAGAGGGAACCTGGGAGAAGATCTGGACCCTCAGGAGAGACAAAGCACCAATGTTGGGGAGGGGAGAGGAGGAGGGGTATACTGCCATAGAATAATCCTTGGGCCCCAGTGAGCATGCTTGCCTGCCAGCTAGCAGAGAGCAGTGCTCCCCAGTGCATCCCCCCTCCCATACCCCATGCATGCCTGATTTGAGGCTGCCTGCCATCCTGGAGGGCTGGCCTCACCACTCCCAGGAAGCCAACCACCTCTGGGGATTTCTCCGGCCTGCCCTGCCTGCTCTCTGGAGGGGATACACTCCCACGGAGCAGCTGCCTAGCACCACTCACCCCCTGGAAGAGCTCTGTGGCCCAGAAGCTCTGGAGCAAGCCCTGCCCAGCCATGGGAAGTCTGCCTCCATCACGGTGCAGGCCTGCCAGTTCCATCTGCCCTGGGGAAGAACTCCTTTGCCTCCCAGCAGCCTGGCTAGCCACTCCCACCTTTGGGAGGTGCTGCACACCTATGGAGCATCTGCCCAACACCACCCACCCTGGGAAGAGCTCCACAGCCCAGAAGCACCAGGGTAAGCCCTGCCCAGCCACAGAAAGTCTGCCTCCATTTTGGTGCAGTCCTACCAGATCTGCCTGCCCTGGGGAAATGCTCCTCTGTCTCCCAGTGACCTGGCTAGGCCCACCTGCCTTTGGGAGGTGCTGTGCTCCCACTGAGCATCTGCTCAGCAACACCAGCCCCCTGGAAGAGCTCTATGGCCTAGAAGCACCAGGGCAAGCCCTGCCCAGCCACAGGAAGTCTGCCTCCATTGCGGTGCAGATCTGCCAGTCCCAACTGCCCTTGGGAAGTCCTCCTTTGCTTCAGATTGACACTGCTAGCCCCACCCACCCTTGGGAAAAGCCCTGCTCCCTCAAAGAAACTGGCCAACATCACCAGCCCACAGGAAGTATTCCACAGCAGTGCCAGGGCAAACCCTGCCTGACCATGGGGAGTGCACCTCCACCAAAAAAAGGAAATAACAAGCAAGATGAAGAAGCTCAGACACCATACCCAGTTAAACCAACAGGAGAACTCACCTAAAGCAGTCAACAATGAAACAGAGCTCTGCAATCTGACAGACTTGGAGTTCAGAAGGGAGATAGTGAAAATACTGAAGGAATTAAGAGAAAATATGAATGCTAATTCAGACTCCCTCAGAAAGGAACTAGAAAATATAAGGAAGAGCCAAGAAAAACTAGAAAATTCATTTGCAGAGATACAAACTGAACCAAGGTCAGTACAAACCAAAATGAATAATGCAGGAGACAAATTAGTGATGTGGAAGATAGAATAATGGAAATCACCCAATCAGGACAGCAGACAGAAAACCAAATGAAAAAAACATGAAAGCAATATAAGAGACCTATGGGATAATATAAAGCTGGCCAATCTATTTATAATAGGAATTCCAGAAGGAGTAGAAAAAGATAAGGGGATGGAAAATATATTTGAAGAAATTATTGCTGGAAACTTCCCAAATCTAAAGGATACTGAGTTCAAGATACAGGAAGCACAGAGGGCTTTGAATCCAAATATACCTGGACCAAGACACATTATAATAAAAATGGCAAAAGTTAATGATAAAGAGAGGATCCTAAAGGCAGCAAGAGAAAAGCAAAATATTACCTATAAGGGAACCCCCATAAGGTTATCAGTTGATTTCTCTACAGAAACTCTACAGGCCAGGGGGGAATGGCAAGAGATATTTAAAGTGATGAAAGGAAAAAATATGCAACCTAGAATACTCTATCCAGCAAGAATATCACTTAAAATAGAAGGGGAAATAAAATTTTTTTCCAACAAACAAAAGCTAAAAGAATACAGCAATACAAAACCCAGGCTAAAAGAAATATTGAAAGGGCTTCTCCAAATCAAAAAAAAATAAAATAAAAATAAAATGAGAAGAACTAAGATGGAGGAAGCCACAATCAGAGGGCAAGAGAGCAGTCTCTGAAATAAGCCACCTTACAGATCTAATCATGAAGATGTTTAAAACAAAATAAAATTAAAAAGAAAAAAGAGACATCAAAATCATAAAGTGTGGGCAAGGAAAGTAAGGAAATAAATAGATTCTTTTTTTAATTTCTTTTTTTTTATATTTTTGACATTTCTAGGGCCATTCCCGCAGCATGTGGAGGTTCCCAAGCCAAGGCTCCAATCGGAGCTGTAGCTACCGGCTTACACCAGGGCCACAGTAATGTGGGATCCGAGCCACATCTGTGACCTACACCACAGCACATGGCAATGCCGGATCCTCAACCCACTGAGCAAGGCTAGGGATTGAACCCGCAACCTCATGGTTCCTAGTCGGATTCATTAACCACTGCACCACAGGAACTCCTAATTTTCTTTTTTTTTTAAATTTTACTATGGTAATGAAATGTTTTAACCTACAGGACTATCAGGCTAAAACATACAATCATAGGAAGGGGTTACATACTTAAAAACCAGAGCAAGCACAAATCAAAACCAAATATTACATTCACAAAAAATGAAAAGAAAAATACTCAAGCAGAAAATAATTGGAGACCATCCAACCAAAAAGAGAAAGGAAGAATGAAGCATCATAGAATCAATTGAAAAATGAGGTTTAAAATAGCAATAAATACATATTTATCAATAATACCTTAAATGTCAATGGACTGAATGCTAAAATGGCAATAAATACATATCTATCAATAATCATTTTAAATGTCAATGGACTGAATGTTCTAATCAAAAGACACAGAGTGGCTGATTGGATAAAAAAGCAAAAACCTACAATATGGTGCCTACAAGAAACTCACCTTAGGACAAAGGATACATATAGATTGAAAGTGAGTAGATGGGAAAAGATATTTCATGCCATAGACATGACAGGAAAGCAGGAGTTGCAATACTCATATCAGACAAAACAGACTTTAAAACGAAGGCCACAAAGACAATGAAGGACACCATTTAATGGTTAAAAGATCTGTTCAAGATGAGGATATTACTATTGCCAACATATATGCCCCAAATATAGGAGCACCAAGATACATACAACAAATATTAACTGACATAAAGGGAGAAATTGATGGAATACAATCATAGTAGGAGACTTTAACACCCCACTCACATCAATGGACAGATCCTCTAGACAGAAAATCAATAATGCAACAGAGATCCTAAAGGCAACAATAGAAAAGTTATACTTAATTTACATCTTCAGGACACTACATTCAAAAAAATCAGAGTATACATTTTTCTCAAGTGCACATGGAACATTCTCAAGAATTGATCACATATTGGGGCACAAAGCTAACCTCAACAAGTTTAGGAGCATAGAAATTATTTCAAGTATCTTCTCTGACCACAAAGGTATGAAACTAGAAATCAACCACAGGAAAAGAAATGAGAAAAAACCTACTACATGGAGACTAAACAACATGCTACTCAAAAACCAATGGGTCAATGAGCAAATCAAGAAGGAAATTAAAAAAAATACCTTGAGATAAACAGTAATGAAGACACAACCTCTCAAAATCTATGGGACGCAGCAAAAGCAGTTCCCAGAGGGAAATTCATAGCAATTCAGGCCTTCCTCAAAAAAAGAAGAAAGATCTCAAATTGACCCATTAACCCACCACCTGAATGAATTAGAAAAAGAAGAACAAAAAAGACCTAAAATCAGCAGAAGGAAGGAAATCATAAAAATCAAAGAGGAAATCAATAAAATAGAGATTTGAAAAACAATAGAGAAAATTAATAAAACCAAGAGCTGGTTCTTTGAAAAGGTAAACAAAATTGACAAAATCCTGGCTAGACTCACTAGGAGGAGAGAGAGAACCAAAATTAAAATAAAATTAGAAATGAAAAAGGAGAAATCACAACAGATACTGCAGAAATACAAAAAAACCATAAGAGAATACTATGAACAACTATATGCCAATAAATTTGACAATCTGGAAGAAATGGACAGCTTTCTAGAATCTTACAGCCTGCCAAAACTAAATCAAAAAGAAATAGATCAACTGAACAACTGATCACTAGGAATGAAATTGTATACATCATAAAAATACTCCATACAGATAAAAGCCCAGGACCAGGTGGTATCACAGGCAAATTGTACCAAACATACAAAGAGGAACTGAGGCCCATCCTCCTTAAACTCTTTCAAAAGGTTGAAGAAGAAGGAAGACTCCCAAAGACATTCTATGATGTCACCATCACCCTGATTCCAAATCCAGACAAGGATAACACCTAAAAAGAAAACTATCGGCCAATATCTCTGATGAATATAGATGCAAAAGTTCTCAACAAAATCTTAGCCAACCGAATCCAACAACATATCAAAAAGATCATACACCATGACCAGGTGGGATTCATCCCAGGTGCACAAGGATGGTTCAACATACGCAAATCAATCAATGTCATACACCACATTAACACAAGAGAAGTCAAAAATCATATGATCATCTCCATAGATGCAGAAAAAGCATTGACAAAGTCCAACATCCATTCATGATCAAGACCCTCGCCAAAGTGGGTATAGAGGGAACATTCCTGAACATAATCAAAGCCATTTGACAAACCCACAGCAAATATGATACTCAAGGGAGAAAAACTGAAAGCCTTCTCACTCAAATCTGGAACAAGACAGGGATGCCCACTCTCACCACTGCTCTTCAACACAGTTTTGGAAGTCCTAGCCACAGCAATTAGACAAACCAAAGAAACAAAAGGCATCCATATAGGAAGAGAAGAGATCAAACTGTCACTGTACGCAGATGACATGATACTATACATAGAAAACCCTAAGGACTCAAACCAAAAACTACTTGAACTGATTAAAAAATTCAGCAAAGTAGCAGGATATAAGATTAACATTCAGAAATTAGTTGCATTTCTGGATATTAACAATGAAATATTAGAAAAGGAATACAAAAATACGATACCTTTTAAAATTGCACCTCACAAAATCAAATACCTTGGAATACACCTGACCAAGGAAGTAAAGGACCTATATGCCGAGAATTATAAAACTTTAATCAAAGAAATCAAAGATATAAATAAATGGAAAGATATTCCATGTTCCTGGATTGGGAAAATCAATATTGTAAAAATGGCCATACTACCCAAAGCAATCTACAGATTCAATGCAATCCCTATCAAATTACCCAGGACATTTTTCACAGAACTAGAACAAACAATCCAAACATTTATAGGGAACCACAAAAGACCCAGAATTGCCAAAGCAATCCTGATGAACAAAAAACAAGCAGGAGGTATAACTCTTCCAGACTTCAGGCAATATTACAAAGTCACAGTCATCAAAACAGTGTGTTACTGGTACCAAAACAGACATATGGAGCAATGGAACAGAATCCAGAACCCAGAAATAAACCCTGACACCTATGGTAAATTAATCTTTGACAAGGGAGGCAAGAACATAAAATGTGAAAAAGTCTGTTCAGCAAGAATTGCTGGGAAAACTGGATGGCCACATGCAAATCAATGAAACTAGAACACACCCTCACACCATGCACAAAAATAAACTCCAAATGGCTGAAAGACTTACATATAAGACAAGACACCATCTAACCTCTAGAAGAGAACATAGGCAAAATATTCTCTGACATCAACCTTATTAATATTTTCTCAGGTCATTCTCCCAAGGCAACCAAAATAAGAGCAAAAATAAACCAATGGGACCTAATCAAAGTGACGAGGTTTTGCACAGCAAAGGAAACCAAAAAGAAAACAAAAAGACAACTTACATAATGGGAGAAAATAGTTTCAAACATTGCAATGGACAAGGGCCTAATCTTTAGAATATGCAAGCAACTTATACAAGTCAACAGCAAAAAAGCCAACAACACAATGGAGAAATGGGCAAAAGACCTGAATAGACCGTTCTCCAAGGAAGATATACAGAGGTCCAACAACCACTTGAAACAATGCTCAACATCCCTGATTATTAGAAAAATGCAAATCAAAACTACCATGAGATGGCACCTCGCACCAGTCAGAATGGCCATCATTAAGAAGGCCACAAATAGGAGTTCCCGTCTTGGCGCAGTGGTTAACGAATCCGACTAGGAACCATGAGGTTGCAGGTTCGGTCCTTGCCCTTGCTCAGTGGATTAATGATCCGGTGTTGCCATGAGCTGTGCTGTAGCTTACAGACGCGGCTCGGATCCTGCGTTGCTGTGGCTCTGGTGTAGGCCGGTGGCTACAGCTCGGATTCGACCCCTAGCCTGGGAACCTCCATATGCCCCAGGAGTGGCCCAAAGAAATAGCAAAAAGACAAAAAAAAAAAAAGAGGGCCACCAATAACAAATACTGTAGGGGGTGTGGAGAAAAGAGAACCCTCCTGCACTGTTGGTGGGAATGTTAGCTGCTACAACCACTGTGGAAAACAGTATGGAGGTACCTTAGAAATCTATACATAGAACTACCATATGACCCAGCAATCCCATTCTTGGGCATTTATCCAGACAAAACTCTCCTTAAAAAAGACACATGCACCCACATGTTCATTGCAGCACTATTCACAATAGCCAGACATGGAAACAACCCACATGTCCTTAGACAGATGATTGGATTAGGAAGAAGTGGTGTACACAGTGGAATACTACTTGGCCATAAAAAAGAATGACATAATGCCATTTGCAACAACATGGATGGAACTAGAGACTCTCATCCTGAGTGAAGTAAGTCATAAAGAGAAAGACAAAAACCATATGATATCACTTATAAGTGGAATCTAATATACAGCACATATGAGCATTTCCACAGAAAGGAAAATCATAGACTTGGAGAATAGACTTGTGGCTGCCCATGGGAAGAGGGAGGGAGTGGGAGGGATCAGGAGCTTGGGGTTAACGGATGCAAACTATTGCTCTTGCAATGGATTTCAATGAGATCCTGCTGTGTAGCATTGAGAACTATGTCTACATACTTACATCACAACACAACAATGGGAAGAAAAATTATGTATACATGTATTGTAACTTGGTTCCCAAGCATGTATAGTAGAAAAAAATAAATAAATAAAATTTATTTTCAAAAAAATAAAAAAATAAAAAAATTACATTAGGCAAAAAATAAAAATAAAAAGACAAAGAAAAAAATTGATTCTCTTCTTTCAGTTTAATTAGTACCCTTCACTCAGAATATTAAAACATCCAGATTATTTTTTATTCCATTGTAGAAGTTAAGGTCAGAGGGTCCTGTTTAACATACTTTATTTAAAATACTTAAATTGAGCTAATTAAAAACATATACCTTTCCTCTTGCCACTCCCCAATACAGGCCCTCAACACACTGCTGGATGCTTTTACACATGAAAAGAAGACTTTACCATGTGGAATTTCAAGCTATTTATGAAAAACTGGTGAAACCATAAAATATATATTGGGAAGCTGGAAGTGCTCAGAGGAAGAGTTTTCTGTTTTTAATCAATTGTAGAAACACATAATCATACTCAAAGACTATATTCAGTCCAACAGAACTTCCTGTCATGAAAATTCAAATTAAAGAGTAATAGTGCACAGTTTCCACTGTAGCATGGTGGAAATGAATTCAAATGGTGTCCATGAGGATGCAGGTTCATCTCTGGCCTTGCTCCGTGGATCAGAGATCTGATGTTTCTACAAGCTGTGGTGCAGGTTGCAGATATGGCTAGGATCCCATGTCACTGTGGTGATGGTGTAGGCTGATAGCTGTAGCTCTGATTTGACCTCTAGCCTGAGAACTTCCATATGCTGTGGGTGCGGCCCTATAAAGCAAAAAAAAAAAAAGAAAGAAGAGTAATAGTGCAAAATTGAATCCAAAAGAAACAATGAAGTTATGATTTAATAAATGCTTTATTCTTTAACAATGTAGCCAAACCTATACTATTTTTATTTACCAAATGTTTATTTCAAACATATTTAAAATTTAATAAATTAATTTTTCTATACCTTATTTATAAATTAATTAAAATGTTTTTACATTCAATAGTTATCTTACATAAATATATGAGGAAAACAATTTGTGGACTATATATTACATATTATCTAAAGGAGAATGTAGGTGAGAATTCTAGCTAACATTTTAAAATATCAATGCTCCTACTTTTACCTTAATAAATTGAGAGCTCATTGGAGACAATATACTTTCTTTTGTTTCTTTTTATTTTTTTCATTTGTCATTTAAAAAGCACAGTATGTAACATATATGTACTCCATATTAACTAAATCATTGCCAATTCTGTTGGCATTATTTGTGCTTCTCCCCTGCCTTCCAGTCAGACGCTATTAAATTGTGTATTTGCCACACACAAAAAGATAAAAAAATAGTTTGAGAATATATGTGTATATTCTTTGAACGATATATTTAGAGTTTGTTTCAAATTTTATAAAACAGTTTTATAGTGCAAGTAATCTTTGAGGGCTTGCTTTTCTTACTTAAGACTTTTATATATTGTATATATTTGTCCTCAGTTATTATCCCTGTTATATCTCATTTGATAACTTTAAAAAACTAATATATCTATCTTTTTCTTGATGTATGGCTATCTGGGTTATTTCCAATAATTTCAGAAATGTAAGTATTGTTCTGAACATTCTGTGCAAGTCTCATTTACCTCTGAATGAGATAGATTCATATCTTTACAAGAAACATTATCTCCAACGTGATGGTACCCACATTCCAAGCAGCAAAGTTTAAGGCTTACATTAATCAACATTCTGGCCAATACCTAGCATTGATAGACAATTTCTGCATGTGTATCGGGCTAAAGTATGACATCATTATGGTCTGAGTTTCCATTTTCTCATACACCATTGAAGGTGAACATTTATAATCTTCCTGTATTAATCACTGCTTATGTCTTTTACCTATTCTATATTGTTATGTGTTTTTTTTCAATATAAATATCTAATTATTTTAGCACCTTCACTTGCCCAGTCTTCCCAATTCTCAATGATGTCCAGTGCAATAATACATCATATATCAAGTTTCAGTGTATGGATTGTTGATTGTTTCTGGGCTCTTGAAGCTGTTCTCTGTGTCATTTTGTCTATTCTCAAGTCACTATTAAACTGCATTAATGTCTAAAGCTTTACGTTAAGGTCTAATATCTAGTAAGAATGTCCTATCTGTTTATTCCTTTTTTCATGGAGTCATAGCTATGCTTGAGATTTTATTTTTCCATGTTCATTTAAAAAAGTTGCAGGTAAAGTTCTTTTCAAAACTGTTGTAATTTGGAATTTTAGTTTTCATAAACTTGGAAAAATGACATTCTTATGCTATTATTATTCTGTTCATGAACCTAGTAAAAATGCCCATTTATGACTTGAAGTTTTAAAATATGTTTTATAATTTAATACATAAATATTTAAATACTGTTGGTGATACTTATTCCTAGGCATGTTATATTTAAATTTATTTCTCTATCTGTATTTACCTTTGTAAAAAATATAGTTTTGTATAGTAATCTTATATTCGGACACCATATATTCTATGAATATTTCCAATGATTCACTTAAAAGTTCTTGGAGCTAGTAATTATATAATGTCTAAATTTCATTTTTGTTTATTTCTTTCTAGTCCACACAACTTTTATTTCTTCTCCCTATCTTATTGCAGTGGCCCAGCACTACCCTACAGTGTTGAATAAAAGAAATGACAATGGGTCTCCTTGTTTTTTTTTCTGTATTAAAGTCATGTTTTTCAGTGGTTCCTAATAAATTTTAAATTATAAATTTTTATAATTATAAGTAATATTTACCAGGAAAAGACATTTCAATCTATTCTTAGTTTTCTGATATTTTTAATTTAAACTTCTTTTTAAAAATGTAATGGTTATTGAAATTTAGCAAAAATTTTTATTTCAGCTATTGAGAAATACACTGATTCTATATTTCTCATATAACTAAAGCAAATCATGGATTCTTGGCACAAATTCAACTTAATTATGTGACTTTTTTATTATTTTTCTAAAAATTGTGTTTGCCCTTTCCTTTGTATTCATAAGTGAGATTAATTTATAATTTTCCTTTTATCAAACCCTTTATGGTTTTGATGTCAATGTATTGAATGCATTGGTGAGTTTTTTTTCCTTCTGTTTTCTGGAAAATTATGTATAAGGATTGAATGATCCTTTCTTGAAACTTAGGTAGAAATCATCTATTAAAAACATTTGTGGTTAGTATTTTCTTTGTGGATTTCTAATTTTGGTATGATTTGTCTTTATTTGCTTAGGACTTTTGTTTTTCTATTTCTTCTTGAGGTAGTTTTTTGGAAAAATATATATGTCCATTTAATCTGAAATTTCAAATATGTTGGCATAAATGTGATCTTCTTTTGTATTCTTTTTTCAAAATTTGCAATTTATTATCTACAGTAATTCATATTTATACATATTTTTCTATTTCAGTAGATTTTCTCTTATCATTATGACCTACTTTCCTCTAATTTCTTTTGATATATTCTGTTGTCATTTTCTTAAGTTTTCCAATTAGGTGGTAGCTCATTATTTTTCAATTTTTCTAAGGTAAATATTAAAGACTATGTATTTCCCTCTAAGTAGTTCTTTAACTTCCTCCTGCTAAATTTGGTGTGTGATTTAATTATTTAACATGGTTTAATGTTGTAATTTTAGGTTCTCATGCTATGGGCCCAAAGCTGGGAGAAATGCTTAGTCTTACCTTATTTGACTTTAGATTTCAATGTAATTAAATATTAACTCTGTTCTTCCCATTCTCATTTTAGAATTTTTTTAAATTGGATACTTCTTTTGTTTTCTTTTGTTCAGAAGTGCCTTTAAAACTACTGTATATTTTCCTGACCATTTAGTTATATAACATAATTATATGGTAATGAATGATCCTTTAAAAAAATCTTATTTGCCCTCTGTTATAAAGTTCTTATTTGCTTTGACTTTTTCCAATTTTTATTTTTAATTCAGGAGGGATGAGATGGGGCCACAGGGCAGAGTGTGATCAATCTACTGTCAATGAGGATAGTATCACAGATTTTAAATTTGAGTTGACTCTGAAGCTTGAGTATAGAATTTAACCCAGAGGACTCTGGAAAAATATATACTGTATATAGAAAGAACTATATAAGTATCCAGTATTTAGAGAGTTGAAGAGACTCGAAAAGAGTGGACAGAAATAAGAAGAAAAGTTAGAGAATAGTCATGGAACATAAGGAAATAAAATTTCAGAAGAAGATGTGACTAAAAGTATTAGATATTACTGAAAGCTGAAAGAGGCTGTAGGAAGAAAGTCCATTATAAACATTAGTTGGAAATTAGGATGTCAGGTAGGGGTAATAAGATGAATAATTTCAGTGGCATGATGAGAGCAGAAAACACCTGTGTAAGAAATGAGGGTGAGTTTAAAAATCCAAACATAATTGAATTTTATCTTTCAAAAAACATTATAAAAAAACAAATGGTGAAAAATAGTGCCAAAGTTGGAAAAGGAAAGAAGACCAAGGAAAAGGTATTTAGGGACTATGAGGACTTGAGCCTTTTCATAAATGGAGTTTAAGAAACTGTAATGGAAAAGATTAAAGATGCAGAAGAAGGAAAGGACAATTGATAAAGAAAAAATCTTTGTGACAGAGATGGGAAACAGAGTCAGAAGTGGGGGATAGGGTCAAGAGGAAAGAAAGTCACTTTAGCAGGCACCTGAAGCCTATTTGGAAGTGCGAAGTGGGGTGGGAAGTTGAGGGGGTATTACAGTATTTATTTCTTCAGGTAAGCATAGAGCAAAACCATCTGCTGTGAGTGGAGAGGGTAGAAGTGGGCTGGAGGTGGTGGCATGGGAAGGTGATCAGTGACTAGGGGGAAACAGGAAGGAAGCTTCTGATAGATACAAAGATAAAAGAGGACTACTGAGATTAGCTGCTCATAGCTGTTTACAGTAAAGAGCTGGGAAAATATGTTTTGGGATCCACTTTTATTTGCAAGTAAATTTAGACACTTACTCTTAATTTTTCTACTTGATTACATAAAATGAAAACATAATTTTTAAAGATTTAAAACAATTTAATTTTCCACCAGACAATAGATGTTATAGTTTAATTATGCTAGAGAAAACTAATTCTCCCACAATAGTAAATTTCATTTATCTGCCTCTAAAATTTATTATTCAAGACATTTTAAATGAAAAATATATAAATATATTTAAACATAGATTAATATCTGTAGAAAATTTATACTTGAGAAGCTAAATAATTATAGCTTTTTATTTTCTTGTATTAGACATCTAGTTTATTGTATTTTAACTAAAAATAATGTCAGATAAGGGAGTTCCTGTCGTGGCGCAGTGGTTAACGAATCCAACTAGGAACCATGAGGTTTCGGGTTCGGTCCCTGCCCTTGCTCAGTGGGTTAACGGTCCAGCATTGCCGTGAGCTGTGGTGTAGGTCGCAGATGCGGCTCGGATCCCGCGTTTCTGTGGCTCTGGCGTAGGCCGGTGGCTACAGCTCCGATTCAACCCCTAGCCTGGGAACCTCCATATGCCGCGAGAGCGGCCCAAGAAATAGCAATAATAATAATAATAATAATAATAATAATAATAATGTCAGATAAGCAAAAGAGAGGAGATCCAATCAAAAATTATTTATTAAAAACCTAAGAAATATTCATCTCAATGGGATCTTATAGTAGAGTTGGAAAGTAAGATACATTTTAATGATGTTAATGATAATAATAATACCAACTTTGAGTTTTCATTTCTATCTTTTTAACTCCGTAAAGTGGTACTATTGTTATTCCTAAAATACAAATGAAGGCA
Source organism: Phacochoerus africanus (assembly GCF_016906955.1). Classification (NCBI taxonomy): domain Eukaryota; kingdom Metazoa; phylum Chordata; class Mammalia; order Artiodactyla; family Suidae; genus Phacochoerus; species Phacochoerus africanus. The sequence goes on along the minus strand of NC_062550.1, from coordinate 44,612,682 downwards.
TTGAAGCTTAAGGTTCAGTGGGTGATTTGCCTGAGGTCCCAGCTGAACCTAAAAGAAAAAACCTAGGCCTTTGGGACATTGGAATTTCAGCACTTGATCTGTTTCATGTCTTTTCTCTGTGTATAGATAGATTAGGTAGTTAGCCTGGCATGAAGTTTGGAGAAGGGTCCCACAAAGCAGTTAACTCATGAATAGATAACTCTAGATAGAGTGATATTAGATGGATAATGGTAGCAGAGAGCAGGGAGCTGGAGCCTAAAGCCATAAAGACCAGAAAACATGTCCTATTTTCTTAGAGGAGTAAGACAGGAAGTGAAGAAAATTAGTCTGATAGAGAATGGGTCATGGCTTCAAATGTCATCAAAAGGAATCTAGGTATCTTCTACATGATGGAGAATCTATGAGGTCCATTAAGCAGAGATGTACAATGGTCAGTTTTGTAGTTCATATTTCTCTGGAAGCAAAAGTTCTAAACCATAACATCAAGGAAATTTCTTTTTTAAAGTTTTGATTCAAATAATTGTCCTGGAAGTAAATTTGGACATTTAATTTTTTTTTCTAATTCAAATGTTATGATTTTCTCCAGCTTTGGTAGATTGCCGCAATGCAATTACTCATTGATTGGTAATATAATCATCTCTTGTTTTTGAGGTGAAGGGAATTATTATTTTTTATGGAAAAAATGAAAACAAATTTAGCAAAGGCTTCATAAAACTCTTATTCGGAAATAAATTAACAAACTTTAAAACAAATGCAACACTTCATAACTACTCAAATTTTCACATTATCTTAAAAGATAATGGTTCCAGGCAAATATGGAGAAAAGAGAATTTGAACTTTGCTTCTGTGCCTTCTTTCTACCTGGTGGGTCACAGAAGACTTAGTAAAAAAAACAGATAGGTTTTGTAGACCATTTTGACAACAATCCTTCTGCATAGCTCTCCTTCCTTCACAACTCCTGCTAATTTTTGTCCTCTCTTGGTTCTTCCCCTTCTCTTTTCCCCTTGCTTTACCTCTACCTTCCCTTCATTCTAAAAATTATAGTGTCCTTTTATCCAGTTAAATTTTAAAGCTTTAAAGCAATGCTGCTGACAGAAATATATGTATATAATACTTAAAAATAATTTCAGTGTTATAAGTGATGCTAAGATTTTAAAGAAAAAATGAATTTTGTAAAATTTTACTTAATTATGTACTATACATCCTCCAAAACTTGGCAATTCATTCTTTTCTTTTGCAGAAAATAACAGCTTTATGCAAAAAAAAGAAAATGTTTTTTGGTAGTTTTCGAAACTACACAACAGATTTCTAGTAAATGTCAACACAACTGAATTATGTGAGCACATCATTGATTAATTTATTCAAACTACTTAATGCAAGATGGATAATGACCATGCTTTCTGAGGGTTTACATCCTAATACAGATTGAGAAGTGGGATAAAAAAGTTAATCAATTTGAAAATACAAATTGAGAAGTAATGGTTTATTATATTACCAAGTAAACATCACATTTTACAGGGGACTATAGTGAATACATTAGTATCGCCAACCATTAATCCAGCTATTCTTCCACCCTGACATTCTTGCTTCCAGCAAAATTTGAGGAGCTTCCCAAACATAATCCCGTTTATAGTTTATGGGTTTCTTGGATAATTACAGTCACACAGAATAGTCAGGTATGGACCATACAAGCATCATTTGATAGACAACAGCTAAGGTCTGATATAGATGAAATAATACTTCTCTAGCTTCTCTTCTGAAACTGGCAGAGATTATTTTGATGGTTAGTAAGTATGTGAGACTTAATAGTACTAATCTGAATTCCTCATAAATTTTGCCTACTCGCAATCTTCCCTATCCTTCCTAATGTAAATTTATCTTTTAGGCCAGACAACAGGGACTTATGTTGATTCCTCTACTTCTCTTCTATTCAGACACATCCCCAAATAAAATATATTCAGACTTTGATCATTTCTTACCATGCCCTATGCTACCATTATGGCCCAAGACATTCTTAACTCTTTCTTTGCTTTCATAATATTCCTTTGCTTCCATCCTTAACCAATACAGCCGCCTGAGAGATTCTACTAAACATTTCACATCACATCCTCCTCAGTTCAAAACACTATAATTGCTATTTATTCTAAAACAGAGTACAAGCCAAATCATTTCCTTATCTTGCAAATCTCTTGATAATCTCTCATGCATTTTATTCAGTTACCTCTGTGCCCTCTTCCATTCTTGTGCTTTCAATACAAATGTCCTGCTAATAGGTTAAGCATTTCTCATCTGGGTCTTTTGCACCATCCCTGCTCAGGTTGGAAAGCTTTTTGCTGATATGCACATGACTTTGTCTCTCAATTCCTTCTTGTCCTTAATCACATGTCATATTTTTAGTGTGGCTTTCCTTAACCAATCTAAAATATGGTGCCTATCCTTTTCCCTGTTTTGTTTTATTTTTCTCTTGTTGATCATCATTATCTTGCATGTATATATTCTACTCATTTATCTTGTTTATTGTCTTTTTCTCTATAATATATGATCAGTAATAGACATGTCTTTTCCATTTTGCTTTTATTTATCATCATTGTCTAGAACAATGATTGGCACATAGTAGATATTCAATAGATAACAAACGCTGGTTTGGAATAGGCCCTGGTTGCAGTAGGTATATAAAAAATGTATGCCCTTACATGTGTAATATAGCAAAGAAAAAAAAAAGTTCATTTTCCTTATTAAACAGAATAAGGATGATCAGATATGGTTTAATTCAAACACTTGGGGGCTTAGTAAATCTCATTCTGATGAGAAAACAATTTTTGAAAATAAAGACTTTGTTTCCTTAAAAATATGCTTCTGCATTTTATAATCAATTACACAAATTAAAATTTAATGCCCATAAATTATTCTTATTTCTATTCTTAATAATATTTGACTTATTTGTAGAGGTATTTTAGTTCTAATTTTTTCCTCTCTTGGTTGTAATTTTCCCTTAGAACCTTGAATCATATTTGGTTCTGGCATTCAGCACCAGCTCTCATTCCTGGCCTCCTGTGGCCATCCACCAATAGTGGCCCTGAATAAATAGCTCACCTTCACAGCCTGAGTGCTGGTACTACATCAGATCATGGCTCATGTCTAGGGAAACACTTCAATTTGTGTCTATTTACATGTGTTAGATCAGGAAATCAAAGAATTCTTTCAAAGTATACTCTAATATGTAGGTAGACTGCATTATGGAAAATTGAAAATTTGTACCTATTTCACAGCTAAAGCTTCTAAATTTTTGCATCAAAATTTTTGTCTTTTTACTTATAGTCACAGTTCCACTGTTTGCTGATCTCATAAATTTTGATAGATGTGAGAATTCTACACCTCCTGCTGTCTTCCCTCACCAACAGCCTTCCTGCTGTGACACATGAACTTCCTGTCCTGTGCCAGAGCACCAATTACCTCTCTCTCACTGTGGCTCTGACTTTCAGTCTTCTTAGCCACTAAAAATAAAACTCTAATGAGTTAATGAAATGATTGCCTTGACATATGTGAAGAAAAATATATTCATTGTCAGTGTTCTTTTTTTTTTCCTTTTTTGTCTTTTTCTCTTTTCCATGGCCGCACCCGTGGCATACGGAGATTCCCAGGCTAGAGGTCTAATCAGAGCTGTCATTGCTGGCCTATGCCAGGGCCACAACAACGTGGGATCTGAGCCACATCTGTGACCTACACCAGAGCTCACAGAAACGCCGGAGCAAGGCCAGGGGTTGAACCCATAACCTCATGATTCCTAGTCGAATTTGTTAGCCACTGAGCCATGACGGGAACTCCATCAGTGTTCTTATAAATGAATTTTCCATGTGGAAAACTTAAGCCATCATTCTTATCAGAGGCTCTGATCTAGCATCAGGTTTATATTTATATACTTAAATACAAGGAAATTTACTCATAACAATGACATATTCTAAAGAACAATGGTGATAACAGGATAGAGGAAAACAAGTGGCAGAGAAAAGGTAGTTCCCCAAAGAAATAAAAATACTATCATTTGGATTTTTCAATATTTCTCACATGGCTTTTTAGTTCATATTAATATTTTTCTCTGTAGTCTATTGTTATCAGTTAAGAGAATATCAAGCAGTTTTAAAAAGAGCCTAATATTTAACAATTCTAAAGACCAAGGGGCTATTGCTCTTCTGTGTCTGATAACATTTGCTACCAGATCTTATAATTGAGCTATTTATAGGGTGAACATATAATTTATCATCCTGTCTGACACCTCTTGAAAGTGAAAGGTTACTATTAATCAGTAAGCTAGGGCAACAGGCAGATTTGGGACTGTCCTGGGAAAATCAAGACATATGATTGTTCTAACCATTTCATGAGCCCTTTCACCAATAAGAAGAAAGACAGGCTTTGTTTATAAGCTTAACAGAATGCTTTTGAAAGAATACATGTTATAATTAGGTTTTGGGGTCTTAAAGAGATATACTTTAGAAACATATCCCATTAAACCTTTGCTGAAAATAGATATCAATAATTTCAGTGCTACTAGTAAGAAGTTCTGTCACATGTGATAAACTTTTAGAAATTTGCACTGATAAAACATTTTAACCTTATGTTTGCTTTCATTATGTAATAATAAATGTCTTATTTTCTCTGTCATTTTGTGTCAGAAAAAAGATAAATTTTATGTTCAATGATTCAATCTACTATGTTTTATTCATTCTTTTCTTTCTAGTTTATTCAAGTAAAATGCTATCTTTCAGAAAGAGTTTCTTATGTTTCATTTTGAAAATCATCAGCATATAAATTATGGGTTAAAATTTGGATAGTTTCTATGCAGAATATATGCTGGGGTAAAGTTTAGAAATCTTATAGGACAAACAAAACAAGATGTCAAGCTCTGGTTTATAAGTTTACACCCTGTATCTGAATCTGTTTTACATAAAAGATTGTGTTTGTACCAAGGGTATATATGTGAAGATAGAAGTTAAATAAACAGATGTATACACACACATGAACACACACACAATTTCCTTTTGGTTTTCAAGGCTTTTCTGAAAATATCTTAGATTCATATCAAGTAATAGCAATATTGTTAAGTCAATCTATCTTGGGACAGCACTAGCAGAAATATAAAATAATCGAAGGACACATATGGGTTAAATGAGTGTTCTTCCCTTCTACTCATATTCTTCCAGTCTCTTTTTCCTCCATGTCATTCTTAACACATAATTTCTTCTAACCCCTTGATTACCATGTAAATTACTGCCCTGGATTTGTAATTCTAGGGTCTTTTCGTCTGTTTTAAAGACTTAACATGTCCCACATTACTTTAGTTGTTTTTCTCAATTTACTTCTTTCCCCAGTTATCAGTATCAGTCCCACTCCCCATGGATGGCCAAAAATACTTTCTGTTTCAGCTTCTTAAGTCTCTTTGTTTCTCCTCAAATATTAGTAAAATAGTGACTCAATTACATGTTTATAATAGCTAAGGAAAAGGCTAGGCCTAGGATGTGTTGTGACATTTCTATACTATCTTCATAACGTAAGTTTTAATAGTTGTTTATAATTTTTTAGAGAAAGGGGCCCAAATTTTTATTATTTTTTGCTAGAATAAACCAATGTGTTTTATGCATTAAACTTATGGTGTTTTATGTATTTTATTGAGATATAAATGATATATAATAAACTGCACCTATTTGTGTTCAATTTTATGTTGTAATATATGTATATACCTGTGGAATGATCACAATGAGCATATAAAAATATCTATCATCCCCCAATTCCCTCATATTTTCTGCGAGTCCCTCTATCATTCATTATTTCAGTTCCGGGCAGTTATGATCTGCTCTTAGTCACTATGAATTAGTTTGCCTTTACAGAATTTTATTCACATGGAACACTTATAATATGCATTTTATTATCTAGTTTTTTCTTATAATATAATTATTTGAATAGCATTCATGTTTCCACGTGTATCAATAGTTTGTTACTTTTTATTGGTTAAATAACATCTCATTTTATGAGTGTTATGGACTTAAATTTTATCACCCCCAAGGTATGTTGAAACCCTACCCCCCACTGCACCTATGGGATAATATGTGGAATTCAGGTATGGCAATTTGGGATGTGATAGGATTAGATGAGATTATGTGGGTACGGCCATTATGAATGGGAATAATTTTCCTTATAAGGGTCAGAAGAGAGCTTGCATCTCTCTCTAAATTCTTTCACATAAGGACACAGAGAGATGGCAGTCTACAACCCAGAAGAGGACCTTTGCCAGAATCTGATCATGCTGGTACCCTCATTTTGAACTTCCACCCTCCAGAACTATGAGAAATAAATTTCTGTTGTTTATAAGCTACCTAGTCTATGGTGCTTTGTTCCATTTTATCAGCCTGAAACTAAGGTGATGAGGGTACTAACCTTTGTTGATAACATTTTTCCCTTGATGCATGTTGGGTAATTTGGGCTAATATAGTACCATTATAAATATTTCTATTTAAGTATTCATGTGAATATGTGCTCTGCTGCTCTTCTTTCATTCCTCTTAGGTAAATATCTAGGAGTAGAAATGTGTGTTTAAACTTTTAAAAAATGACAAGTTATTTTTTAAATTTTATATACCATTTTACATTCCCACAAGCAGTGAATGATCCAGTACTCTACATCCTTGCCAAGATGTAGTATAGTCAGTATTTTTCATTTTAGCCATGTTAATAAGTGTGGTGGTTATAGTAGTATCTCATTGTGGTTTTAATTTCCATTTCCCTAACGACTAATCACGTTGAATATTTTTGTATATGTTCATTTACTAGTGGTATATTTTCTTTGGTGAAGTGTTGGCTCAAATCAAACAAGTTTGTTTTTATTGGTTTTTTTTCTTATTATTCCATGTTGAGGTTTATGTATATATACTAGTTACATGTAAATTTGAGAATAACTGACAATCTTAACAATATTAAGTTCTCTGATCCTTGAATGTGGTATATCTCTTCATTTATTTAGCCTTGTTTAATTTCTCTCAGCATTAATCTGTACTGTTCAGAGTACAGGTCTTGTATATTTGTACAACAAATTTATCATTAAACATTTCAAACATTTTATGGTAATGGAAATTTTTTTTTTTGCTGGTTGCAAATTTCGATTCTTCTTTATTTGTATATAGAAATACCATGTTTTTCCTCTACTATCTTGACTTGTAAAGGTTCTTTTATATTTTTTTGTCTTTTTGTCTTTTCTAGGGCCACACCCGCAACATATGGAGGTTCCCAGGCTAGGGGTCTAATCGGAGCTGTAGCCACTGGCCTATGCCAGAGCCACAGCAATGCAGCATCCGAGCCGAGTCTGCAACCTACACCACAGCTCATGGCAACGCCAGATCCTTAACCCACTGAGCAAGGGCAGGGATCGAACCCACAACTTCATGGTTCCTAGTCGGACTTGCCAACCACCGCACCACAACAGGAACTCCTTGACTTGCAAAGGTTCTAAACTCACCTCTTAGTCTTAGTAGCTTTGGTAGATCCTGAAGGACTTCCCACATAGATAATTACATCTAGAACAAATAAAGATAATTTTATTCCTCACTTCTCAATCATGATGTCTTTTATTTCATTTTATTTCCTTATTGAACTGTTTAGAATCTTCAGTATAATATTAAATAGGAATGATAAGGTCAGACATTCTTATCACCTTTGGAAAGTTTTCTTCTATTCCCAGTTTACTGGGAGTTTTTATCAGAAATAGAGTTAGATTTTGTGGAAATGGATTGGATTCTTCACTTAATTATACTTTTTTTTTTCTTTTTAGTATGTTATTGTGAATTATATCAATGGCTTTTGAATGTTAATCTGAACTTGCATTTTTGGGTATTCCAGTTGGTCATAATATATTTATTTTTAATCTAATTTTAGATTTAATTTTTGAAAATATACCAATTTAAAAAAAATAAATTGGGAAAAATGTCATGACTTTTTCAAATCTTATCCCTCTTCCCTACTATACATGATGTTTTTATTATATTATAATTTATAAGAGATACATGGCAAGGAAGAGATAATTTTATTTATTTGTTTTGGGAGTCAAGTTTTTATCTATTTGTTTGTATGTTTTAAGCATATCTTTCCTCAGTTCTGAGCCAGTGCTTGACTGTCCAATTTGCTGACCAGTTAAAATATAGTTTATGATCTGTTGCTAAATGTTTAGGTGTGGAGAAACTGTTTCTTTATAGTATATCCTATCTCAAAGTGTACATTCTGGAAATATTATCTGAATCTCTCAAACAAATAATCTGGAATGGTGAATATTTAAAAATAGAATTTAAAAATCAAACGTCTATGTTATGGAATGCTATATAATGCAAATTTCAGTTAGTTAAATGGAAACAATTTAAATATATAAATAATGCCAATATTTAAATGTTTACTAATGTCATATGATTGTAAGTCTCAAATAAGACTAGATATACCTTATAATTCAAAAATCTGTGATTCCATGAGAAAAAAGCAGCTACATTCTTGTGTTAATATAACAGAAATTCTATTGTCTCTCCACATTACAAAGTGATAATTAGATTATAATTAAAATTGAATTGCTCTATTACATCATAATTGTCAGGATTTTCTTAACCCACATGCATGGAATTTTGTTCATATTATACCTGTATTTACTGGCCTTTTGCAGTGTAATTTTATGTAATTGGAACCAGTACTGTAAGGAAACAGTTACTTAGTAGATTGTCAACTTTAATGTCTAAGATTATTTCATTTCCTTGATTTCATTTTCCTTAATTTAATTTTCTTTCATGTTCAAACATGGAATGTTGCATGAAACACTTACTGGAGTCCAAACTGAGGCCAGATGAAATTCATCAGATAAAGCAATATTACACACCAGAGGAGGTGAATACTTCACAAGGGAGGTCCTGTCAGAAACCAAAGACACAAAGGTAATTTGCACTGGAAAAAGAGAACAGAGCATGCAATGGGACTATAAGGGGTTTTCTTTTTTTTCAGTCACAGAATGAAAATAACAAAAAAATTTTAAATGTGAGTAACTTTTACTTTTGAAACTTTTTCTCTTTTGGTCAACTTTCTGCACAGATGCTAGATGCATTTTATTTTATAGTCTCATGTTTAATACTAAGTACAGAATTTGAGATTTGTAGTGCCAAAACTAAAAATCTCTAAGAGAAGTCTTGAATGACAATTTCCTCACCTATCATATTAATTGGAAGTCATCATATTGGTCATATAGTTATATAATTAACCCACTTTTGGAATAAGATTTAGGCAGTTTAGATTCTCTTTAGTATTTATTGAGAAATAATTTATCAATATTCAATAAAAATAGCAATACATTAGGTATTAATTTGTAATTAGTAGTTTTTAGATTATAAACTACTGGGGTATTTAAAGATACACCAAATTTAAAAATACCCCAAATACATTTGAGAATTTTTACTGTACGTTGTAAGTATAATATTTATATTTTTCTTTCTTTCTTTCTTTCTTTCTTTTTCTTTCTTTCTTTCTTTCTTCTTTTCTTGAATTCTTCTTCTTTCTTTCTTTATTCTTTCTTTCTTTCTTATTTTTACTTCCTTCCTTCCTTACTTCCTTCCTTCCTTCCTTCCTTCCTTCCTTCCTTCCTTTTTGCTTTTTAGGTTTCCAGGCTAGGGGTCTAATTGGAACTGTTGCTGCTGGCCTACACCACAGCAAGGCCAGATCCAAGCCACCTCAATGACCTACACCACAACTCAGAGCAATGGCAGATCCTTAACCCACTGAGCAAGGCCAGGGATAGAACCCGCAACCTCATGGTTCCTAGTCAGATTTGTTTCCACTGCACCATTATGGGAACTCCACTATTTATATTTCTTATGTATTTTATTCCTTATTGTAAAAAATCTAGTTTCTCTCTAATAGAAAGGAAGTATTTAGAAATTTTTAAAAGGATGAATTCAATTGTAGAATGTGCAAGTAGTCTAGTTAGTTTATTGTCTTGAATGAGAGAAAAGAATGTTCATGTGTCTCCTGAAGATAATTTCCTAGGGAAGATGAACTCTCTGATTTTTTTTTTACTTGTGTATATGTATATTTGAGTATTTCAGAAATGGAGAATAGATTAAGCCAGAACCTAATAGATAAAATCATTAACAATCATATAGAGAGCATCACCTGTTAAATTGCTCTTTCTTTTTCTGCCTTGTCTTTTTCCTTCTCCTCTCCCTCCCCAAATTATTTAAGACACAAAAAGAATCATCTTAAAAGGGAGAGGCAAGAGCAGACAAAATAATTGGGTCTGTTTTCAAGCTGTATATGTGAAAATTACTAAGAACATGCATAACTTAGTAATGCTCTTACTAAGCATTAAATATATTTAATTTATTTATTTAAACCAGTTTTCCCCTTTGAAAATGGGTTGATGAGTAATATCTATTTGTACGGTTTGTTATGTGCTATAGGTTGAATGTCTGTGTCCCCCTAAAATTCATATGTATCAACCTAATCTCTAATGGATGGTATTCAGAGGTGTGGTTTTTGGGAGGGCTCTGCTCTCAAGAATAGGACTAGCACTTATATAAAAGAGATCCAGAGAAATCCCTTGTTCTCTTTCACTGTATGAGGATACAGTGAATACCTTCAAGGAAAAGGTTTCTCACCAGACACTGAATCAACTGGTGCTTTGATCTAGGACTTCTCAGCCCCCAGAGTGATAAGTAAGTTTGTGTTTATAAGCCACCCAGTCTGTGGAATTTTGTTATAGCAGCTTTAACAATACAGACTAAGACATTATGGGGATGAAATATTTTAAATAAAGCATTTAGCATAGTTACTGATATATAATAGAAACTCTAAAGATTCAAGTTGTTATGCAGATGCTTTGTATATGTAATAGATAAAGATGTAAATGGCTCAGTGGAAACAAATCTGACTAGTATCCATGAGGATGCAGGTTTGATCCCTGGCCTTGCACATTAGGTTAAGGATCTGGCATTGCCATGAGCTGTGGTGCAGGTTGCAGACGCAAATCAGATCTGGAGTTGCTGTAGCTGGGGCATAGGCAGCAACTACAGCTCTGATTCGACCCCTAGCCTGGGAACCTCCTTATGAGTGTGGCCCTAAAATAGAAAAGAAAAAAAAAAAGAGGAAGCAAAATGCCAGATAAAGTTTCTGTATCTCAGAATAAAAAGTAACTCTGAGATTCCTGACAACTCAGACCAAAAGGAACCTTTGTGCATTATAATCATCATTATTATACAAAAGGTGAAAACATGCCAGTTTATTAGAGATATCATACTCTAAATAAATTCTCACTCAAGATTTTACGTTATGGATATTGAATGGCATAATGTGTAGCTTTGTTACCAAGTCCAGTCTCTTCCTGCTCACCACATAACAGACCAATACAGTGAGAGGTGAGCTTTTGGGGTAAGGAATAGCAACTTTTTTTCAGAAAGCCAGCAGACCAAGAAAATGGTGGACTAGTGTCCAAAAGAAACATCTTTCCCAAGTTTGGATTCTAGTTTCTTTTATGGAACCAAGAGTGGAAGTTGAGGATATAAAGTTAAAAAAGTGATAAGTTGTTGCAAATATTTCTTCTTTCCTGAAGCCATTCATAGGTGGGCCTGGCCACAATGTTTCTGGGAGCTAACAAAGGTATTTTAGTTTAGGCATCGGAGGCAGGGTTAGCAAAGATAGGCCATTATCTATAGTTTAAGCTATAGGCAACATCCCTTTGGTGATTTAGCAAAAGCAATTGCATACAAAGGTTAAAGTAAAAGTAACAGATCCAATATGGAGTCAGATTTGTTCTTCCCTATTACAATTTTACTATGAATGTGAAAGTAAATGTCATATTATTGTTTTCAGGAGGATAATTTCATTAAAGTTGAAGACAAGACTGATGAGAAAAGGGGATGTTGTGAAGAACTAGGCCATTGTGTTTCAAATACAAAGACTAACAATACAGATTTTGTTATATCTAGAGAAGGGTTTGTAAAGGGATGTTCTCAAATCTGATTGATAATAAGAATAACCTGGGGATCATTAAAAAGAAGAGATTTCCTGGTCCATCAAAGAAAGTTTCTAATTTTATCTATAGTGAGGCCTAGGAATTGGTCTTTTTAAAAGCTTGCCAGATGGGGCTGTAATCAACTCATTTTGGACCACAGCTTTCCTAAATTTTATTCCTCAATATTATGCCTTTTAGCTAAGCTTTTGCTAGGCATTAAAAAGCAAACATGAGATCTTATTTTCTGATTGTTTACATCTTATGTTGTTGATTTAGTAAACATTGTTATATGGTGGGAACCTCATGACCATGGGCAGTGCTGATTTTCTGATATGGTGGCTGCACAATGTAGATCAAGTTTTCTGATGAATTTCACCTGCACATGGTATCTTCTCTTCTTGAAAATTTAGGCAAAAACAATGTTTTTTTTTTTCCCAAAGGAGATCTGAACCTGCTTCAATATCTGGATAAGTGATTGGTTGAGTCCTCAAAATTATACCCATCAGAATACATTAAATTCTGTGATGTCTTAACAAAGTAATCAGAGAGGGTGCAGTATATAACTTGGCATCACCATGAAAATATAAACCTCTAATTCTACCCTGGACAACTTCCTAAGGAGCCTTCCAGGATTATTTACATTCTAAATATAGTTAGCCTAAAGAGTTAACTAAAAGAGTTAGCAATAATTTTTTACCATATGTGAGGGTGTTAGTCCAAATTAATACTGCTCCAGAGAAACCAGGTGTTGGGGCAAGGAATAGTAATTTTATTTGGAAAGCCAGCAGATGGAGAAGATGGTGGACTAGTGTACCAAAGAACCATCTGACTTGCATTAGAATTCAGCTTTCTTTTATAGTAAAAAGTGGAGGGGATGTGGCTGGTTGTTGTAAACTTCTTGGTGCTGGCAAGACTTTAGAGGGCATGTGATAATCCTTTGTTCTTGTAGCTGTCCACATAGGTCTGGTCATGATGTTCCTGTAAACCTCCAAAATAAAAATATGATTCTCTGTTATGCAACTTTTTATCTCTATATGAAGAAATGTGTTATACCTTTAAAGGTCAAGTCTGGAAGGGCAGGGCCTTGAGAATAGGCTATCATGTATATTTCAAGCTATAGGCAACATTCTTACATCTGTTGCATTCTTACATTCTGTAAGAATGTTGCATCTGTAAGAATGTAGCATCCTTTTACAGAATGACTAAGCAGACTGAGTATGACTGAGCAGAGGAACAGAGCACAAAGGTCAGAACTAAAGGAATAGATATAATATGGAGTCAGGTTTGTTCTTCTCTGTTACAAGTGAGGGGTAGTTAGGTAATGACCTTTTTGTGAAATGCTATAGCATTTTAGAAATTTATATTTCATTTAAAGAATCAATAGTTAACAGAAATGAAGGATCTGCTGATGAGAGAGCCTTTAAATGGGTCTTTAGAGAAAGAACCATTTTTCTCTGACATGTGTGGTAGGAAAGGAAAAATAGAATAAGTTTTTCTTTCAATTGGAAAATATAGACCCGGTAAATTGTTTGTTTACTTGAACATGCCAAATACAAGTTTACAGACTGTAATAACATTGTATTATTTTTAAAAAGCACATACATACTCTTCTGTAGCTGAATCAAATGTTAATTCTTTATTATGTTTTCTATGCCATTTGACTGTCAGATTCCATTATGTTTTGTATTTAAAGTGTCTGTTTGAGAACACAAGTTCAATATTAGAAAGAGAATTCAGAAGGAATATATTCTGCTTTATTGAAATTCAATTTTTCTCTTAGGTGTCCTTTTATTTTAAAGCATTTGTCATAAGATTGAGGCTTTAGCTGTGAGTATGCAGTTTATTCTCAGAGTTGCGTCATTTTGTATCTGAAAGGGCATGGTTATTTTGAAAACTTGGTGAGGTGGAAAGAGTATGGACTTTGAAGTCATATTGAACAGGATTGGAAATCATATTCTGACACTTGCCAGGTATATAACATTTCCATAATTACTGCATCTTTCAGTCTCTTATCTGAAAACTTGAGGAAAATAACAAGTTTTGTAGTTGCCATGAATATTAAATCAAATAATGTAGATAAAATGCCTAGAACATGGAGTTCCCGTCGTGGCGCAGTGGTTAGCAAATCCGACTAAGAACCATGAGGTTGAGGGTTCGATCCCTGGCCTCACTCAGTGGGTTAAGGATCCGGCGTTGCCATGAGCTGTGGTGTAGGTGGGGAACCTCCATATGCCATGGGAAGCTGCCCTAGAAAAGGCAAAAAGACAAAAAAAAAATGCCTAGAACATTGCGAGTGATTAATAAATTGTTTTCTTTCCTCAGATAATGTTTCCTTTCATGAAAAAATTTCAGAAGGGTTTCCATTGGGAATTCTGACCCAAACAATATTAAAGTATTATATAGCACTTATCTAAAATTTGAATAGTTTTGCCCCCTTTTAACATGTATCAGATTCACAAACATTTTCTTAATTTTAGACAATTAAAGAACATAAAATACATTCTATTAAAACTTAATTTCTGAAAACCTACTTTATTTATTTAAATACATTTTTATTGCAATATAGTTTGATGTACAATATTATGTTTGTTTCATGTGTACATGTACTGATTCAGTATATTTACAGATTATACTCCATTAAATTTATTACAAAATAATGGCTATAATTCCCCATTCTATATAATATATCCTGTTTCTTATCTATTTTATATATAATAGTTTGTATTTCTTAATCTCCTACTCATATATAAGTGATATTATATAGTAGCTGTCTTTCTCTGTCGTGTTTCATTATGAATAATATTTTCTAGGTCCATCCATGTTGTTGCAAGTGGCAGAATTTTACTATTTTTATAGCTGAGCAATATTCCATGCATTAATACTGGATCTTTTATGTTGTTGGCTAAAGCAAATGTAGTTTATATGTGTATGTAGAGTTATATATGTTTGTGTATACATATGTGTGTGTGTGTGTGTGTGTATATATATATATATACTTTATCCATTCATTTATTGATGGATATTTGGGTTGCTTCTATATATCTGCTATTGTAAATAGTGCTGCTATGAACATTGACATGCATGTATTTTTGTTTTATTCAGGATTGGAATTGCTGGATCATATGGAAGTTTCATTTTTAGTTTTTTGAGGATCCTCCATAGTGTTTTCCATAAAGGTTGCACCAGTTTACATTCAGGCCAACAGTGCATGACAATTCCTTTTTCTCCACGTTCTCACCAAGCTTTGCAGACTTTTCAATGATAGCTGTTCTGACAGGTGTGAGGTAATACCTCATTGTAGTTTTGGTTAGCATTTCTCTAATAATTAGTGATGTTAAGAATCTTTTCATGTGCCTGTTAGCTATCTGTATGTTTTCTTTGGGAAAATGTTTATTCAAGGATTCTGTCCATTTTTTTATTGGGTTTTTAAATTAATATTAAGCTATATGAGCCATTTATATATTTTGGCTTTTAACCCCTTGGTGGTCATATTATTTACAAATATTTTCTGCCATTCCTTAGGTTGTCTTTTCGTTTCACAGGTGGTTTCCTTTGCCATGCAAAAGAGTTTAAGTTTAATTACAACTCATTCATTTTTACATTTATTTCTTTTGCTTTAGGAGACAGATCCAAAAAAATAACTATTTATGTCAAAGAGAGTTCTGCCTATGTTCTCGTCTAGGAGTTTTATGGCTTCAGGTCTTACATTTACATATTTTCTCCAATTTGATTTTATTTTTGTATCTGGTGGGAGGAAATGTTCTAATCTCATTGCTTTACATGTAGCTGCCCAGTTTTCTCAACACCACTTTTCTCCATTGTATATTCTTGCCTCATTTTTCATAGATTGATTGACCAACCATAGATACATGGGTTTATCTCTAGGCTCTCTATTCTGTTCCAATGATTAATGTGTCTGTTTTGGGCCAGTAGTATGTTCTTCTGATTACTATAGCTTTACAGTATAGTCTGGAACTGGGAGGATGATACTTCTAGCTTTGTTCTTTTTTCTCAAGACTGCTTTGGCGATTGCTTTAGCAATTTCATGGCTCCATATGAATTTTAGAATTGTTTGTTCTAGTCCTGAGAAAAATGTCATGGTTATTTTGATAAGGATTCCTTTAAATTTGTACATTGCTTTGGGTAGCATGGCCATTTTCAGGCTATAGGCAGCATCCTTTTACAGAATGACTAAGCACAAGTGGCAAAGGAAAGAGGTTAAAATAAAGGTAAAGGAAAAGGAACAGATCTAATATGGAGCCAGATTTGTTCTCCCTTTTTACTATTACCTATGGTCAATGTCCATTCCACAATCTTGTGAAGGAAAGAGGCAGTGATCATTCTGGCTACTTCCTGCTGAAACAGGGCAATGAGGGAGTAATGTAATTGATTGGCCTTGGGCTAGGAATAGTCCTTAAATTTATAATTCTCTTTTTTTATCTACAACAATCTGAACTGATGACTCCCTTTCACAGTGAAATTTTAATCTCAAAGCTTATTCTTTTCGAAGAATAACCTTAGCCTCCTAAAGTTTCACAAACCCATTGCTCTCTAGGTCTTTTAGGAGTTAGGTCATTTTCTGATGGCAGTGATGCTACTTTAACCTGAGTGTGATGTATCCATCTTATTCCAGCTAACTTGACAGATGAGTGTGTGGTAAGTAATACCGCATATGGTTCTTCTACCTTGCAGTCAGATGGTGTTCAGGCCATTGTTCTCTCCAGATTCTAAGAAGGACTTGGTTTCCAGGTCAGAGAGGATATAGAGCTACTTTAGTTGGATAGGCACACCTGTTGGAGGCAACCAAATGTTAGTATAGTGCCCAGAGTTTTAACTTAATTAAAAATAGTTAGGTCTTTCATAGCATTTATAGGTTCCCCTGACTGGGCAGACAACTGGAATTCCCTACCATATATTATTTCTATGGGGCTTAATTTACGCCTGTTTCTGGGAGCCGCTCTGACCCATGTAAAGCAACTGGCAAGGCCTTATGCCAAGTTAAATTAGTCTCTTGACATATTTTAGCAATGTTCCTTTTTAATGTATGATTTATTTTCTCATTTTTTCCTATTAATTATAGTCTCCAGGATGAATGTAACTTCCAACTAATTTGAAGTGCTATAGACATTTGTTGGGTTATGTCTGAGACAAAAGAAGGCCTGTTATCACTATGAAGGAAGCTAGGTAGTCCAAATCAGGGAATAATTTCCTTAAGGAGGATTTTAATCACTTCAGAGGCTTTTTCTTTCAGGGTGGGATATGCCTCCACCCATTCTGAAGAAGTGTCCACAAACACTAGCAGGTATCTGAAATTTCCTGTGGCTCAAGGCATTTGAGCAAAGTCTATTTGCCACTTCTTGGTGGAGCATGTTCCTCTGTTTTGGGTCCCCATCTGGGGAGAACTCACAGGAGTCTTTGTTTTTTTTTTTTTTTTTAAATCACAAATCATGTAATTTTGAGTGACTCACTAGATGATATTTTGTAGCTTAGGCCCAATTATATATTTTTTAATCAATGACAAGCTGGCATTTTTCCTGTATTGGGTACTATTATGAATGTGCTGCAGCCCAAGAGGGCCTCAGGAATCACAAAAAGTCCTTGTGTGCTACATTTCCAGCAAGGCAAAGTAAGGGCATGTACGAATCTGCACTATTTGGCCCTCTCCCTGTCCTTTTATGAATACACTGGCAAGTATTTTGAAAAGTCAATCTTTGGGAGAAGTGACTCCGTCATGGCTCACCTTAATTTGCTGCCTTTGTTTCAGCTTGGTCAGCTAACTGGTTACCCTTTATTATATGAGTTTCACACTTTTGCTGGCCTGGGCACCATTATGGCCTCTTGGGAGGGCTAATGGACTGCTTCCAATTGCCTGACAATTAAAGCTACTTTTTCTGTTTTCTCCAACTCTGTCTCCATGTTTCTATTTGGCATTGTTATACAGAAATTATTTCAGCAACACTGATACTTTGAGATAAAGATAATGAAAAGGGCAAAGAAGGACTGAATTCTGCTCCAGTAAAAGATAAGGAAACCACATATTTCTCATTCTTGAGGTCAAGGAGACCTCCCAAAGGGGGGAGCCAGACCATAATAGGGGATATCAACTTCCCAGAAGCCCTTGCCCTAGAATTCATCTTGGCTAAAACATGCACATGCACATAGAGGAGGACCCGAGTCAGACTAAATATGGACTCGAAACCAGAAAAGGCAAGATCAAGAGGAAATCTGGAAGAACGCTCCCATACAAGTGATTTGAACTACCCCCAAATCATATGTCTCTCTCTCTCTGAGCCTGCCCATGTGTCTATTGACATGATGAGTTTTCCCTCCTAATACACATTTTACTTGTTCTACTACTTTCCATTTCTTTGCTAAATTCATTTTTCAAGGCAGACAAAGAGCCAGGACCCTACTCCTATTTGCTGGCTCTCATGGTCTAATGGCTATGATTCAGTGCTGTCATCACCATGGCCACCTCACAGCCAAAGTGACCTGAAGTCTTAGTTGGGCTTATCTAAGATAATAGCTTGATACTTTTCCATCCTCCTGGAAGTCATCCAATAGTCCCCTTTTTGTTCTAAGAAAGATAGGACATGGTGAGGGACATACACAGTGGTGGGTTGCCCCGGGATAAACTTCTCAGCTTCCTGAAGTAGGTCACAAGTAGCTGTTATAGCTCAAAGGGAAGGGGGCTATCTCTTAATAGTTTGTTCTCATTGTCTTGAGAAGTAGGAAATAGGTCAAGGGATGGTCCTCTAAGTTTGAATTAACACCCTGAGATTCCTGCCTTGTCTCTCATGGACATACAGTTTGAAAGGTTTCTTTAAGTCTTGTAGTCCCAACTCCAGGGCTGAGACCAAATTTGTTCTTATTGTTTCAAAGTTTATTTGTCACTCTTCAGTTTACATAAGAGGCTCAAGATCATGTCCCTTTGCAGCCTCATAGAGGGGCTTTTCTATGAGTCCATTGTTTTGGATCCAAGTCTGAAAGAACCCTGCCATTCCCAGAAACCCCCTCAGTTGTCTGTGGGTCTTGGGTGTTCCCAAGCCTGCAATTGCCTGTTTTCTATCAGGCAAAAGATCTCACTGTTCCTGGGAGAGGACAAAGCCCCAGATATGTGACTCATTGCTAACATATTTGGGCCTTTTTCTGGGGAACCTTATATCCACGATTGGTCAAACAATGGCCAATTAGACAGTTATCATATGTAGGGCTTACTATGAGCAAATTGTCCACATATTGGAGTAAGAGTCCTTCATTCAATATTAATTTTCTAAGGGCCATAGCCAACATTTTCCCAAACAAGGCAGGGGGAATTCTTAAATCCTTAGGCAGGACTTTCCAACAATACTATTGGACTACCTGTGCTTCTGGATTTTTCCACTAAAAGCAGACAGCTGCTGTGATTCTTCTGCAATAGGAATGCATAAAAAGCATATTTCAAGTCCAGAACTGAGAATCAGGTGTATTCTCCTAGAATAGTTGTGAGTGAAGTGTATGCAGCTTCAATTTGAATCCTAGACTAGGAATTTCCATATGCTGCAGTGTGGCCCTAAAAAGCAGAAACAATAAAAATAAAAATACTCTCAAAGCTCAGAATCTGAGGAATAGTGTACACCGTATATCTCAGGCTATAGGCAGCATCCTTTTACAAAAGGTTCAGAGCCAGAATGACTAAGCATAAGTAGCAGAGAATGAAGGTTAACATAAAGTTAAAGGAAAAGGAACAGTTCTAATATGAAGTCAGATTTGTTTTTCCCTACTACATCACTACACGTCTCAAGCCTCAGCCTTTTTTTTTTTCAACTATTAGAGGAAATAAGTATCAGTTTTATGCATATTTTACAGACAGAGAAACACGTTTTGTGAAGATTCGTAACTTGTCTAAAGTAACTCAGCTAGGAAAAGATGATGCAGGGAGTTTAATGCAGATCTTTCTAACTAGACCCTTAACCTAATGGCTATACTTCATAATGATGTGAACACTTACGTTGAATTCTCTTTACTCTGCCAATAATCTAGGGAAGGAAAAATTTAAAAGAAAAGCATGCAATCACTTTGGACTTTTTCACAGAAAAATCACTCCACTGCCCTTGTCAGTTGAATCACTTGAAACTATTTTTCTCCTATTCTGTAAGTTGTCTTTTTTTTTTTTTTAAGGTTTCCTTTGCTGTGCAAAATCTTGTCAGTTTGATTAGGTCCACATTGGTTTATTTTTGCTTTTCTTTCAGTTGCTTTGGGAGACTGACCTGAGAAAACATTTGTAAGTTTGATGTCAGAGAATGTTTTGCCTATGTTCTCTTCTAGGAGTTTGATGTTGTTTTATCTTACATTTAAGTCTTTTCAGCCATTTTGAGTTTATTTTTGTGCATGCTGTGAGGGCATTTTCCAGTTTCATTGATTTACATGTCCAGTTTTCCCAGCAACCAAATTTCATGGGTAATTTGAGAAGGATTGCATTGAATCCGTAGATTGCTTTGGGTAGTATGTCTATTTATACAATATTAATTTTTCCAACTATTTGTGGGAATGTAAATTTGTACAACAAGTATGGAAAACTGTATGGAGGTACCTTAGATAACTATACATAGAACTACCATATGATCCAGCAATCCCATTCTTGGGCATATATCCAGACAAAACTTTCCCTGAAAAAGACACATGTACCCACATGTTCATTGCAGTGCTAGTGACAATAGCCAAGACATGGAAACAACATAAATGTCCATCAACAGATGATTGGATTAAGAAGATGTGGTATATATACACAATGGAATACTATTCAGCCATAAAAAAGAACAAAATAATACCATTTACAGCAACATGGACGGAACTAGAGACTCTCATCCTAAGTGAAGTAAGTAAGAAAGAGAAAGACAAATACCATTTGAATTCACTTATATCTGGAATCTAATATATGGCATAAGTGAAACTTTCTACAGAAAAGAAAATCATGGACATGGAGAAAAGACTTGTGGTTGCCAAGAGGGAGGGGGAGAGAGTGGAAATTTGGGGTTAATAGTTGCAAACTATTGCCTTTGGAATGGATAAGCAACGGGATCCTGCTCTATAGCACTGCAAACTATGGCTGGTCACTTGCGATGGAGCATGATAACGTGAGAAAAAAGAATGTATACGTGTATGTGTGACTGGGTCACCTTGCTGTGCTGTAGAAAATTGAGATAACATTGTAAATCACTGTAAATAATGGAAAAAATAAAAATTATTATAAAAATAATTAAATAATTTAAAAAAAGATCTGAGCTAAACTTGTATAACTTTATAGCTGGGAAGGAGTAACAAGATTTCTTTAAAAATAAAATTAAATTAATGATAAATGGCATTCTAGGATTTTATTTAACAATCATATATAGAAATGATAATAGTACATCTATTAAAAAGGCTCAGCAATTGCATTCTGGGTATATATCTGAAAAAAAATTCAAAAAGACACATACACCCTGATGTTCATAGCAGCATTATTTACAATTGTCAAGATATAGGAGCAGCCTAAATGTCCATCAACAGATGAATGGATGAGGAAGATGTGGTATGTGTATATATATTATATATATAATACATAATATATATTATACATGTACTACATAATATATATTATATATAGTACATAATATATATTATACATGTACTACATAATATATAATATATAGTACATTATATATATTATATAATACATAATATATATTATAAAATATTATATAATACATAATATATATTACATATAATACAATATACAATATATAATACATAATATGTATATATACATATAATATATGTATATATTGCATTATATAAACATATAATTGAGTACTACTCAGCCATAAGAATAACAAGTTTTTCCATTTGCAGCAATATAGATGGACTTGGAGGGTATTGTGCTAACTAAAGGAAGATAGGAAAAGACAAATACTGTATTATATCACTTCTATATGGAATCTAAAAAATACAACAAACTAGTGAATAACACGAAAAAGAAGCAGACTCACTGATATAGAAAACAAACTCATGGCTGCCAGTAGGGAGGTGGGGGAAGAGGGACAAAAAGGGGGTAAGTAATCAAGAGGTACTAACTATTATGTATAAAATAAATGACCACAAGGATATATTGTACAACATGGGAAATATATAGTCAATTTTTATAATAATTATAAATGGAGTATAAATTTTAAAAATTATAAATCATTATATTGTACACATATAACTTACATAATATTGTACAGCAAGTACAATAAAATTAAAAAAAAGATGTTCAAAACATATGTTATGAACATATGTGGTGAAAAAAAAGACTGTATTTTAGTCAGATTTGCTTTGGAAACCTTAACACAGTACCAAACACACTTAGTTATAATAGTTATGTCCTGATCACTTGAAAGGTGCTAAACACTTTGCCTAGGGCTTTACATGTATGAATATTGAATGAAGAGAAGGAGAGAAGCATGCTAAGTAAATTTCTTCTGAAAAATTGAAACATAATTTGCACAAAATTGTAGATTCAGGAAAAACTATAATTTTTGTTATCTGACTACCTTTCTTACAAAAACACCTATTTATTAGCTCTCCCAGGATGGAAGTCTGGGCATAGTGTGACTCAGTTTTTATCTCAGAGTCTCACAAAGTTGACATCAGTGTTGGGTATATTGTATTGTCATTCACAATGCTTGGGATCCTCTTCCAGTTTCACTGTTTGTAGGTAGAATTTGGTTACCTGTAGTCACCTGTTTGAGGTCTCTGTGTTGTTGCTGGCTGTCAGCCTGGAACCACCCTCAGCTGATAGAGGCTCCCCATAATTTCTTGCCCATAAGCAAGCCCTCTATGGGCAGTCCCATAAGCAGGCCACAGTATAAATTTTTGCTTTCTTCCAGGCCAACCTTAGCATATGTTTCTGATTTCTCCTTCAGTGACTACTTTTAATGGGCTCATTTAATTAGGTCAGCACACTTAAGATAATCTCTGTATACTAAAGTCAACTGATTTCAGACTTTAATTATATCTTTACAGCTTTGCACAAGTGCTTATATTAGTGTTTGATTAAAAACTGAGAGGATTGTGTACACCAGGAGTGAGGGAATTGGATGGCCTTCTTGGAATTCTGCCTAACACAGGGACTATATGTGCAGTCATTTTTCTAGTAGTGATGACTCAATTTCCAAATTTATAGAGAGCAGATGTGCCTTTTGATTGTCAAAAGTAAAAGTGTATCAAGTGATTTTTTTCCTACTGAAGTAATTAAGTATTTTAAGCTAAATTTAATACCTAAAGTCTGGTCAAACACTAATTCAGTAGCTCAGCAGATAAAAAGCAGTCTATGATGTTAACTTAAAGATAGAAGATAAAAGACAATCTCTGGCAAGGTTAAATCTCTGATTAAGCAGAAACATCTATAATATTCTGTATTAGTTTAAATATTTGGTTATTTACTTTAGTGTGATTTCATATAAATGTTCTCTTTCAAAGTATGTAATGAATCAATGAGCAAATTAGTATATCTATGTAAATGCATATAGTTCTCTAAATTAGACATTTTATTATAAAGATCTTTAAGTAATAAATTTTTCATTTTATGATAATTGTTTTTAAAATAGGAAACATTTTTATGTACATGTAGTAATCAGTATGGAAATAATTTTTAATTTTAAAGCTGTGGAAGAAAGAGCATAAGTAAGTCATCCATGGTTTGGTTAGAATGGTCACAAAACCACACTTTTATCAAATAGTTAAAAATTTAAAACATATTTTAATTCTTTTAGTAACAAGTTTAAATAACTCTCTTAAAAGTATTTTTTTCAGGAGTTCCGATTGTGGCTCAGTGGTTAACGAATCCAACTAGGAATCATGAGGTTGTGGTTTCGATCCCTGGCCTTGCTCAGTGGTTAAGGATCTGGTGTTGCCACGAGCTGTGGTGTAGATCACAGAGGTGGCTGTGACTCTGGCGCAGGCTGGTGGCTACAGCTCCGATTCGACCCCTAGCCTGGGAACTCCATATGCCAAGGGAGTGGCCCAAGAAAATGGCAAAAGGACAAAAAAAAATTTTTTTTTCAAACAAGCCCACCTTTCTCTCTCAAAGTGATTTATTTGATGTTACAGTTAGCATACATGTGTATTAAATGCATCTTATTAAAATTTATATTTGATTTTTTAAATATATAAAGCTCAGTTTTCTTTCCTGTATAATATTTCTATCCCTTGTAAATTCAAATGGGATCAAAGACGGCTTTACTCATTATTTATTTCAAAAATTTTCGAATTTTGTCTAGATGTTTGTGAAATTTGAAACATGAAAGTCACTATAGCTGATTAAAATAAATTTTTATCTAGCAACCGAATCATAGATGTTTACTGAGCCTGTCCTATATGTTCAGAACTGTGCTAAGTGTTTAGCAAGTGGAGAAAAGTTTAAGATCCTTGTGTTATATGCTCTTAGATTTTTATATTAAGCTCTACATACTAAGATATTTTTTGTTACTTAGATCTTAATTGCCACTTCCAATCAATATCCTTCTACACTCATGTAAAAATCCCTGCTCTTTTGAGATTTGTTCATACATGATCATGCTATCTTATAAATTTTATTATATGCATTGCTAACATTTCTAAGTCTCTAATTTTGTTTTGTTAGCAAATCCCCTGTAGTAATTGAATTAGAAAATTTGTCAGCTGCTGAAATATATGTTTAATTCTTTCATATATTTAAACATATAATTTAAACCTATATTTTAAACATATATTTAAATATTCATCTTAAACATATGTTTTAAACATGAAGATATATGTTTAAGTCTTCTATTTCTTTCTGCTAGAGTTTGTTAAGTCTTAAGATCAAGAGTTAACCAAAGAATTAAAAGAGAGTTAGTATCCCGAATGTTTTCTTTTCTGCAATTTCCCTTCAATTTAGCCTAGTTGGCTATCTTGAAATGTCGACTTAGTAAATATAGGGCTTTTTCCTGGAGCTTTACTATCCATTAACTATAATCTTGGTGTACCTTCAGGGGAAAAGGTAGAAGAATGTGGATCTTACATAATGTGGTTCTTTTTCAATAATTATATTCTTTCTAGTTGCTGTCTTCTATTGGCTGTTCTCCAGTGCCTTTAAACAGAATTTGTGTGCGTGTGTGTGTGTGTGTATGTGTCTTTATTTTTTCACCACTTTATAGTTGTTGGTAGTGGGATTGTTGATCTTTTTTTAAAATGTTTTATTATAGTTGATTTACACTAGTTTGTCAATTTCTGCTGCACAGCAAAGTGACCCAGGCACATAAGAATATATATATTTTTCTCCTCCATCATGTTCCATCACAAGTGATCAGATATCGTTCCCTGTGCTATAGAGCAGGATCTCATTGCTTATTCTTTCCACAGGCAATGCTTTGCATCTAATAACCACAAACTCACTGTCCCTTCCCTTTCCTGCAACTACAAGTCTCTTCATGCCATGATTTTCTCTTCTGTAGATAGGTTCATTTGTGCCATATATTAGATTCCAGATATAAATGATATGGTATATCTCTCTGACTTATTTCATTTAGTGTGAGAGTCTCTAGTTCCATCCACGTTGCTGCAAATGACACTATTTGGTTCTTGTTATGGCTAAATAGTATTCCACTGGATATATGCACCACATCGTCTTAATCATTTCATCTGTCATTGGACATTTAGGTTGTTTCCCTGTTTGGGCAATTGTGAATAGTGCTGCAATGAACATAGGGGTGCATGTATCTTTTTTCAATGATTGCTTTGTCTGGATATATCCGCAAGAGTGGGATTGCTGGATCATATGGTAGTTCTATATTTAGTTTTTTGAGGTACCTCCATGCTATTTTCCATAGTGGTTGTACCAATTTACATTTCCAACAACAGTGTAGGAGGGTTCCCTTTTCTCCACACCCTCTCCAGAATTTGTCATTTGTAGACCTACTAATGATAGCCATTCTGAGAGGTGAGAGGTGGTACCTCAATGTAGTTTTGATTTGCATTTCTCTAATAACTAGTGATATTGAGCATTTTTTCATGAGCCTGTTGGCCATCCATATGTCTTCTTTGGAGAAATATCTATTCAGGCCTTCTACCCATTTTTCAATTGGGGTGTTTGTTTATTTGCTGTTGATTTGTATGAGTTATTTGTCTATTTTGGAGATTAATCCCTCATTGGTTGCATCTTTGAAAACTATTTTCTCCCATTCTGTAGGTTGTCTTTTTTTTTTAAAACAGTTTTCTTTGCTGTGCAAAAGCTTGTCAATTTGATTAGGTCTCCATTGGTTTATTTTTGTTTTATTTCTGTTTCTTTGGGAGACTGACCTAAGAAAAACTTTGTACAGTTGATGTCAGATAATGTTTTGCCTACGTTCTCTTCTAGGAGAAGAGAAGGTGTTTGATGGTGTCTTGTCTTATGTTTAAGTCTTTAAACCATTTTCTGTTTATTTTTGTGCATGGTGTGAGGGTATGTTTTACTTTCATTGACTTACATGCAGCTGTAAAATTTTCCCAGCACCACTGGCTGAAGAGCCTGTCTTTTTCCCATTTTATATTCTTGCCTACTTTGTCGAAGATTAATTGACCAAAGGTGCCTGGGTTTAGTTATGGTTCTCTATTCTGTTCCATTAGGTCTGTCTGTCTTTCAGTTTTGGTACCAGTACCACACTGTCTTGACTACTGTACAGAGTAATATTGCCTGAAGTCTGGGAAAGTTATGCCTCCTGCTTGGCAATTCTGGGTCTTTTGTGGTTCCATATAAATTTTTGGATTGTTTGTTCTAGTTCTGTGAAAAATGTCATGGGTAATTTCAGAGAGATTCTTAACCCACTGAGGCACAACAGGAACTCCTTGATTTGTATTTTAGCTGTCTTATTGGGAATGGAACTATAATAAAATTGTATAATTATTCATCAATTTTTTTTTTGTCTTTTGTCTTTTTTGTTGTTGTTGCTGTTGTTGCTATTTCTTGGGCCGCTCCCGCGGCATATGGAGGTTCCCAGTCTAGGGGTTGAATCGGAGCTGTAGCCACCGGCCTACGCCAGAGCCACAGCAACGCGGGATCCGAGCCGTGTCTGCAACCTACACCACAGCTCACGGCAACACCGGATTGTTAACCCACTGAGCAAGGGCAGCGACCGAACCCGCAACCCCATGGCTCCTAGTCGGATTCGTTAACCACTGCGCAACGACGGGAACTCCTCGTCAATTTTTTAAAAGCAAAAGCAAAACAAAACACGAAGAATGTAAATAGTCTGAAGTTCTTCATCTATATTTTCTACTTCACATATTTTGTTTCTTTTTCACTAGTTTATTTCTCACTACTTCTCTAATATAATTCAGATTTCCTCTGAATTACCTCTCTAATCAGTTCTGCTCTTCCAACTTACTGTCAGCTCTTTTCTATGATTACCCAAATTTTTATCTTTAATAAATATTCCTGGGAGTTCCCATTGTGGCTCAGTGGTTAACGAATCCAACAAGGAATGATGAGGTTTTGGGTTCCATCCCTGGCCTCGCTCAGTGGGTTAAGGATCTGGCATTGCCATGAGCTGTGGTATAGGTCACAGATGCAGCTCAGATCTGGTATTGCTGTGGCTCTGGTGTAGGCTGGTGGCTACAGCTCCAATTAGACCCCTAGCCTTGGAACCTTCATATGCCACAAGTGCAGCCCTAGAAAAGAAAAAAGAAAATAAATAAATAAATAAATAAATAAATAAATAAATAAATATTTCCTTTAATTATCAGTAAGTTGGTATTACTTTTTGAGTTTTGTAACTTTAAAGATGAGTACATTGAGACTTTAAATACGGAATTCTTTCTTTTGCTTTCTCATGTATTAAAAACATGATGATGTATCTTTGATTATGAAATATGAGAATAATTTCTATTATCCTCAAAAATCTATAATTCCTTCATTGTGTTCTGATGATTAAGATTTCTGAGTCAGAATACTTTTTAATTTAATTTAATTTTAAATTTTGTGTAACCTTGTTTCTCCTGCTTTGGTGATATTTGAAAAAAAAAAAACCTATAGCATATATCTTGATATAGAATTCCTTTCTTTCAGTTTTTCTAAACTTTCTCTCCAATTCATGTCTTTGACTATTACAAAATGCTAACCCTTTTCCCAAGTCCCCTTTCCTTCATGATTATTAGCAAATGTCTTCCTTTCTATTTCATGAAGAAGAAAAAAATCATTAAAAAAAACTTTCTAAAATTCTCACCACACCTGTCTTCAACTAAAATATAGTATGCAGACAAGCAAACACTTCTGCTCTTCTAAACGTAGTTACTCAAATCTTATGGGCTTTTGGTAGATGAAGAATAAAATCATATATATATATACTTTTTTCCTGTGAAAAGTATATATGTATTTTTCCCTATATTTAGAAGACCATATAATTCTCTGATATCTCTGATGCAATGCATGCCGTTATAATCTATGATCTCCTAGAGAACATTCATTGTATTTAAATAATATTTTATTTTAAAAATGATATATTTTGGAGTTGGGTTAGCTTTACTCTTAAAAAAAAACATTGAATATATGGGAGTTCCCGTCGTGGCGCAGTGGTTAACGAATCCGACTAGGAACCATGAGGTTGTGGGTTCGGTCCCTGCCCTTGCTCAGTGGGTTACCGATCTGGCCTTGCCGTGAACTGTGGTGTAGGTTGCAGATGCGGCTCGGACCCCGTGTTGCTGTGGCTCTGGCATAGGCCTGTGGCTACACCTCCGATTAGACCCGTAGCCTGGGAACCTCCATATGCCGAGGGAGCGGCCCAAGAAATAGCAAAAAGACAAAAACAAACAAACAAACAAAGAAAAAAAAAACATTGAATATATGAAAATGGGGTTGTGATATCAACTCTCATAAAAACTGGGTGGTCAAATTACTAATTCCAGCTATTTATATCACAAAGTTAAATCATTTACTCATATATTAGGCAATCATTTATTTATCTATTTAAAGAATAATAGGGAGGAGAGACAAGATGGCGCAGGAGTAGAGGGACACGCTCGCGCTCTCCCACAAAAACAACAAAAAAAAGCACATCTACAGAATAAATGACTCGCACAGAACAGCAACCAATCACTGGCAGAAGAACCTAAACTCCAATAACGGCAAGAAGTTCGTGACATTACTGGGCAGAATGGGAGAAAAGAGGAGAGTGAGAGAAGGTGAATCCGAGCAGGACGGGCGCTCCCGAAAGGGAACTGCAGAGGAGAAAGGGATCCCGCACCCTGGAAAGTCACCTACACGGGGGAAAGATCAAACAAACCGGAGGAATCTCGAGATGCAGAGAAGAGTGTAGCAGTAAGTTGGAGTACGGAAAAGCCCATCAAGAACCGAACGGACCATCTGAACTATGGGCACAGTCACCAAAAATTGAGACGCCTGGGTGGGGGCTGGGCACCGAGTCCTCGGCTCCAGAGGTTAGTCCCCGGGAAAGGGCCGGGGGACACCTGGGTGGGGGCTGGGCACCTAGACCTCGCCTCCGAGAGTTGGTCGCTGGGAAAGGGCCGGGGGATGCCTGGGTGGGGGCTGGGCACCGAGACCTTGCCTCCCAGGGTTGGTCACCGAGAAAGGGCCTGGAGACGCCAGAGTGGGGGCTGGGCACCAAGACCTCGGCTCCAGAGGATAGTCCCCGGGCTGGGGGGGCAGGGCAGAGCAGAAACTGCTTGGGAGGTCTAGAAACCATTTGAAGGGGCAGAGACTGCCTGGGAGACTAGAAAACAAAGCTGTAGCAGAGGAAGGGAGCAATACTCTAGGGGCGGGGAAGTGGAAAGCCGCATCAGAGGGAACCTGGGAGAAGAGCCTGGTCTGCGCCCGTGCTGGGGAGGGGAGAGAAGAAGGGGTGGGTCCCCATAGAATATCCCCCATGCCACAGCAAGCTTACAGGCCCGCTAGCTAGCTGAAAGCTGTGCTTCCCAGTACATCCCCTCCCCCCACCCCCACCACCCCCTGCGCTCTCACCAAACCTGGGGCTGCCTGCCATCCAGGAGGGATGGCCTTAACAATTGCCTGAAGCCAACCACTGCAGGGGCTGTCCCTGCACAGGCCTGCTTGCCCTTTGGAGGGGCTACACTTCCACAGAGTAGCACCAAACACCACCAGCCCCTGAAAAAAGGCCTGCAGCCCAGAAAAGCTAGAACTAGCCTAGCCAGGCAGTGAATAATCTGCCTAATTCCTGGACGGTTTTTCTGAGTTGGGCTGCCCCAGGGAGGAGCCTCTTGGATTTCCAGCGGCCCTGCTACCTGCCCAAACCCCCAGAGGGTGCCTTAGTGGATCAGCTGTATAGGACTGCCAGCTCCAGGCAGGACCCCCTACAGCCCAGAAAAGCTGCAACAAGCCTGGCCGAGTCGGGAAAAGATCTCAGACGGTTTTTCTGAGTCGGGCTGCCCCGGGGAGGAGCCTCTTCGGCTTCCAACGGCCCTGCTACCTGCCCAAGACCCTAGGGGGTGCCCCACTCCCGAGGAATAGCTGCTCAGCACCACCAGCCCCCTGGAAGAGCCCCTGCAGCCCAGAAAAGCTGCAACAAACTCAGCCAGCCTGTGAAAAGATCCACCTACATTCTCAGGCCGTCCTTCTCAGGATAGGGAAGAGCCTCTTAGGTTCTCAGTGACCCAGATAGCTACTCCAGCCCCCAGGGGGTGCCACACTCCTGAGGAACAGCTGCCCAACACCACCAACCCCCTGCAAGAACCCCACAGCCTAAAAACACCAGAGCAAGCTCTGCATGACCAAGTGAAATCCGCTACCATCGTGGTGTGGACCTCCCAGTCCTGTCTGCCCTCAGGAAGTCCTCCTTTGCGTCAAAGAAACACTGTTAGCTCCATCAACACTCCAGAAAAGCCACACTGCCTCAAAAAAGATTGACCAACAACGCCAGCCCTCAGGAAATATTCCACGGCAGTGACAAGGCAAACACTGCCCGATAACAGAGAGTACAACTCCCTCAGGAGAAAGAAAACAACAAGCAAGATGAAGAAGCTGAGAAACCACCCCCAGTCAAACCAACAGGAGAACTCACCTAAAACAGCCAACAATGAAACAGATCTCTGCAGTCAGACAGACCTGGAGTTTAAAAGAGAAATAGTGAAAATACTGAAGGAATTAAGAGAAGATACGAACAGTAATGCAGATACCCTCAGAAAGGAACTAGAAAATATAAGGAGGAGCCAAGAAAAACTAGAACATTCATTTGCAGAGATGCAAACTGAACTAAGGGCAGTAAAAACCAGAATGAATAATGCAGAAGAACGAATCAGTGATATGGAAGATAGAATAATGGAAATCACTCAATCCGGTCAACAGACAGAAAACCGAATCAAAAAACTGGAAAGCAATATAAGAGACCTATGGGATAATATAAAGCGGGCCAATCTACACATAATAGGAATTCCAGAAGGAGTAGAAAAAGATAAGGGGATGGAAAATATATTTGAAGAAATTATCGCTGGAAACTTCCCAAATCTAAAGGATGCTGGGTTCAAGATACAAGAAGCACAGGGGGCCCCAAACAAACTGAACCCAAATAGACCCACACCAAGACACATCATAATAAAAATGGCAAAAGTTAGTGATAAAGAGAGGATCCTAAAGGCAGCAAGAGAAAAACAGAATGTTACCTACAAGGGAACCCCCATAAGAATATCAGCTGACTTCTCTACAGAAACACTACAGGCCAGGAGGGAATGGCAAGAGATATTTAAAGTGCTAAAAGGAAAAAATATGCAACCTAGAATACTCTATCCAGCAAGAATATCATTTCAAATAGAAGGGGAAATAAAAATTTTTTCCAACAAACAAAAACTTAAAGAATACTGCAACACAAAACCCAGGTTAAAGGAAATATTGAAAGGGCTTCTCTAAACCAAAAAGAAAGGAAGGAAAGGGAAGAAAAAAGAAAAGAAAAAAAAAAGAAGAAGAGGAAGAACTAGGACTGAGGAAACCGCAATCAGAGAGCAGTCACTCAAATAAGCCAGCATACAGATTTAATCATGAACAGGCCTCAAACAAAATAAAATTAAAAAGAAAAAAATAAAAAAGAGTCATCAAAACCATAAAATGTGAGCAAGGGATGTTAGGAAGTAAATGTTTCTCTTCTTAATTTTAATATAGTAATGAAGTGTTTGAACTTACAGGACCATCAGGCTAAAACACACAAGTATGGGAAGGGGTTAGCATACTTAAAAAACAGGGCAACCACAAGCCAAAAGCAAATATTGCATTTGCAAAAAATGAAAAAAAATACACTCAAGCAGATAATAACAGGAGACCATCCAACCAAAAAAAAAAAAAAAAAGAAAAAGAAAGGAAGAACGGAGAACCATAGAATCAACTGGAACATGAGGTTCAAACGGCAATAAATAATCATCTATCAATTATCACCTTAAATGTCAATGGACTGAATGCCCCAATCAAAAGACACAGAGTGGCTGAGTGGATAAAAAGCCAAAAACCTTCAATAGGCTGCCTACAAGAAACTCACCTTAGGACAAAAGATACATATAGATTGAAAGTGAAAGGGTGGGGAAAAATATTTCACACCAATAGACATGACAGAAAAGCAGGAGTTGCAACGCTCATATCAGACAAAATAGACTTTAAAACAAAAGACATAAAGAAAGACAAAGAAGGACACTACTTAATCTTAAGGGATCCATCCAAGGAGAGGATGTTACTATCGTCAACATATATGCCCCAAATACAGGAGCACCCAGATACATACAACAAATATTAACAGACATAAAGGGAGATATTGATGAGAATACCATCATAGTAGGAGACCTTAATACCCCCCTCACATCAATGGACAGATCCTCTAGACAGAAAACCAATAAAGCAACAGAGATCCTAAAGGAAACAATAGAAAAGTTAGACTTAATTGACACCTTCAGGACACTTCATCCAAAAAAAGCAGAATACACATTCTTCTCAAATGCTCATGGAACATTCTCAAGAATCAACCACGTATTGGGACACAAAGCTAACCTCAATAAATTTAGGAGCATAGAAATTATCTCAAGTATCTTCTCTGACCACAATGCCATGAAGTTAGCAATCAACCATGGGAAAAGGAAAGAGAAAAAACCTACTACATGGAGACTAAACAACATGCTACTCAAAAACCAATGGGTCCATGAGGAAATCAAGAAGGAAATTAAAAACTACCTTGAAACAAATGATAATGAAGACACAACCGCTCAAAATCTATGGGATGCTGCGAAAGCAGTGCTCAGAGGGAAATTTATAGCAATACAGGCCTTTCTCAAAAAAGAAGAAAGATCCCAAATTGACAAAACAAAAAAGGCCTAAAGTCAGCAGAAGGAAGGAAATTATAAAGATCAAAGAAGAAATCAATAAAATAGAGACTCAAAAAACAATAGAGAAAATTAATAAAACCAAGAGCTGGTTCTTTGAAAAGGTCAACAAAATTGACAAACCCCTGGCCAGACTCACTAAAAAGAGGAGAGAAAGAACCCAAATAACCAAAATTATAAATGAAAAAGGAGAAATCACAATGGATACAGAAGAAATACAAAACACCATAAGAGCAACGATACGGCAATGATACGGCAACAAGTTTGACAATCTGGAAGAAATGGACAATTTTCTAGAATCTTACAGCCTGCCAAAACTGAATCAAGAAGAAACAGACCAACTGAACAGACCGATCGCTAGAAATGAAATTGAAGAGGTCGTAAAATCACTCCCTACAAATGAAAGTCCAGAACCAGACGGCTTCACAGGTGAATTTTATCAAACATATAAAGAGGAACTGGTGCCCATCCTCCTTAAACTCTTTCAAAAGGTTGAAGAAGAAGGAATACTCCCAAAGACATTCTATGATGCCACCATCACCCTCATTCCAAAACCAGACAGAGATACCACCAAAAAAGAAAATTATCGCCCAATATCATTGATGAATATAGATGCAAAAATTCTCAACAAAAATCTTAGCCAACCGAATCCAACAACATACCAAAAAAAATTATACACCATGACCAGGTTGGGTTCATCCCAGGTTCACAAGGATGGTTCACCATACTGCAAATCAATCAGCATCATACACCACCTTAACAAAAAAAAAGTCAAAAATCATATGATCATCTCCATAGACGCAGAAAAAGCATTTGACAAAGTCCAACATCCATTCATGATCAAGACCCTCGCCAAAGTGGGTATAGAGGGAACATTCCTGAATATAATCAAAGCCATTTATGAGAAACCCACAGCAAATATAATCCTCAATGGGGAAAAACTGAAAGCCTTCTCACTCCAATCTGGAACAAGACAGGGATGCCCACTCTCACCACTGCTCTTCAACATAGTTTTGGAAGTCCTAGCCACAGCAATTAGACAAACAAAAGAAATAAAAGGCATCCAGAAAGGAAGAGAAGAGATAAAACTGTCACGGTATGCAGATGACATGATTCTATACATAGAAAACCCGAAGGACTCAACCCCAAAACTACTTGAACTGATTAATAAATTCAGCAAAGTAGCAGGACATAAGATTAACATTCAGAAGTCAGTTGCATTTCTCTATACCAGCAATGAAATCTTAGAAAAGGAATACAAAAATACGATACCTTTTAAAATTGCACCTCACAAAATCAAATACCTCAGAATACACCTGACCAAGGAGGTAAAGGACCTATATGCCGAGAACGATAAAACTTTAATCAAAGAAATCAAAGAAGATGTAAAGAAATGGAAAGATATTCCATGTTCCTGGATTGGGAAGATCAATATTGTAAAAATGGCCATCCTACCCAAAGCAATCTACAGATTCAATGCAATCCCTATCAAATTACTCATGACATTTTTCACAGAACTAGAACAAACAATCCAAACATTTATAGGGAACCACAAAAGACCCAGAATCGCCAAAGCAATCCTGAGAAACAAAAACCAAGCAGGAGGCATAACTCTCCCAGACTTCAAGAAATACTACAAAGCCACAGTCATCAAAACAGTGTGGTACTGGTATCAAAACAGACAGACAGACCAATGGAACAGAATAGAGAATCCGGAAATAAACCCTGACACCTATGGTCAATTCATCTTTGACAAGGGAGGCAAGAACATCAAATGGGAAAAAGAAAGTCTATTCAGCAAGCATTGCTGGGAAACCTGGACAGCTGCATGCAAAGCAATGAAACTAGAACACACCCTCACACCATGCACAAAAATAAACTCCAAATGGCTGAAAGACTTAAATATACGACAGGACACCATCAAACTCCTAGAAGAAAACATAGGCAAAACACTCTCTGACATCAACATCATGAATATTTTCTCAGGTCAGTCTCCCAAAGCAATAGAAATTAGAGCAAAAATAAACCCATGGGACCTCATCAAACTGAAAAGCTTTTGCACAGCAAAGGAAACTCAAAAGAAAACAAAAAGACAACTTTCAGAATGGGAGAAAACAGTTTCAAATGATGCAACTGACAAGGGCTTAATCTCCAGAATATATAAGCAACTTATACAACCCAACAGCAAAAAAACCAATCAATCAATGGAAAAATGGGCAAAAAAACCTGAATAAACATTTCTCCAAGGAAGATATACAGATGGCCAACAAACACATGAAAAAATGCTCAACATCGCTGATTATTAGAGAAATGCAAATCAAAACTACCATGAGATATCACCTCACACCAGTCAGAATGGCCATCATTCATAAATCCACAAATAACAAGTGCTGGAGGGGCTGTGGAGAAAAGGGAACCCTCCTGCACTGTTGGTGGGAATGTAAACTGGTACAGCCACTATGGAGAACAGTTTGGAGATACCTTAGAAATCTATACATAGAACTTCCATATGACCCCGCAATCCCACTCTTGGGCATCTATCCGGACAAAACTCTCCTTAAAAGAGACACATCACCCACACATTCATTGCAGCACTATTCACAATAGCCAGGACATGGAAACAACCCAAATGTCCATCGACAGATGATTGGATTAGGAAGAGGTGGTATATATACACAATGGAATACTACTCAGCCATAAAAAAGAAGGGCAT
Organism: Phacochoerus africanus; assembly: GCF_016906955.1. Lineage (NCBI taxonomy): Eukaryota > Metazoa > Chordata > Mammalia > Artiodactyla > Suidae > Phacochoerus > Phacochoerus africanus. The sequence goes on along the minus strand of NC_062550.1, from coordinate 44,576,633 downwards.
AATGCCATTTGCAGCAACATGGATGGAGCTAGAGAACCTCATCCTGAGTGAAATGAGCCAGAAAGACAAAGACAAATACCATCTGATATCACTTATAACTGGAATCTAATAGCCAGCACAAATGAACATCTCCTCAGAAAAGAAAATCATGGACTTGGAGAAGGGACCTGTGGCTGCCTGATGGGAGGGGGAGGGAGTGGGAGGGATCGGGAGCTTGGGGTTATCAGACACAACTTAGAATAGATTTACAAGGAGATCCTGCTGAATAGCATTGAGAACTTTGTCTAGATACTCATGTTGCAACAGAAGAAAGGCTGGGGGAAAAATGTAATTGTAATGTATACATGTAAGGATAACCTGACCCCCTTGCTGTACAGTGGGAAAAAATAATAATAAATAATTAAAAAAAAAGAATAATAGTAATTACTGTATAAGCTATATGAATTTCATTTATTTTCCTTCCCATGTCCTTAATGCTTTGTAGCTATATAAATTCATTTGTTTAGTTCAAAACTTATCAAAATTCTTTGAAAGGATGTAAGACATAAAACAATCCAGGTAAAATATAAATTGTCATGTTCATTTATCTAAAATTCAAGTATAAAATATCATAATTTTATATAAGCTTTTGTAAAGTACCCTGGAAGAGATAGAGAAGAAGTGGGAGTCATGCAGCCTGTCCTTAGTGAGCTTATGTTATTGTTAAAGGCAAATCCTCAAATGTATTTTATAAATGGAAATTACACAATAATAGAGAGCGATAGAGATGCAAAGATTATATTTTAAATTAAACACAAAGCTACATTATGTTCCACAGTATATTCACTACCCCCACCTTTTTTTGGAGTGTTTTCTCTTTGGTATATAAAGAACTATGAAGTGTCCGATATATTAGTTTACATCTACTCTAACACATTAGCTTGCCACACATTCATGGATGTTGGCAAAAATACATGACTCCCGTGTCAGAGTGAAAGGAGTTTATTACTCTGATAAAATTGGCAACTTGAATATTAGCATATTTTCATCAGTTCCCCATTCCCCCAAGTTTCACAGCACCATTACACATGGATTGAGAGGGATGCTGGATAAACATGGGTTATGTTACAGAATAAGAACCTCAAGCTCAGGAAAATAAGATCTTTTATAATTTACAGTAAGAAGACCTGTTATTTTACCTCAGAGAGAAAAAAATTATCTTTATTATACTAGAGAGTAAGCTTGCCTCTATTACACTTTTTGCTCTAGGAAAAGACATTGTCTTTATCTAAGCTCTAAGCTTGCTGAGAAGGGTAACACTATCTTCCTAGGCTGTTTATGATAAAAACATCCTTGAAGAAATAGTACAGAAAAAAAGGAGAAGGCAGTACATCCCTAGCAAACTATTTAGAAATGTGAGAGACAAATAAGGAATTGTTTCCTAATAATATATACCCTTCTTCTCTACATTGTTCTGACTTCTGGCAAATTTTCAATCAAATATGCCATTTTTTCATGACTTTGATTAATCTGACAGAGGGTGGGATTAAATATGTTTAATTAGTCTCCTAAAGCATTTAATTAATGGTACTACCAATTTAAGCAAGAGATACTGATTTTCTGCATTGAGCTCAACCCTGCCTCCCAAGTCCCAGGTCCAACCAGCAGAACAAAACTCGTAAATCATTGGAGTTTATCTTAGAGTCAGGTATCTTTCCCTTTCAGTTTCGGTATTGACCACTCTAATTCATTGGAGGCATTAATCCAGGTATAGAAGGGTATAGCAATTACAAAAACTGTGCCTTGGTCTGCATCTACTTATACATAACAGTGAATTGAACTGACCTTATTTATGGTTTCCATGACTGAGGTAGTGTCATTGGCCAACTCTCAAGAACGAGTTAATGGAGTTCCTGTTGTGGGGCAGTGGAAATGAATCTGACTAGAAACCATGAGGTTGCAGGTTCGCTTCCTGACCTTGCTCAGCGGGTCAATGATCTGGCATTGCTGTGAGCTGTGCTATAGGTTGCAGACAAGGTTTGGATCTGGCATTGCTGTGGCTGTGGTATAGGCCGGTGGCTACAGCTCCAATTAGACCCCTAGCCTGGGAACCTATATATGCCACAGGTGCAGCCCTAAAAAGACAAAAAGACACACACACACACAAAAAAGAATGAGAGTACACTAATTTCTCTTATTAGGTGACCACACTGTAGGGATAGTTGCCCACATAGTTTGCACAAATAAGTCTATTATCTCTCCAGGTAGCTTCTCCAGTTAACTTATAGTAGTTCATTTCTGTGAGGTCCCCACAGTAATCTGAGGGCTATGTAATCTATTAGTGGTGTTTCCTTAAACACTTAAATGTCTCATAAGACAACTGCTAAGGTACAAATCGCAGTGTTTTTGAGAGCAAGACAAACTTACCCTCTGGCTTCCACATAAGAAGCAAAATCCAAAGAGTGCATATTTTTTCCCTGGAAAGAAGGGTTTTTTTGGTTTGTTTGTTTCATTTTGTTTTGTTTTTTTACAATTGTTGGGGACACCCCAAGTGAGAACTACATCAGTAGGGGCAGAGTTTGACAGTATCTACTTGTGTCTTCCTGGCCAGCTAGAAGACCTCAAGATTCTTAATTCAGTTTGAATAATTGACTCTAGTTCTGGTTTTTAGAGAGACTTTCTGAAGGCAGTCATTCCAACCTATCCTATTTATCCATTCTACTATAGCTGTGGCATTTGTCCAACCCACAGGTGATAAGCAAGGGCTAGAGGAATGAAGATTAGGAAAATGTAAGTGATGGATTTTGAGTAATGAAAACTATTCACTTGTAATACTGTAACTCTTAAATCTTAAGAAAAATATAGACAAAAAATATGACATTTGTGTCCTTATTTTGAATCTTAAGTACGCACAGTTATTAATAGATATTTATTTTCCCCATATACCTATTAAGTGAAATATATATATGTAAACCATGTTGGTTTAAAGGAGAACCAAAAGATTAGAGAAGGACCAAATGCAGGACATTTACAAGTCCCTGTCTTGCTGAGAAAACTTTCTGATACTCTGTAACATACTTATTTTCTGCTTTAGCTTTTTTCTCAGACTGATTGCCTCCAACTCTATGTTAATTAGAGAACTCTGGGTCCTATGTCAGTACGTTGATTTCTACAACTGTGTGGTAATAGAAGAAATGTTTCATGATAGTTTTAGTACTGAAATTCTTTTTTGGTTGAGCAGAAATATGGACACCAAAACATTTCCTATGTAACATGATTTTTTAAATAAATCTTTCCCTTATCCTAAAATAGTTCAAAGATATTATTATTCAAGTGCTTTAGGTCATGTACCACTGGAAGTCTCTACACATTACAAAGTGAGGGGAGTTTTCATATTATAAAATTAGTTTACCAATGTGGAAAACAAAACAGATATTAGGTGATCTATTGCATCTTAAGTAACTAAAGTTCAAACTTAATTTATGAATTCCATTATATGATAAAAGTGTATTGCAGAGCTTTGTGAATGGTGTTAAACTCTCTGTTGTATAGGTGGAGAGACAACTTTAAACATGGTAGGAGCACTGATATACTTGATTTAACATGTTTGAAAGCATATGTGAATTATGGATTATGGGCTACATAACTTCTTTCTCAGATTTATAAATATTATATTATTTATAGTTATATAAATAATGTCCTTGTTGCTGAGAGCTTCTCAAAATGTCATCATAGTGTCTTTAAATAGTATACAAGATTTTCAGTGTTTTCCATATAATCCTAATCTTAAATAGTGATATATAATGTCTTATTCAGAATGTTAAATATTGCCAAATTTGAGAAATTCTATGGCTCAGTGAAATAAAAGCATAGTCCGTTGATGTCATCAATGCCTACTTATATACCACACAAAGTATAACATAAAATATTTTTCATTGTTTTGTAATTTCTCATTCTTTCTCTCATCCCTCAAATTTAGAATTCCTTCTTTACTATAAAATTTATTTAAATTATCTTTAATAATCAAAATAATATATAATTTTCATTATATGTATAAACATTCATAGTGATAGCAATTTTACTTTGCTCTTTTACTTTTCTTACAATTCATTCTCAATAAAAACACTCTTCTTCAAAAATCCTTACTTAAAATACTATCAAAATGTAAACTTTCATATGACAATAAGTAAAATTGCTGAAGACGTACTCTCTAGGATAAAAGTGTAATTGAAACAGATTCTGCAGACAGCTACCTTACCAGTTTATTCCTCTCTGTGGTTCTGGTTCTGTATAGAATAGAGGAAAAATTAAGCTGAGCAAGTGCAAAGCCAAAGACTAAGATTCATGTTAGAGGAAAATGATTTTTCAGAAGCAGCCATAATAACCTGGGACATTTAGGAGATGCTCAGACTCATTTATTAAATAGAAAGAATTCATGTTAGATCAAATACTTTTTATCTCTGATGAAGTTCTATATTAAGATGTATTACTTGCCTTCTCTCATTTAATCCCAGCTTCAATCCTGAGTTTATCAGAAATACACCTAAGGCTCAGTGGGACGGTGTAAATTTTATCAGGTTATATAGCCAGTAAGTAGTAGAATTGGTATTTAAATTTTGGTCTCTGTCTTCAAGGATTGTGGTTTTGATCATTATATTATCTTACTCTTCTAGTTACAAGAAAATTCCATTAACTGAAACCCTTTGGCTATAAGAACTGGTGAGGTATTTTCAGTAAAATTAGTTTAGACACCTTAATGTCTATTTAGATCAGAAACTGATCACTAACATAATCTATGGCTATCATAGATGATGATCTCCAACTATAAGTAGGGCCCATTTTATAATTTCTCCTTTGGGGGATTTTGGATTATATTTTATTTGCTTCAGAATTATATATAGGAAAAATTTAAAAGGGCCTATGTTTGACCTCCATGACTTCATATATTTTATCTCCTGTACATTCTAATCTCTTTCTTGTCACAGGGCCTTTGGAAATACTTTTTCATTTTCCTTTAAGAATATTTTCCTATAGTTTGAGTGGTTAATAATTTGTTGTCCTTCATTTCTTACTGTAAAGAGGTTTTCCCTCACAAGGATAGCTGAAGTTACTTTCACATATTGCTTGTTTTCTATATATCATTTATTGTGAGCAAGAATAATTATATTTATTTATGTGTTTACTTATTATCTGACTTTTCCCCTAGCATATCATTTCCATGAGAGAAGGGGTTTATCTGTTGCTTTACTTTACTCTCAAAGCCCATAACAGTACTATGTGTTCAAAGGATTTTTTAATAAACTAATGTTATAGACAAGAACAAACCTCTTTGAACTTTAATTTCTTCACTATTAATTTGGAATGATGACCTCTGTTGTTTGGGGTGATATTGCCTACATTTCTTACAGTGGCTATGAATGTAATAAGATACATTGTATGTAACTTATAAACTCCATGTTTTTATAGAAATGCTGAATAAAGCTAAGTACAAGCTTAGATATGGCTCAATCATCTCTTTGGGCATAATCTCTTGTTTCTTTGTTTTCTCCTTACAGCACCTGTATCCAAGTTCCTTCATGCTACTTCCTGGTTGAACAAGTCACAACTCAGCATTGTTACAACTGACTTTGTCTTCTCAATTGTGGACTAACACTTGGGCATATTTTGACCTTACTCTCCTGTGGAAAACTCATCAGTTCATTTTCTCATTCTCACAAAGTATTTTAAAATGATCCATTTTCATAAAATGATTTGATACATTTTATGAAAAAGAGTTTGTAATAATTTGTATTAACCTTTTTCCAGAAGTGCTTTTAGTAAGTGACTTTTGTGGACATTGCAAGCCCTGACTACTTAAGCTAGTAATATAAATGTGGCTAGCTTATAGTTGTGGGTAAGTGTGATACAGTTAAATGAAAGACTACTTGCCTTTTAAGGATGATTAAAGCTATGTCTGCCTAAATTGTTGTTTATTTTACCCACTGCTTCAAAATGGAACTCTAACTTAACTGTACAGTTTTGTTTTTATGAAGGAATAAAGAATTGCTTATTAAACAACAAATGTTTGTTACTATTCAGTCAACCAACATGCGGTTTGCAGTTTTCCTGTTTCAGCAAGAAACATAATATATAAGGGATTATGTGTGATGGAGAACCAGCTCTGTACCTGGGAGGTAGGTGTGAATGTCACGGTGAAATAGGAAAGGGGTAAGAGGTTTCATGTAATTAAAATATCTCAACCTGTGTGGGACACCCTTTACTTCTCTGGAATTAAAACATTTTCTAAAACAGTGAGGTAATTCCCTTCCCCACACCCATGACAAGTAGAAAGAATATCTCTCCAACTAAATATCCCTTCCAGTATAGAGCTGTTTTGACAGCATATTACTTTAAAGCCTATATAGTGACCTGGAAAAATCGGCGGGGGGAAGATGGGCCGGCAAATGTTACCATTCTTAAATGTTACGGGGCTTTTTAGAATTGTATAGCAAGCTTACCCTGAAGTTTTTTTCTAGTCATCTCTTCTGTACCTAGGCTGTGGAAGACTTGTTCTTTGCTGGAACAAGAGAGAAACCTGACTCAAACTGAATAGGGGCATAGAAAAAGACAGCTTCCTGTTTGAAAGGAGATATTAAATGGCTCATTAATCTTGCTCCAGAGATGGAAGAAGAGAATATTCTGTTATCATTTCCATTACACAGTTTTGTTAACTGAAGATGAACAAATCCAATAAAATTTCATTTGAAATATCACTTTTCTCTTGGTGCTAAACACTAATTTACAAAATTCATAATAGAAAATAATTATAGTATCCTCAAGAGTAATTTGATGAAAAGTTGAAGACGATGAGAGAGTTTTTCACCCTAAAATTATTACTTAATTAGGTTAGCAGTAATCTGCAGGTAATTCAGGTATTTCTAAAATGTGTCTTCTTGCACTTCCTGTGTGGCTCACAACATAACTACTCGGCGTTGCTTCTACAGTGGCTGTGGCTCGGCCCCTGGCCTGGGAACTTCCATATGCCACAGGTGCGGCCACTTGTTTAAAAAATAAATAAATTAATTAATTAATTAAATAAAATAAAATGTGTCTTCTATCCAATTTTCCTTCAAGGCTTCAGATTTCTATCAAAGACAGTGTTTCTTCTTAGTTCCTTCAGAAAGGAAAAAACACCAAGAATGAATGATGCTTGTGGTTGAATTTTGCAGACATCATCATATCAATTTCCCCTTAATGAATTTAAATCTTATTGGCAGGAATGCTTGGAGATTTGACTTTTTAAAAATTTTATTAGAGTATAGTAGATTTACAATATTGTTTTAGTTATAGTTGTACAGCAAAGTGAATCAGTTATACATATAACCATTCTTTTTTAGATTCTTTCCCTGTATAAATTATTATAGAATATTGAGTAGATTTCCTTATGATATATAGTAGGCCATTGTTACTTATCTATTTTATATGTACATGTAAGTAGTGATATAGGTAATTTATATATGTATTTATGTATTTATATGTATGTTATATATATATATATATATATATATATACATGTTAATCCAAAATACCTAATTTATCCCTCTGTCCCCACACATTTCTCCTTTGGTAACCATTAATTTGATTTTGAAATCTGTGAGTTTATTTCTGTTTTGTAAATACGTTCATTTGTATCATTTTTATTAGATTCCACATAGAAGTTATATGATATGATGTTTGTCTTTTGCTATCTGAGTTACTTCACTCAGTATGATGATCTCTAGGTCCACCCATGTTGTTGCAAATGGCATTATTTCATTCTTTTTGATGGTTGAGTAATATTCCATTGTATGTATTTACCACATCTTCTTTATCCATTCCTGTGTAGATGGACATTTAGGTTGCTTCCATATCTTGGCTATTGTAAACTGTGCTGCAGTAAACTTTGAGCTATGTGTGTCTTTTCAAATTGTGGTTCTCTCCAGATATATGCTCAGGAGTAGGATTGTTTGGACCATATAGTACTTACATATTTAGTTGGTTTTTTTATATATATATATTTAGTTTTTTAAGGAACCTCCAAGAGCTTTCCATAGTTATTGTACAAATTTACATTCCTATGCAATAGTGTAGGAGGGTTCCTTTTCTTCATACCCTCTCCATCATTTATATTTTTAGATATTTGGCTGACGTCCATTCTGACTGTGTGAAGTGATAACTCATGGTAGTTTTGATTTCCATTTCTCTAACAATTAGTGATATTGAGCATATTTTTGTGTGGTTTTTGGCAATTTCTTCTTTGGAGAAATGTCTATTTAGATCATCTGCCCATTTTTTTTTATTGAATTGTGTGTGTTTTTTGATATAGAGCTGCATGAGATGTTTGTATATATTGGAGGTTAATTCTTTGTCAGCAGCTTCATTTGAAAATATTTTCTCCCATTCTGAGGCCTATTTTTTGTTTTGTTTTGTTCATGGTTTCCATTGATGTGCAAAGTCTTCAAAGTTTGATTAGGTCCCATTTGTTTATTTTTATTTTTATTTCCATTGCTCTAGGAGATAGATTCCAAAATATATTGTTGCAATTTATGTCAAAGAGAGTCCTGATTATGTTTTTCTTTAGGATTTTTAAAGTATCTGGCCATAAATTTAGGTTTTTATCCATTTTGAATTTATTTTTATGTATGGTGTGGGAAATGTTCTAATTTCTTTCTTTTACATGTGCTGTCCAGTTTTCCCAAGACCACTAACTGAATAGACAATCTTTTCTGCACTGTATATTCTTTCCTAATTTGTCATAGATTAGTTGACCCTAAATGTGTGGGTTTATCTCTGGATTTTCTATATGATCGATCCCATTGGTATATATTTCTGTTTCTGTGTCAGTACCATACATTTGGATAACTATAGCTTTTTAGTATAGTCTGAAGTCAGGGAGCCTGATTCCTCGTTTCATTTTTATTCTTTTTTTTTAAAGATTAATATTTATTTTATTGTATTTTATTTTTAAATGATTTTTATTTTTTCCACTATAGTTGGTTTTCTACTGTGGAGCAAAGTGACCAAGTCACACACACATAAATTTACGTTATTTTTCTCACATTATCCTCTACCATGCTCCATCACAAGTAACTGGATATAATTCCCAGTGTTATACAGCAGGATATCATTGCTTATCCATTCCAAATGCAGTATGTTCTTTTTCAACATTGCTTTAGCTATTTGGGGTCTTTTGATTTTCCATGTAAAATAAACATTTTTTTTCATTCTAGTTCTTTGAAAAATGTCATTAGTAATTTGACAGGGATTGAATTGAACCTGTAGATTGCCTTGGGTAGTAGTCATTTTGATAATATTGACTCCTCTAATACAAGAACATGATATATTGGTTTGCGTCATCTTTGATTTCCTTCATTAGCATCTTATAGATTTCAGTGTACAGGTCTTTTGCCTTGTTAGGTAGGTTTAATTGTAGGTATTTTATACTTGTTGATGCAATGGTAAATACCATTGCTTCCTTAATTTCTATTTCTGATCTTTCATTGTTTGTGTATAGAAATGCAAGAGATTTCTGTGTATTAATTTTGTATGCTGCAGTTTTATTTAATTCATTGATGAGCTCTAGTAGTTTTCTGGCAGCATTTTTAGGATTTTCTCTGCATGGTTTCATGTCATCTCCAGTGATACTTTGACTCCTCTTCCAAATTGGATTCCTTTTATTTCTTTTTCTTCTCTAATTGCCATAACTAGGACTTCCAAAACCATGTTGGATAACAGTGGTGACTGGACATCCTTGTCTTGTTGAGCTTAGCAAAAATGCTTTCAGCATTTCATCATTGAAAAATGATATTAGTTGTGGCCTTTATTATGCTGAAGTATGTTCCTTCTATGCCCACTTTTTGGAGAGTTTTCATTGTAAATGAATGTTGAATTTTCTCAGAATATTCTTCAGTGTCTAATGAGATGACCATGAGAATTTATTCTTCAGTTTGTTAATATTGTCTATCACAGTGATTGATTTGTGGATATTGAAGAATCCTTGCATCCCTAGAATAAATCTTACTTGGTCACGTTGTATGATACCTTCAATGTAGTTTTGGATTTGTTTTGCTAGTATTTTGTTGATGAATTTTGTGTCTATGTGTCAATGATATTGGCCTATCATTTTCTTTTTTAGTGGTATTGTTCTCTGGTTTGGGTGTCAGGGTGATGATGGCCTTATAGAATTAGCTTGGGGGTGTTTCTTCCTCTGCAATTTTTTTGGAACAGTTTCAGAAGTGTAACTCTCCTCTCAATGTTTGTTAGATATTTCCAATGAAGCCAAGATGGACTTTTGTATATTGGAAGTTTTAAAATCACAGTGCCAATTTCAGTATTTGGTCTCTTTCAGGGCTTGGTCTTTTTTGTATCTTCTTTAATTTTTTTTTAAAATGCCCCCAAATTGCCTTTATTTCCTCTCAATGTTCATGTATTCCATTTTGTCTCTGGTCTGTTGAGCTATATCTATGCCAATATTTTTTTTACACTTTTATGTATACATTCCTTTTTCTGACATTACAGTTTCCATCATAAGTGACTAGAAAGAGTTCCAAGTGCTACACAGCAGGATTCCATTTCTAATCATTCCCGAAGGCAAATTTCTGCATCTATTTACCCCAAACTCCCAATCCCTCCCACTCCCTCCCCTTCCCCTTGGCAACCAAAAGGTCTATTCTCCAAGTCCATGATTTTCTTGTCTGTGGAAAGTTTCCTTTGTGCCATATATTAGATTCCAGATATAAGTGATATCATATGGTATTTGTCTTTCTCTTTCTGACTTACTTCACTCAGGATGAGGGTCTCTAGTTCCATCCACATTGCTGCAAATGACATTATTTTATTATTTTCAGACTGAGTAGTATTCCATTGTGTATATATACCACCTCTTCCTAATCTAATCATTTGTCAATGGACATTTGGATTGATTCCGTATCTTGGCTATTATGAATAGTGCTGCAATGAACATGTGGGGGCATGTGTATTTTTTAAGGAGACTTTTGTCTGGATATATGCCTAAGAGTGGGATTGCTGGGTCATATGGTAGTTCTATGTATGGTTTTCTGAGGTACCTCCATACTGCTCTCCATAGTGGTTGTACCAGCTTACATTTCCACCAGCAGTGCAGGAAGGTTCCCTTTTCTCCACACCCCCTCCAGCACTTGTTATTTGTGGACTTATTAATGATG